>NW_026527013.1:16568773-17008773 GCF_024362965.1 Panthera pardus
TGACTCCCTTTGTATAAAGTTCGAAAGAAAAGCCAACCAACGGTGTTAAAAGTCCCAAACGATTAATCTTGGGGCGCAAGCGCCCGGGCAGGGAGCAGGAGGGGAATTCTGGGAGGCTGCCATGTTTCTTGATCTGAGTGACTGATTACGTAATGTGCTCGTGTGGTGTAAAAAAAAAAAAAAAAAACAAAACAAAAATCACTGGGCTGATTTGTCTCCTTTTCTCTATGTACAGTACACTTCAATTAAAAGAGAATTTTTTTTTAATGCCACTACAGAGTTGTCAAAAACAGAAGCTAAGCCCATATATAAACAAAAACACATTACTAAAATCGAAAGAGAGGACAGTAAGAAGTCAGTCCCCAAAGAGAGGAGTACCTCAGGTCCCCGAAGCACACCCAGAGGACGGCTACCTGGAGGGAAGTACACGCCCTTCTGCCCTCCTGGCTCTAGGAAACAGGCAACAACAACTGAGGGATTCACCACCAAGGTCACAAAAATTCTTTTGTTGCAAAAAGCTAATGGAAAAATGAAAAACCAGCTTGAATTTCAAGATTCGTTTGCTTTTCAACCCTCTGTCCCCCATTTGTACGCCTTGCAAACACCTGGTTACATCTTGTCATGCCACAGGAGTCACTCAAAGGGAAAGCTGAGGCCCCAACAACGTGTCAGTCACGTAGCAAGAAAGAGGGCCCTCATCTTACGGCCTCCTGCCCAGGGCTGCTTCATGAGGCTGCCTCGGGTGACAGGTGAGCTAAACAGCGAAGGATCCAGAACAGCATGCATCTACCTCGAGAAGCCCTGCCCTCTGAGGGACACTTAGAGGCTCACCCCTAGCCCAGGCCAGTAGTGTCTCCCCAGAATATGAGACCAGTCTGCGGGAAGGTCTCCTCCGCTTTGAGGCAGCCACTGCAGGGCCCTCCCTGCTCGGCTCCCAGGGGAAGCAGGCACCAGTTCCACGCCACCACGGGACTCGGCCAGGAGGCGGTGGGCTCCCCAGAGAGGTGACCAAGGTCAGAGGATCAGGGTGTGGGCCCTGTCTCGGTCTCTGCTGTCACATCTGTAAAATAAAGGGGTCCTCACTAGGGGTAAAATACGAGTGTAGCAGAAAGGACACATGCGCACACACCATCTCACTTCATCTTCATCCCGGGAGGCAGGGGTTACCATGGCGACTTCTGGCCAAAGACTCACAAAGCTCGGGAACATGAAGAGATTTATCTCTCCATTGATCTCAGGGTTGGCAGAGCACGGTGGCAAAAAGCAATTGTTCCAACAACCCCCGGTGCGGGGGGCTGACTCCCGCACAGCATTCAGCTCCCCTGGGAGCAGCCCTCAGGGCCTGCCCACCTGCGAGGGAGGGGGTGGGGAAGGCTGCCCACACCACAACAGCGGGCCAGCCCAGAGAGCAAGGCCACAGGAGCACTGCCTCAGCCGGGTGCTGCCTCTCCTGGGAGATCAGGGAGTCTCACAGGTGAAGGCTGGCGTGGCCTCAAAGCAGAGGACAGGCCTAACCCACGGCGAGGCTGTGACCAGGACCCCCCTGGCACCTTCCCCTCCCGCACGCACTTCCCGGAAACAGCCGGACCAAAATCGCTTGCCCATCACCTTGTCGGGTCCAAACCCATTCTGGTCTTCACCTGGCTTCTCTCAGCCCCCCTGCCCCCCATCCAAGTTTCCTCTGCTAGTGCCTCTGACATGCCTGTTCCCCCAGCCCTCGTCTCTGCTGGCTAAACCGGCACCTAGGGGACCTCCTCTAGCCCCAGGGCTCCAGATCCTATCCACACAGGCATCTCTCTGCAGTCCCGATGCCCGCTTGACAGGCTCTCTCCACCTAGATGGCTAATAGGCCCGATGTAGCCACACCACACTCCTGATTCCCCTTCAAAACCACTCTCCCTGTACCTCTCACCTCAGGTACAGGTGCCGCCATCCCCCCAGCCAGCACAGCCCACCTGCCAGGATGTCCTGTGACCCTCACGGCTCGCCCAATGCAGCAGCCTCCTGCCTCCACACAGTCAGGACAGGGCCCAGCCCTCAGGTCTCCAATGGCTCCCCACTGCCCCTAGAGCCCAGCCCCTGTGGCGCCAGCCTGCCAGGGCCTCTCTACTCGAGTTCCTGCCCTACCTCCCCAACCCTTCACTGGATGCCTGCCACGCAGGGGTTCTTTCTGCCCCTCAAACAAGCCAAGCTAGTTCTCTGCTCAGTTTAGAATGTTCTTCCCTAGATCCTGGCATCCCATCCCTCCCCTGCAACCACCACCATCTCCAATCTCCCCCTCAGAGGGGTCTTCCTGTCTTACACACAGCCCCTCCTTACACACACACACACACACACACACACACACACACACGCCCCGCCACTCACAGGTTCCTGACACTATCTTCCCTGTTCACATGTATACTGTCTCCCACCCTTCCTAGAGAAGCCCCTTGAGGAAGAGAAGCAGTCTTATGCGCAATCTGGATCCCCAGGCCTGGCACACAGCCAGTCCTCCATAAATACCTGTTTGATGGCTGACTGCAGAGTTCCTGCCATGAGGATATGCAACTAATGCCCCAGGGAAAGGAGGTGTTCTCCTTCCTTTTGTCATGGGAGAATGTCAAGGAAGTGATCAAAGATTTGTGAAAAAAAAAGAAAAAAAAAATGAATCATCTGGGGATCTTTAAAACTGCATGATTTCTAGGCTCCATACCAAGATCTCAACAGGAGATTTGGGGTGGAGCCAAAGAAAAGAATGCACCTTGTCTCCCCAGGTGATCCTGACGCACAGGTAGGTTTGAAAACCTCAGACTGATCTGACACCTTCATTTCACACATGACAAGTTAAGGCCCTCTGAAGGGATGACTCCATCCAAAGTTGCAACACTGGCTCATCAACAGGTGTCTGTGTTGAGAGTCCCAAACTTCCCACCCACAAGGTTCTCCCTGTCACTGGCTCCAAGATCTCAGGGTCTGAGCAGAGCTGGGGAAGAGAAGGTTGGTCCTCAGGAAGAATGGGGAACACACACACCATCTTGGCTGTGGCTCTGCAAATCTACTTGTGTTAATCTAACACTTTGCACTAAATGTGAATTCCACTTCAAGGAAGGAGAGCTAGGCTGAGGAAAGCCGGGGGGACCACCGAGATGTCCTCTTCGCTTCCCTTAGAAACACCAGCTCTACCCACTGTCACCCAGCAGTGACACCCAGACTTCCTCACTTTGACAGGGTGGGTGAGAAAGGACACACATCCAACTTATAAAAGGCTCGTGGGTAAGACCTTGAACTAGCCACTTCATGGACCTCTTTCTCTGTTCTTCTAGCTACTTGATGAGGTCAGAAGCCATGTCTCGGTTTTACAGACAAGGCCAGGGAGGCTCAGAGTTTTAAAGATCCACTCTGGGTCCCACAGATGTGTGGAACTGAGATTTAAATCAGATCCATCTGGGGGCACCTGGGTGGCTCACCCAGTTAAATGTCCAACTCTTGGTTTCAGCTCAAGGTCATGATCTCACGGTTCATTGAGTTGCAGCCCAGCATCGGGTTCTGTGCTGACAGTGCAGAGCCTGCTTAGGATTCTCTCCCTGTCTCTCTTACCCTCCCCTGCTCCCTTGAGCTCTCTCTCTCTCTCTTTCAAAATAAACAAACTTAAAAAAAAAATCCATCTGGCTCCAAAAACTTAAAACAAACCAAACAAAACAATCCATCTGTCTCCAAAGCCCATGCTCTCCACTATACCACCCAGCATCCACCAGGCGGCCTGATGGCAGTTTCTGTGTGTGATGGGAAGGAGACCCCATCCTGGGGGCTGCTTCTTCCCAAGCATCGGGGGGTGAGAAGCAGAGAAGGACACAGGGCCAGGGCTTCCTGGTCTACGGAACAGGGATAAACTGTTTTAAACCCACCTCAAAGGGCTGCTTGCGGATTGAGCAAATCAAGAGATCCCCTCACAAGCTGCCACGTAAATGTTATGACAGCCGATCTGCAAGAGGCTGTCAACATGGAGGCAGTGGGCATGGGGATATGGCCACATGAGGTCAGGCCAGAGGCAACTTCCTGACAGATGAGCAGGACATAGACAAGTCTGACTCCTCACCTAGAACACTAGGCTCTTCTCCACCCCTACCCCACTCCACCCTATCCCACCCCACCCCACCCCTCACTGTCCCCCACCACCAACAACTGCCAGCCCTTCCCTCCAGCTCCCCCTTCCACCCTCAGCCCACATTGGCCAAGACCCTCCCCGGTGCACCCAAGTCCAACATTATCAACGTGCTCCCCTCCACCTTGGCGCTGCTCTACTCTCCAGACTGCCAGTCTCTTGAGCACATAACTCATAACTGTACCTCGATGAAATGTCCACCGGACATTAACTCCACCGGAGTTAATGCACACACAGAGAATAATGCACACAGAAATAAGCATCTGCTGCAGACAGCGGCCATGAAGACTGACAACCTCAAAGCCCTCTGCCGCAACTCTAGGCTCCCCAAGGCTGATCTCATGGTCATCTGGGTTTCCACTTACCCTCTCCTTCATAGCTCTCAATAAATAAGGAGTTCGGTCAGAGACACGGCCTCTTACGAGTTGGGCGAGAGGGAACAGGTCCTCCAGAGATGTATTGTCCAATAAGACAACCCTAAGTCAAGTGTGGCTGTTTAAATACAAATTAACTAAAAACGAGGGGGGCCTGGGTGGCTCAGTCATCCGACTTCAGCTCAGGTCATGATCTCACAGTTCATGAGTTGGAGCCCTGCATCGGGCTTTGCGCTGACAGCTTGGAGCCTGGAGCCTGCTTCAGATTCTGTGTCTCCTTCTCTCTCTCTGCCCCTCCCCTGCTCACACTCTGTCTCTTAGAAGTGAATAAATGTTAAAAAAAAAAATGTTTTTTAATTAACTAAAAGTGAAAAAATTTAATGAAACATCCTGTTGGTCACATTTCAGGGGCCCAAGAGCCACATGTGGCTATGGCTAGGGTACCGGCCAGCACAGCTTCTGTGCAGAACACTGCTGTGGCCACACCAAGTCCTACTGCTCCGGTCCATAGAGCCGGGTGAGAGACAGGCACCACTGGGGAAGCTGCAAGCTGACAGCCAAAGCTTGCTCCTGAGCTCATGAGCAGCCCGAGGAGCTGGCCAGCCACACCACGAGACTCCCTGTCACGGGACGGAACGAGACAGTCCAATCCAGGGTAAATG
This sequence comes from Panthera pardus, assembly GCF_024362965.1. Classification (NCBI taxonomy): domain Eukaryota; kingdom Metazoa; phylum Chordata; class Mammalia; order Carnivora; family Felidae; genus Panthera; species Panthera pardus. The sequence goes on from NW_026527013.1 coordinate 16,573,954, forward strand.
CTCAGGAAAGCCGACAGCCAAGGGCAAGTGTTTGTGCCAAGTTGATGACCTTTAGGAGCCTCCACCTGACTGCTGAGAGAGACATGAGAGAAGGACGAAACGGCCTCACACTGCCCTGCTGGATAGCACCGTAGAGAGATGCCACAGAGTTTCCTCTACACAGCTTTGAACTGTTCACCTACTCACCCAGCTTGGAACTTCTGCATGAGCACCAAGAAATGAGGCTCAAGTACAATATAGAAATATGGGTGGCTGCCCTTCCAGCTAGAAGCCCGGGCTTCTGCAGAACTTGGCCACCAAAACACCGAACAGCACTTTCAGACCTCACCCCTACTGCCATCACAGCCAAATGCTCGCTGTCAAACCCTCTGGAGCCTCCCTGACTGTCCCCACTGTTCCCCCCAACTGTTCCCCCCTCTGAGCTGCTCCCCTGGAATACTCCTTTCCAGCTACCTCAATATTCACTTCCCAGTCCCATCCTCCACACCTTGGCCCAAATTCCACTGTGCCTTCTCATGAAGCGTCCCCAGACCCAGCCTGGCTTTCCCAGGAAATGACCCCCAGCAATACAGTCTAATAGCTTATGTTTTCTTCCCACCTATCAGCCTGGGCTGGCTGACCCACAGGCAGTCCTGCACCCTTGCATGGAATCCTCTTCTTGCAGGCGTTCTTGCATGCTGGAATCCAGAAGTCACTTATGCTCCTTAACCGTGGGCACCCTAGCATCTCTGAACCTCTTGACTGGCCCCCCCCACCAATCAGCGGGCTAGCAAGGAAGTACTTTATAAGACTGCCAGCTGCACAACTATAGCTGAACTCTACGGCTGAATAACATGCGGAAACCTTACAACCCTGATCTTGTCTCCGTTTGTCACAATGTCAGGATTGGCTCTCCCCCATACTGTCACCAAACCAAGTTTATAGTCTGCTGCAGGGAGGGGAGGAAGCTAACACCATGAAGGGACATCAACCCCATGCAGGAAATCTTGATGCCTCCAGCAAAACCACGTGCCTACAGGTATCAGTGAGAGACCTGCCACCGAGTTGTAGGGGACCAGCAAGGAGCCATTCCCTTGGGGCAGACAGGTACTCTCCATCAGCAGGGGCAGGCTGAGAAAGTCAGTTCTCGTCTTCACCTCAGACAACTGAGCTGCAAATGGGGAGCCACTTCCACTCTGCAGGAGGGGACCCCCTGCTCCCTGTCTGCCCACAGCAGGACAGCCTTACTTCCTTCCCAGACTCCCCACTCAGATGTCTCACAAGAAACGACTGTGGGGTGGAAAATTAACTCAAACTGGAGACCCTTGACTGTCTTTCTCTCAGGCATTGACCCTAAGAGAAATATCACTTAAGAACTGTAGATTAGGGGCACCTGGGTGGCTCATTCGGCTGAGCATCCGACTTCGGCTTAGGTCATGATCTCACGGTTTGTGGGTTCAAGCCCCGCATCAGGCTCTGTGCTGACAGCTGGGAGCCTGGAGCCTGTTTCGGATTCTGTGTCTCCCTCTCTCTCTGCCCCTCACCTGCTCATGCTCTCTCTCTCTCTCTCTCTCTCTCTCTCTGTCAAAAATAAATAGACATTAAAAAAAAAACTGTAGATTAAATCTGACACTAAAAGCACTCTTACAAAAATAAATAAAACTTAAAAACTTGTGCATCAAAGGACACTACCAAGGGAATGAAAAGACAACCCAAAGAATGGGGAAAAAATACCTGGAAATCCCGTATTTAATAACGGTTTAATACCCAGAATATATAAAGAATTCAACTACAGCTCGATAACAGAAAAGCAACCCAACTGAAAAATAGGCAAAGGATATGAAGAGATATTTCTCCTAAGAACATATACACATGGGAAATAAGCACATGATTAAATGTTCAATGGCACTTACCATCAGGGAAATGCAAATCAAAACCACAATGAGATGCCACTTCACACCTACTAGGGTAACTATCATTTGTTGTTTTTTTTTTTTTTAGAGAGAGACACCCATGCAAGTGGGGGAGAGGGGCAGAGGAAAGAGAGAGAATCCCAAGCAGGCTCCACACTCAGCACAGAGCCCAACGCAGGGCTCGATCTCACGACCCTGGGATTATGACTTGAGCTGAAATCAAGAGTCGGACACTCAACCGGGCTACCGGGCGCCCCTACAATTTTTTTTTTAAGGGAAAATAAGTGTCGGCAGGATGTAAGGAAATTGGAATCCTCAGGCACTGCTGGTGGTAGCGGAAAATGGTACAGCCACCATGGCAAACAGTTCGGTGGTTCCTCTAAAAGTTAAACATAGGGGCGCCTGGGTGGCGCAGTCGGTTAAGCGTCCGACTTCAGCCAGGTCACGATCTCGCGGTCCGTGAGTTCGAGCCCCGCGTCAGGCTCTGGGCTGATGGCTCGGAGCCTGGAGCCTGTTTCCGATTCTGTGTCTCCCTCTCTCTCTGCCCCTCCCCCGTTCATGCTCTGTCTCTCTCTGTCCCAAAAATAAATAAAAAACGTTGAAAAAAAAAAATTAAAAGTTAAACATAGAATTACTATATGACCCAGCAATTCCACTCCGTAAGTATATGTCCAAAAGAACTGAAAATGGGGACTCCAATAACACTTATAAACCAGTAAGTCCACCAACACGCCAATGCCGGCATTAGTCACAAAATCCGATAGGCATTCATCAGCAGACGAATGAATAAACATCCATTGCATGTGATACATCCACACAGTGGAATATTATGCAGCCTTAAAAAGGAATGGAATTCTCTTACATGCTAGAACATGGAAGAACCTTGAAAACTCATGCTTATGCTAAGAGAAACAAGCCAAACACAAAAGGACAAAGGTTCCACTTGTATGAGGTACTTAGACTGGGCAAATTCATCAGCTTTGAGGTTGCAAGGGGCTTAGGAGAGGGGAAGGGGGAAGAGTTACTACTGTTCTATGGGTGTCACATTTCTGTTTGGTGTGATAAAAAAAAGTTTTGGAATCAGTGGTGGTGGTGGTACAACACTGTGAATATACTATTATCACTGAAAAATGTTTAAATGGCAAGTTTTAGGTTATATGTATTTTACCATTAAGAGAGAGAGAGAGAGAACTGTGGCGAATAAGGCTATACCCATCCTCACCAACGGAAAGGAGGGCCAGAAATCAGGATCCAGAGGGGATTAAGACCTGTGTATAAGGGCAGCCTGGACTTGGGACCTGTGCTCTTTTTCCAGTGTTGTGGTTTTTTGTTTTTGTTTTAAGCATGTAACTCACAAAACCAAGAGGTATCAGGAAGTATACAATGAAGTTTTTCAAGCCACCCCTACCTTGCATCTGGGCAACCAGTCCAAGTCAGTGCATAAAAAGAGTCACCACATGTTCTTGTGGCCTCTCCTAACCTTAACGCTCACTTGGGATACCTCCTAGCTACGTGACCTTGGCAAACTACCTCACATTTATCAGCCTCAGTGCTTCCACCTATAAATTAACCCTCTTCCTTTCTTCTCAGGGTGGTCATCCAGACCTAGATAAGATAAAGCAGGCAACAGGCACCGTTACCATGTTAAAGTTGAAAACACTGCTGTCTTTAGTAAAGGAAATTAAACCATTAGGAGCTACAGAGAAAAACAGGCACACTATGTACTCTCCATCTCCCTTCTTTCCTTTTCTCCGTAGCACCTTCTCTGTCCAACACTACATGTTGCCTGACCATCTGTCTCTCCAGCTAAACACAAGCTTCTTGGAGCAAAGACTTCTATCTGCTTTGTTCACTGCTGTACCTCCAGGGTCTAAATTACTGGTGCGCAGTAGGCACTCGGTGCGCGTCTGTTGAAGGAATAGATTACAAGCTCCAATAGCCCATTCTGAACCAAGCCAAACCACATCTCATCACCTGGCACTGATCCACCATTGACACCACAGCCCGCAAACTAAAGAGTCAACAAAATATTCTAACTCCCCCTTTGCAAGAAAAGGACTAGAGAGGGTAGAAAAGTCAGGAGCTCCTGGATAGGAAAGATGCACCAGGAAAGGAAAAGGCTTCCCAATGGAGTCAAGAATGTAGCCTCACAATAACTCTTCCTTAAAAAGAATGGAAGGAAACTCCAAAAGCCAGTGAACTCTCAATTCCAAGATAGAAGCCATGTGATTTCCGACTGCACATTTTTTAGAAATGAGTTCACCGCTAAGAACTTTCTGAGGCCAGAACTGTGAAGATTAAACCCAACTGAAGTAGCAATCCGTACACTAACAAATTGGATAATCTAGATGAAATGGACAAATTCCTAGAGATACACAATGTACCTAAACTGACTCATGAAAAAATTAAAAAATTGGAAAACATCTATATATCTATACATAGAAAAAAATCTGAATACATCTATATGTATCTAATAAGGAAACTGAATAAGTAATCAAAAACTTCCCAACAAAGAAAAGCCCTGAGCCAGATTGCTTTACTGGTGAATTCTACCAAACATTTAAAGAAATAACACCAATCCTTTTTCAAACTCTTCCAGAAAATTGAAGAGGAGGGAATACTTCCTAACTCATTCTAGGAGTTCAGCATTACCCTAATTCCAAAGCCAAAAACACTACAAGAAAAACTACAAACTCATATCCCTCATGAACACTGATGCAAAAATCCTCAACAAAATACAGCAAACTGAATCCAGCAATGATGAAGGACCAAGGGGAATTTACTTACTCCTGCGATGCAAAAATGGTTCAACATACAAAAACCAATTAATGCAATACAATAATAAGAATGAAGGAAAAAAACTGCATGATCATCTCAACTGATAAAGAAAAGCATTTGACAAAATTCAACTCTCCTTCATGATAAAAACACCCAACAAACTAGGAACAGAAGGAAACTTCCTCAACATGATAAAGGCCATATTTGAAAAACCCACAGTGAATGTCACACTTGACGTTAAAAGACTGAAAGATTTTCCCCTTTGATAAGGAACAAAATAAGGATGACTGCTTTCACAACTTCTAGCCAACATAACACTTAAAGTTCTAGCCAGGGCAATCAGGCAAGAAATAGAAATAAAAGCCATCCAAACTGGAATAGAAGCAAAACCATCTCTGTTCACATACGATAGATTTTTTATATGCAGAAAAGTCTAGAGTCCACGAAAAAAGAGCTGTTAAAATAGCAAACAAATTCAGCAAAGTTCCAGGATGTTGATTTTGTAAATCAACAAATGTCAGTTGCATTTCTACATACACTGGCAATGTACAATCTGAACAGGAAATTAAGAAAACAATCCCATTTATAATAGCACCAAAAAGAATAAAATACTTAGGAATAAATTTAACCAAAGAGCTAAAGACTTGTACAATGAACACTAAAGGACACTGCTGAAAAAAATTAAAGACTTAAAATGGAAAGACATCCCATGCTCATGGATTGGAAGACTTAGTATCGCTAGGATGGCAACGCTTCCCAAAATCATCGACAGATTCAGTGCAATCCCTATCAAAATCTCAACGGTGTTTTTTGCACAAACTGAAAAAATCCATTCTAAAATTCACACGGAATCTCAAGGGATCCCAAAAGCCAAAACAATCCTGGAAGAGAACTAAGTCAGAGGACACACACTTCCTGATTTCAAAACTTACTACAAGCTATAGTAATCAAAACAGTGTGGTACTGGCAAAATGACAGACGTATAAACCAATAAAATAGAACAGAGAGACCCTAAATAAGGTTATTCAACAAGGGTGCCAAGGCCACTCAACAGGGAAAGGACAGTCTTTTCAACAAATGATACTGAGAAAGCTGGATATTCACGTGCAAAAGACCGTTATTAGACACTGCATAATACTATACATAAAAATTAACTTGGAATGGATCAAAGACCTAAATGTAAGAGCTCCTACTATAAAACTCTTAAAAGAAAATAATGGGGGGAAAGCTTTAGGATTTTGGATTTGACAATGGTTCGTTTGGTATGAAAAGCAGGATCAACAAAAGAAAATTGGACTTTATCAAAATCAAAAACTCTGTGCATCAAAGGACACTACTGGGAAAGTGAAAAGACAATTTTGGAAATGGGAGAAAATATTTGTGAATCCCAGATCTGATAAAGGGTTAATATGCAGAATATACTAAGAACTTGTACAATTCAACCACAAAAACCAATTAAAAAATGGGCAAAGAACCTGAATAGACATTCTCCAAAAAAGATATACAAATGGCCACAGGCACATGAGAAGATGCCCAACATCACTCATCATTACAGAAATGCAAATCAAAACTACAATGTGATACCATTTCACGCCCATTAGGATGGCTACAATCAACAAAACAGAACATAACAAGTGTTGATGAGGATGTGGAAAAATTGAAATCCATGTGCTGCTGGAAATGTAAACTGAGTGGCTGCTATGGAAAATATGGCAGGCAGTTCCTTAAAACATAATCCAAAATTTCCAATTCTGGGTACATACCCAAAAGAACTGAAAAAACAGAAGCACAAACAGATTATTTGTACACTCATTGCCCACAATGGCCAAAAGTTAGAAGCAACCCCAAATGAATGGATAAACAAAATGTGGTATGTGTACAAAGTAATACTGAGGTTTAGATAGGAATGAAATTTCACACATGCTACAACACGGATAAACCTTAAAAACATTACGCTGAGTGAAATAAACTAGTCATAAAAAGTCAAATAGTATATGATTCTACTTATGTAAGATACCTGAAGTAGTCAAATTCACAGAATGGTGGTTGTCAGCGGCTGGGGTGAGAAGGGAATGGGAAGTTATTGTTTAAAGGGTACAGAGTTTATATCTGGGATGTTTAAAAAGGTCTGGACATCATGGTAGAGTTACATACCGTTATGAGCATATTTCAAATAGTAAATTTTATGTTATGTGTATTCTACCACAATAAAAAATTTTTGAGAAAAAATAGCAATCAGGACATATTTTCAGCCCATTGAGAGAATTCCACTTTTTTTTTTAAGTTTATTTATTTATTTAGACCATGAGCTGGGGAGGATCAGAGAGAGAGAGAGAGAGAGAGAGAGAGAGAGAGAATCCCAAGCAGGCCCTGTGCTGTCAGCGCAGAGCCCAACATGGGGCTTGATCCCAAAAATGGTGAGATCAAGATGTGAGCCAAAACCAAGAGTCGGTTGACTGAGCCACCCAGGCACCCGGAGAATCCTTCTTTAAAAGCCAGTGCTCCTGGGCACCTTTCCCATGGCAATGGGCCCTGAAGATGCTACGTTGTCCTTTGTATTCTGACCTCAAGTCCAGCCCCAATAATCTGGGCCCTAAATACAACCCAACAGCACAGGTTGGCTACCCACTGAGAGGCTGAGGCTTGAGCTTCCCTAGGTCAGGCAGTTTTTGAGCACAGCGATCTGACACGGCCGACAAGTTGCCAACAAAAGCAGAAGCCAATCTGGCTAGTTTTCACTCTCTATTACTTCCCCTTGTACTTTCCCTCAGGATACCAGACCGCCCTGTAGAAAGGAAACAGGGGCCAGATTGGCCAGTCTGATTCTTTAAAGTTGGAAAGTTGAGTCCCTGTTTTCCCCCATCCCTCGAAGGTCTAGATATTTACCATCCTTTGTACTTTGTAGAATTGAGAGAGGAGTTTTTGCTCATCCAAGGAGAGCAGAACTGACAACCTCCCCGCTCTGTGGTCTCTAGTGCTCTTTCATACAGATGATCCTGTCAGATCTCAAAATAACCCAGCAAGAATTAATATAGAGGGGTTGTTATCCTCCACTGCAGACATGAAGAAACGGGCTCAAGAAGCGGCTCCTGGGTGGCTCAGACAGTTAAGCATCCAACTCTTTGTTTCAGTTCAGGTCACAATCTCATGGTTTTGTGAGTTAGAGCCCCACATCCAGCTCCACGTTGATAGTGTGGAGCCTGAGATTCTCTCTCTCCCTCTCTCTCTCTGCCCCTCCCCCTCCCCCTCTCTCTCAAAAATAAACAAACTTAAAAAAAATTAAAAAGAAACAGGATCAAGGAGATGAAGCCATTTGTCCCAAGTCCCACGACCCCAAGTGACAGGGACAGGGTTATGAACTTCGCACAGGTAATGAACTCCAGAGTTCTCCTTCCTCCTGATTACTCAGAAAGATCAAGAAAGTGGAAATGTAATCGGACTATTTTGGTGTCAAACAAAAGCAAAGAAGAGGCTTCCAAGTTTGGCCACTAATAGGACTAGGAGATCCATCCCCAGAGAAGTAGCCTGGGAAGTGTTCTCCCCTTTCCCTGAGGTGCACCATGACCAAGAAATTGGGGTTTTCTTTTTAGACTTTGTACTCAACGACTCCAGCTCAACGCCCACAGCACAGTCTCGTACTGCCGTGCCCAAGGCGCACTGGTGGGCAGGCGTCTGCCAAATTCAGTGAATTTCACCAGAGATGGAAGGCCGGCTGGGTCGTGGGGAAACGGATGATTCAGGGCGCTCATACGCGAAAAAAAAAAATCACACCTAATCCAACGAGCATCTCCAACTTAGAAGTTGCCCAGGAGACCCACGCGGCAAACACCAGACAGTAGTGAAGACCATAGCGCGCTTACCACTGCCCGCCCCACCCCCGCGCATGCGCGACCACAGCATCAGCGCCAAGGGTCCCAGGCAGCTAGCACAGACTTGGTAGGCGGGCTACGACTCCTCGCGCATGCTCCACACGGGCGCGCATGCGCGTCTTTAGCAGCTGCATTTTCTTCCTCTCCTGTCTCTCGTCCCTGTTCTGGATCCCAACGCTGACTACCTCATCCACGGCCCTCACTCCGCATTCCTCACCTTGCGCCCGGTTTTTTCCCGTAGGGCTTTCAGCCGTTCCTTTCGCCGCAACGCCTCTTCCTCTAGCCGGCCCACACCAGCCGCAGTAGCGGCCATGTTACCCGCCCGCCTCGTCCCGCAATGCGCAGGCCCAGGGAGTAGATGAACCTCTGGTGGCCAATCCAGGGACGGGAATGGGAGAACAGGAAGTCTTGAAAACCAATCAATACCGAGTTGCTATAGGAGGGCCCGCCCTATCTTTCCCCGCGACTTGCTTCGCCTGTTGGGAGAGGGCACGGCAAAGAGAAAGGTTTTAAGGCTCGATTCGTCCAATGCCAATCAGTGAGAAAGTAGCAAGTGGAATCAGACCTGAGTGAAGGAGGATAGAGCGCGTCGATCGCTTGGCTTTTGCCTAAGCATGCGCAAACCCCAGCGCGCTCCGTATCGGCCACTTGGAATGTGCTGACCCTCCGTATCCACTTGTCCTGGTTCTTCAAGGCCCGAATACCTTCAAAGAAGTCTTCCCTGACTCTCCACTCCCATCCTAGTTTAATAAGAGATCTGCCTCTTCCTTCCTCTGCTGCTATCAAGTGGCTCCTGATGCACTTGTTCATGCGCTTCTGTGTCTTCTCTCAGGACTCTCAGCTCCTGCGCAGTGGCCATTTCCTCGGCCTCAAGGATGATCCCCTCCCACCTCCAAGCACCCTGAAGCAGCAAAGTACTCAGGGCCAGACTACCCGACCTGGCCCAGTGGGCCCCAGGAACCTCCTGAGCTTAGTTCCTGAGAACTAAGCTGAGAGTTGGTTTGGCCTTGACTACAACAAGTGGCCAAGCGGTGCACTGCTCCCCAGCAGGAGCCGCCAGGGTCTTTCCTGCATTAACCAGAATGCCCTGACAACCAGGAGACCACTTAGGCTGAAGTCAAGACCCTTTTTTTTTTTTTTTTTTAACGTTTATTCATTTTTGAGGGAGAATCTGAGGACAAGCAGGGGCGGGGCTGAGAGAGAGGGAGACACAGAATCCAAAGCAGGCTTCAGCCTCTGAGCTGCCAGCACAGAGCCTGATGCAGGGCTCAAACCCATGAACTGTAAGATCATGACCTGAGCCAAAGTTGGGCACTTAACCGACTGAGCCACACAGGTACCTCTGAAGTCAAGATCTTCTGATAGGATGTAAAAGGTCCTGAAAGCCACACAGAGGCCATGCCCCCACCCCCACCCCCCACCCCGCCAACACATACCACGACTTGTCTCAGCAAAGCTGTTTCCTGCTTGGGGCCTCCCTTCCCAGGCTGGTAGCAGGTGAATGCCCACTCCTCCCAGTTCCCCTCAAAGGCTCCTGTGCCACAAGACCTCTGTTCAGTCCCTCCAAAACAACCCTTGACCTCACTAGCCTTTTGGTGCCCTGTTCCCCTGCATCAGGAGGGGTGACTTGACAGAACCTCATTCACAGGTAGTGAGTGCTCAGGAAATGTCAGCTCAGAGGTAGGATGGACAGAGCAGGAAAAAAAGCCAGAGTGGAAGGGCTGCCTAAGAAGCCAGGAGGACAGAAAAGGATGGGAATGGAGACAGTCTGTCTTCTCTTGGCCACTCAAGGTCTAGGGGACTCCAGACTCCTAGAGTTCCTCTAGCTGATAGTACCTTTCTGAGCCTCACAAACTTCCCAACTCCAACACAGGGCCTGACCCCTGCCCAACACCCGGGGACCCCTCACCTCCAGAGCAGGCTGGTTTGGGGAGGAGAGAGGGGTCCAGTGGTGATGGTGGCAATGGCCCAGCAAAGAGTCAGTCAGGCCTCCATCCCTGTCCACGCTGTCCCTGGCTACCCAAGTGATTCTCATTTGGCTTATCTGGGCCTCAATTTCTCCATCTGTAAAAGAGAGGCATGAGACATCCTCCTGTCTTTAACCTCTTGAGATGAAAGAAAACAAAAGATGTGACGCCAAGTACTGAGCCCTGGAGTGGAGGATGCCTCCACTGGAATATCTAGGAGGATCCTTTGAAGAGGGGATCCGTGAGGACTGCCTAAATCTTCCAGGGATCTGCCTGACAGGTGGAGGGCACTGCTTCTCCGGAGGTATTTTGGGAATGCCCTGCTGCTTGCGCTCTGATTTCCCCCATCCTGCTCCACAAACAGTAGAAGCAAAAACATTGCATATTTGGTCTCCCCCGTGAAAGTGCTTAGAACAGCACCAGGCACGTGGTAAACTCCACAAGTGTCATCGTGGCTGTTGTTACCATTATTTGTTGACAGAATCTGGCCATCTGAACGCATCCCGCAGTCCCGTCCCCCTCCCCCCCCACCCCCCCCCCACCCCCCCGCCAGACCCTGTTCCTTGCCCAAAAGGTGGCAATTCCAGCTAAGCGGGCTGCTCCGGGGGTGGATCTAGACTAAGGGCGAGTCTGGAAAACCTGACCCCAGCCCTCGTCAGGGAGACTCAGATTGGCCCTTTTCAAGGCACTGTTAGGGGATGGCTGCGGCTGCGACGGCGAGCTGGGCTGCGGGGCGCCCTCCGGGGCCGCCCTGACCTCAAGCTCCTCCTCCCTTCGGGCTCCCCGCCCTTTGCACGGTCCCGGGAGAGGCGGGGCGGCGGTAGCGGCAGCTAAGTGCAGGAAGCCGGGCGGCGGCCGGCCGCGAGGAGGAGGAGCGTGCAGACTTAGGTGGCTCGGCGCGGCGGGGGCCAGTGCTACTTCCCCGAGTAGTACCGCGCCGCTCCGCCCCGGAGTGACGCCCTCCGCCCATGGGCCTGGCCGAGGGCAACCGGCGGGCGGCGCGGAGGAGGCGGCGGCGGCAGGTGGCGCGCAGCAAGGCCGGAGCCGGGCCGGGCCATGGCCGCCTCGGAGCGGCTGTACGAGCTGTGGCTGCTCTACTATGCTCAGGTGAGCCCGCCCCACGCCGTCCCGCTGTGCCCCCAGCTCCGCGCGCCCCGCGCCTGCTGCACCTGCGCCCCGCGTCCCGCGTCCCTGGGGCCGTGTAGATGAGCGCGCGCCGGGCGGACTTGGGCTCCGCACACACGTGTGCGCCGCCCCCGGCCCGCCGGTGCCTCCGGCCCTTATACCTGGGGGGTGACCCTCGCGGGCGTGCACCTCAACAGAGCCTCGGGGTTGGGTACCGCGCGGCCTCGGTCGTGCCTGATGAGGAGAGGGACCCGGATACAGGCGGCTGGACACTTCCCCCCTTTTACAGATGGTGAAACTGAGGCCCGGAAAATAAACGAGAGACTGGGAGGGTTGGGAGAGGCAGGAAGCCTTAGTTTGCATTTGGGCTTGCCCCTCCTGTGGGCGAGGCCCCATTGGGTGGTCGTGGTCAATGGGTCGGAGTGGACTCTGGGTGCCTGCAGGCGAGGTGGAAAGGTAGGGTCCTGCTTTGATCTGATTCGAGTCAACTCAGACTGCTCCCCACCAGGGCACCAGCAGTGATGAGCTCCTCCCTGACCCTGACCGAGGAGGCCCCTACCTCCTGGGGGTCCAGCCAGAAGGAAAGATTTGCCTTGGATGCAGAAGGAGGGGGTAGGGGAGGTGAGCTAGGAGGGATGTTTGAAAGGGATGGAGGGAGGCCCTCCCCTCCTGAGTTCCCTGTCCTGTCTCAGAGACTACCTCAAGTGGCCTCTGAAGGTGAAGGGAGTGACTCTGACCCAGGTGTCCTGTCAGAGCTGAAAATCTGGTGTCCCCCAAACTCTGTGTCTCACACACATAGGCTCCCACTTTCCTTCTGCTTTCACAGCAGGGAGGGATTCCAGGGTAATGCCCCCTTCCTCTTCACCTAGCATCAGCCTCCCTCCCTACACCTGCCTGGCATCATGCTGCTGGCTCAGGTGTGCCCTGGGCACAATGGGCTATTGTGTGCCCCTGATCTCGTCACTAGGGGGAAGTTCGTGACCAGATCAGCTGGCCCTCTGTGAAGAGGCTGGCTGACTGTCTCCTAGGACTGCAGGCTGGATCTGGGGGGCCCTGGGGACCTAGAATACAGGCCATAAGTGCCACAGTTTATTGAGTCCCCTTAGGTGGTGAGAGGTCCAGGCCCCTGGCAGGAGGCAGCGTGTGTGACCCAGGGCAAGCTCTTTACACCTCTGAGTCTCTATCTGTAAATTTGGCACACCCTTGATCTCAGGGTAGCTTAGACTCCGCAGAGAAGTAGCCAGTATGGCTTGTCTGCGCCAGAGAAAGTTCCTGCTTCCTTGGGTTCCCTTATCCAGGCCTCTCTGTTGACATCTCCAAGGGTTGGTCTTTGGGAAGGGAAAAGATTCAGAAGGAAATCTGCCCCTGGCCCCCATGCGTCTGATTGCCCGAGTGGCTGTGGGCAAGTTCTTGGTCCTCAGTTTCTTCCCCTGTGACCAGAAGAAGGCGGGGGCGGCGGCGGCGCTTGAACCAGATAATGAGTCTGAGGGACGTTAATGGTGGGTCTTCAGGTTGCCTTGGTACTGTCTCCCAGGACTGTACCTCCGGCATAGCGTGGTGCCTACCCTTCTAGTTGAGTTCTGCAAATGGTCAGCCCCCCTATTCCCTCGGGTGGGGGGGGAGGTTAGCACTCATCTGTGCTGAGTCCCCTCTCCCTTCCAGCTCCTCACTTCATCAGGGCAGGTCTGGGGCACAGGCTGGCTGGTTGTAGCCCCAGAAGCCTGGGCAGTCAGGGGGTGGCCTAGGGCCGAGCAAACAAATCCAGGATGTGAGTATGAACCGGAAGCTTCGGCCAACCTCCCAGTGCTGCCTTCCTGCCCACATGGTCCTGCTCCTGCTCTCGGAACAGGTCCCCACCCCTCCATGCTGGGCTCCCAGGGAGTGGTGGCTGTGCTACTTTGAGCCCTGCTAGGGACCTATTGTGTGTGTGTGTGTGTGTGTGTGTGTGTGTGTGTGTGTGCTTGGGGGAGGGGTAAGATAAGGTAAGACTGATAGAGGGTGTTGTGTTAAGAGACCCCTCAGTTGGCCAGCCACCCAGTCAGAAGGTTCTCCCAACAACCGTGCCCCTCCCCTCAGCAGAGAGCTGACATCAGCTGGCAAACCTGTTTTCCCAGTTGTGGGTCTAGGCCCGCCCAGGGGAGCACCCCCCCCTTTCTGCCCTTCCTTTCTCCTCACAGACCCCAGGTTCAGACCCGCCCACCCCTCTCCCTCTAGGGGCCACAACTGGGGAAGGAGCATTGCTGAGGGAGGAGTAGCCCTTGGACAACATCACTCAATCTGAGCCCCTCGGGGCCCTGGTAGGGAAACCAAGGCAGGGTCATACCAAGGTCATCGGACACATTTGGGGCAGAGTCCGGCAGAGTTCTGACCCAGTCTCCGTCCTGGGAAAGGTCTAGTTCTGTGGGCAGGAAGCCTTAGGTGGGTCTGCACCCTGGGACAGCACAAGCTGTTTCCTCCGCATGGAGTCTTCTCCTTCCCGCTTGGGGGGGCCTTTGTCTCCTGTCCCCCTGACTGGGCTGGACCTCAGATCAGGCAGGTCCCCATTTTCACCCTCACTGTGCTTGCTACTTGGCAGTTTCCCCCCACCTCACGTTTCGCAGAGGCTCCGCAGGTGTTAGCTGAGTGGCTGGATGCAGGAGACAGGCCCCACAGCAGTGACCTGTCATGCCCTCGGAGGCTTAGTTTGGGCCTTGTGGGCAGAGGGGATGGGAACTCCAGGAGCCAGCACAAGGCAGCGGGAAGCACGAGAGGCCAGTTGTCAGGAGTGAGGGGGTGCCCGGGCGATAGGTGGGGGCTTCCCCAGGGAGGGCTAGCAAGGGGGTGAGGACAGGAGGACTGGGAACAGCACCCAGCAGGCTGGCAGTTGGGCAGCATGTAAAAGTTATGCAGAATAACACGCACACGAGCAGCCCCTCTTTGGGCGGAGCAGTAGTGTTGCTCAACAGCCCCCCAGTGAAAGGGAGTGCTGGGGGGCATGGCATCTGGGGGCGCTCAGGGCCGCCAAGGTCAGGACAGGTCAGACATTCAGGTTACAGGTGGGGAGCCCAGGCTGAACTCTCCAGTTACGCCTTTGAGGACTCGGGGTTCCAGGGAGGTCAGGTTGGAGCTGGAGGTGACGTTGCTCTGTTCACCCCTCACTGGTCCTTAACCTGACTGCTGACCTCCACTGCTTCATGGAAACCTGGTCAGGCCCTCTGCTTCCTCTGGGACTTTAGCTGGATCATATGCCTCCCCGTGCCTCAGTTTACCCTCTTCAAATGGGGAAAAGCGAGGCAGAATAGCCTCCTTAGTGCTTATACCTCAGAGGAGCAACCAGGGTTTCCTCTTCCCTGCCTTTATTCCTAAGGCAGCTGACGGGGCAGGACTGAGGTGATGGGGAGAGTAGCACAGAGCCCAGGCGTGGGGGGAGGGGCTGGTAATCCCTGGAGTTGTCATGGCAACTGGGGAGCTGATGTGGAAGTGTGGGGTCCCCATGGAAACAAGGTCGGTTACTATGGGGACCCTGGAAGGAAATTCTCGGTTTCCATAGTGATAGGACAAGGGGAAGGTTAAGCCCTAGGGGGCATTATGGAGACCAAAAAGCCCACCCCTTTCAAGACCCCGTCCTCAGGTAAGGGGGAGAGCCTGGTCCAGCCACCTGGGGAACTTGTAGCACTGTGCCTCAGTTGCCATTGCCTCTGGCAAAGTCCCCATCTTCCCGCTTCATTCTTTGACCTGAGGTCCTCCAAGTCTGACCTCCGGGCCCCATGGTGTAGCCAGAAGCCACCTTCGGCTTGACGTTGCCATCACCCTCCTGATGCTGAGCGGGAAGACCCCCAGGCCTGAAAGAGTTTATCCTGACCAGACCCCACCCCACCCTGTCCCATTTCTGCTTGCCTGTCCCTGGAAATGGGGTGCTCACTACCACCCAGGCAATTCTGACCAGGAGCGGTCACCCACTGTGGAGCTACAATCCTCTCTCCTCACCCTGTTCCTGGCTCTAACCTGGGGACCACCAACAGACTCCCATTCTACCCACCTGGGACAGCCACCCGTGAGACCTTGGCTCTGCTGGTGAGCCAAGGTCCGCCACTCGTTAGTCACTCACCGAGGTGTGTGGGGAGAACGTTAGTGCTGCTCTAGCGTGCCAAGGGCTTGGGAAGGCAGAGCCCCTGGATCTGGGGATGGAGCTCCCCGCTCGCCTTACCTGGTGCTGGTGGGTGTGGCTAGCGAGCCTCTTGGGGCAGCTGAAGCGTAAAGAGATTAATGCTGAGTAACAGCCTACTAAATGTGAGAACCGGGGCTGGACTCCAGAACCCGTGCCCTCAGCCCCTGACTGGCAGCCCCAGCCCCTGAATCACCAGACAGGGCTGGGTCTTGAAAAAGATGCTGGCTCTGGGGAGCATTCAGGCAGAGGAAGCATGGAGGGCAAAGCTGTTACAGACCCGTGGGCGTGGGGACAGAGAGTCATGCCTTGGGGCTGGGCCATCCAGGGGGTACGGGGTGCTGTGACATGGGAGGAGGCCGTGGACTTGCCTAAACCTCGTGCTGGGTGGGCTGATCAGACAGTGGCGGCCGCTCGTGCGTACCTGAGGCACACTGGACGCCAGACGCCGGTTAAGGAATTTTTGCGTATTGCGCCACTGTAAACTCCAAGAGAGGTGGTGATGGGGAGAGGGGTTTGAAGCCAGGTCTGGGCCCTGAGGTGACACCCAGGGCAAGCCAGGGCCGGTGTTGGGCTTGGGGCAGGGCAAGCAGCTTGGTCGTCCCTGTCCCCTGGCAGACAGCCCCACCCACCCATCCACGCCAAAGCTGCCTGCCCTCAGCCCTCCTGGGTTACCTCAGAGTTCTGGGGAAGTGGCAGTTCAGTGCCCACCCAGGGACTGTTTGGGCCCAAATAGCCCTTGGGGTCTCCCCACCCCTAGTACTGAGTGTCCTCAGGGTTGGCCGGGCATAGACTGGGGCTCCCGCAGACGTGGTCGTGAGTCCCCCTCATCTGTCCCGGGTCCACTGACCTCCCCCTCCCCGCAGCTTGCTCGCCTGCAGCAGAGCCTCATTACCACTTACACATGAGCCCCAGGGCCTGAGGAGGAGTGTGGGTGCTCGTGGGAGAGGTGGGGTTGGGCCCTGGCCCCTTCAAGTTAGGGACTGGACTGACCCTGCCCAGCATTCCTGCTCTGAGCTGGAAAGGGAGGGAAGAGCCAGTGGAGGCAGAGTGTGGGAAGCCCAGGCACCACAGCCACCTCTTCCAGCTCTTGGAGCCCTTGGCATTCAACACTGCCACCGTGACTGTGAGCCCCGACCCCTGCAGGGACCCCTGTGCCCCTGAGCACCGCAGCCTCATGTCATGGGGCTCAGGTCAGAGGTGAGAGAGGCAGATACCCCTATCCTCCCTAGTCCTATGCTTTAGAGAGACCCCTTATGCTCCTTCCAGAGCCATGAAGGCTACCTTGATTGCCTCAGCCCTGAACCCAGCCCAGCCTGGACCTGCTGGACAGGCCCAAGGGTGTGGTTCTAGGGATGGAAAGCAGGAGTGTGCTGAGTTTGAGGGGCCCACCCAGGTTCTGGGAGGGTCAGTCCAGGTGATGGCCATGAAGAGGGTGGCAGGTTTCTGTTTAAGTACCAAAAGCTCAGGTCACAGATGGCAGGGGGGCATGGGGTGGATAGAGGCCTGGACTGGAGGATGTGACGCAGAGCGGACGGAGAGCCTGGAGAAGCAGGTGCGATTGGACTGGGGGCCTGGAATGCCAGGCTCAGCTGAGCCCTTATCCTTAGGTTGGGTGGGCGGGGTGGAGGTGGGGTGGGGTGGGGGAGGGGTGGTGGACACGGTCAAACTTGGGTTTTCAGGGGCTCGGCAGAGCTACAGTGGGCAAAAGGGACTCACATTTTAGGTGAGAGATGTCTGTGGCTTACCTGGGGGTGGTTTGGGGGGTAGAAGAGGAGAGGGTGGTGTTGGGCCAGTTTTGAAGGTAGACCGGGATCTGTGGGGTCGCTGAGGCAGGGGCCACATGGTCAGCTTGGATGGGCTGGCCAGCAACCATGAGTGGCCCTGGCCTAAAACAAAGATCTGGCTTTCAACACCCTCAGAAGAGCAGCTGAAGCAGTTCTAGTGGATGAGACATCCTCTCTGGAGCCCCCCTTTACCCCCAACGCAATGGGAAATGTTCAGAAGTGGTCAAAGAGCCTGGCCTGCTCTGGCGTCTCAGGGTTGGGCATTTTGGTGTCATTGCTGATTGGTGGAGAGAAGGGGTGTGGACAGAGGTAGGGGAGCAGGAAGGCTGCCAGTGGCAGAGGGTGGAGAGGTCACCGAAGGTAACTGACAGAGAAAAAGTCACGGTGGTGTGGGCCTGCACCTTGGTAGCCCCAGCCCCTCTCACAGTTGCCCAGGCCTCGGGTCTGTGACAAATGCACAAGTAAGGTGCCCAGCCACAGGGTGAGGGTTTGCTCTGCCTAGGTTTCTTGTGCTCCTGGCCCATTCTGCTGAGGTGTAGCCCTTTCCCTGGGGTCCATTCAGTCCCTACCCTGTGGTCTGGGGTCTGCAGGCAGCAGAAATGAGCCATCCACCCGAGGTAGTTCCAGAAGTCCTTGGGTTGAGGTCCATGGCACCGGGGACGCAGCACCTATGATGTGTCCCTTGCCCCTTCAGCCTTCTCCAGTCCAGTCCCTGCCCTACCTCTGTCCCTGGGAAAGAAAGCTGCCTTCTGGGCTCAGCTGGTTTGGGGGTGGAGCTGCAGATGCGGGAGGGAGGACTGGGTAGGAGGAGGAGCTCCAGGCCACCACCCACTCTGTGCCCTGGGAGGGGCATAGCGGTTAGAGCCAACTGGGGCTAGGCTAGGACCTACTCAACTGTGTCCCTGGGGTAGAGACCAGTAGGGCCGGGTGGGAAGTCCAGGACACAGGGAAGGGGGACAGGGCAAAGGTATGACTGAGTCCTCCATAATCCACATTGTTCCCTGGGCCTGAAGTGTTGCATCCAGGTGAGGAAGCTCTGAGTGCCTTGAATGAAGGGCCCGTATTAGCATCAGGGATCAGAACCTGTCCCTAGATAGGCCTGCCCTGACTCCCCAAGTCCAGACCTCATGCCAGGAAAACGAGTCCCTGGTCTCCAAGCCCCACCCGGAGCAGGGTGACCACGCCCCTCTGCACTCCAGGCCCCGCCCCCAGTGCTGGGCCAGGTCCCTCGCAGCTTCTCTTGCAGGGCCCTGGGTGCCCCGGGGGGGCCCCCCCCACATCCCTGCGGTCTGCCGGGAGGAAGCGGCCCCCCTCCCCCACCGTGACTCTGCGCTTCCTGCCCCTGCCGGGGCGGGAGGGGACATTTCCCGTTCACACCAAAGTTTCCCTGGCGGCGCCCAGACTCGGGCTCAGCCGCTGCCCCTCTTGCCCATGGAGCCGGCTTTGGGGCCTGGGGTCCAGGTAACCAGCCAGGGAGGGCGTTAGGTTCCCAGGGCCAGGTAGGGCATTCTGCTTGTACTTGCGGGGAGTGTGCGTGTGCATGGGTCTGCCTGACCCATGGTGTGCATGTAGCACCAGAGCCATAGTCAGGGAAGGTCTCCTGGAGGTAGTGGCGGCTGCTGAGCTGAGAGAAGGTGGAAGGCAGAGGCCAGCCCAAGGCTTTGGATCAGGGGTGGCTGGAGGGTGGAAGGTCTTCAGCCCCAGCACCAGTGTGGGCCATGGCCACATCCCAGGACTGTGCACACTTAAGCCCCACCCTCCCCTGCCTATGTCAGGCTTGCCTGAGGCCCCAGGAGTTAGGGAGGTGGGAGCAGAGACTGGGGAAAGCAGACAGGGAGCCTGTGAGAGCTGTCAGCATGCGGGGTAGTCCTCTGATGCTGACCTTCCAACTTCCCATCCTCCTCCCCTCCCCGTCCCTCACTGTCTCCACCTGCACTGCCCTGCCTCCAACCCCTGTCTACCCCACGTCTACCTCCATTCGTTGCTGTCTACACCCCCTTGTCCTTCCCATGTGCACTGAACCCTCTCTGTCTCCCACCACTCTTCCCCCCACTCCTTGGCCTGCAGAAGGACCTGGGCTACCTGCAGCAGTGGCTGAAGGCCTTCGTGGGTGCCTTCGAGAAAAGCATCTCGCTGTTCTCTCTGGAGCCGCGCAGGTGAGGCTGAATCTCCACGGAGGGCAGGGGCGGGGCAGGGAGACGGAGGGGCCTGGTGCCCTAGTGACCCCCCTCCCCGCAGGCCAGAGGAGGCAGGCGCAGAGGTGCCGCTGTTGCCGCTGGACGCGCTGCACGTGCTGGCCGAGCAGCTAGACAAGGGGGACCTGGAGCAGGCCCTGCTGCTGCTCAAGCTTTTCATCATTCTCTGCAGGTGAGTCCGTGTTGTTCTCGGCTCAGGGAGGTGGGGGGCAGCTTGGAACTGTGGGCCGAGGTGGGGCTGGCCTGTGCCTGTGACTTTTGTGACCTCTCTCCAGGAACCTGGAGAACGTAGAGGCGGGCTGGGGCCAGGTGCTGGTGCCCCGGGTGCTGGCATTGCTGACCTGGTTGACGGCAGAGGTGAGGTGGGCTCTACCCTGGGTGGGGAGGTGGTGGTAGGCGGTAGCCAGGGCCCAGCTAACCCCCTCCACCCTGTCCCCATACCTACAGCTGAAAGGAGCCCATGCATCGCAGGAGGGCCGTGGGCCGCAGCTGGAGAACGTGGCCCTGCATGCCCTCCTCCTCTGCGAGGGCCTCTTTGACCCTTACCAGACCTGGCGGCGCCAGCATAGTGGGTGAGAGCCAGCCCACCGCAGAGGGGGCTCTACCCTCCAGCCACCCCTGATCCCCAGAGAAGGCTGGGGAGAGAATGGGGGGAACCGCTTTGGCCAAGGTGTGGAGGTGGGAGGGGGCACGGGTGTAGGCTGGTGAAGGAGGATGGCCAAAGAGGGGTGGGTGCCTGGCCTCACCCGGGCCCCTGCCCATCCCCCACCCCCACCCCCAGGGAAGTCATCACTTCCAAGGAGAAGAGCAAATACAAGTTCCCTCCAGCTGCTTTGCCCAGTGAATTCAGCGCCTTCTTCAGAGGTCAGGCCCCGCCCCTTCCCCCCCCCCAAGGCCCCACCTGGCCCCGCCCCCAAACCTGAGCCCCTTCCTGCTGTCCTGCAGTTCCCCATCCCAGAGGCAGCATGGGTTGTGCTTAGTGGTGGCTGCAAACAGGGCTGGGAGCACCACGGGAAACTGAGGGGGGCCCCTAGCGCGGGGAGGGGCAAGGAGGACTTTGGGGGCAGAGAGGAGAGAAAGGGCACGTCGGAACAAAATGAGTAATTTCTTTTCTGGGATGGAGCGAAGGCCTCCCGTAAGGTGGGGGAGATAAGTTTCCCTTCCCCCTTCCCCCCCACCTCTTGGGTCCCCGCAGCCACTTGGACCCCACTCTGATCTGGACCATCTGAAAACTCCCTGGTCCAATCCCTTTGTCCCTGCAGCCTCCACCCCTCTTCTAGGCAACGTCTACACTAAGTGTCTCTACTTCCTGCTCCCTCGGTCCTAGGGTCAGTTCCTCCAGGACCTGTGCCCCCTGGGAGCCCTCTTCTCTTAGGTCCCCTCTTTTCCTCTCATTGGAATGAGACTGGCCAGGACCTTAGATGGGACAGGGCAAGGTGTGCCTGGACAGGGGCAGGCCAGGCTTGGTAAAGTGGTGGCCTGTGGGGACAGAAAGTGTCTAAGTGTCTCTGGGATGTCCCGTGGAGCTGCAGGCCTGGCATCTGGAGCAGGGGCAACAGCCCCAAGAGAGGAGATGCCCCTGGGGAACTCCCTGCCTCCATTGTCCCACAACCTGAATGCACTTCCCAGCACAGACTGGATTTTGTTCCCGTTGCCCTAAACCCCTCACTGGTGGCCTGGCACCTCCGGATCAGATCCTGCTCCTCCCACAGCCTCCCTTTCCAGCCCCACTTGCCCTCTGCACCCGGTCTGCTAGTCCTGGAATGCGACTAGTTACCACGTCTTTTCCTACCGTTTCCTTTCCCTGCCCAGGCCACCTGCACTTTCAAATGCCCTGTGTCCAGGGAGCTGTCCCACCCCATCCCACGTAAATCTAGTGAGCCCTGCCCTTGCCCCACCCCCGCCCCCCGCCATACACACCACTCATGTGACCCAGGGCTGGTCCTTTCTGCTCTCTGGGTTTCATTCTGTGGCCTGGCATCCTGTCCAGCTTTGCTGGAGCAGGGCCAGGTGGGCCTCCCACATATGAAGCTGTGAAAGCCCCTAGAAGTCCCCAGCAGGCGCATGGGTGGGGGTGGGGGGGCATCTGTATGGTAGATACAGCAAAGTCCCCAGAGCAGGTCACAGGAAGCTCCAACCGTCACAGGGTAGAGGGACCAGATTTGTATCTGAGAAACTAAACCCTGGGTTGCCATGGGGAAGCGGGGTGGGGTGTGTGTGTTTACCCTGGGGTCCCCACATTGGGGATTAAGGATCTGGGGAACTGGCCAGGCTCTCCGGGCAGGACCACGTCCCTTCAAGCTCCCCAAAGAAGGGCTGTGTTGTCCCTAGACACCCTGGCACAGAGCCATGGCATCTTAGACCCCCCAAGTACAGAGCCAGGTCTTTTCTCTCAGCCCCAGCCCCCTACCCCCACCCCAGGGCACCTGCAAGCTTGGTGACATTGTCCTGTCCTGCCCACCCACCCTATCCAGAGAGCCTGCAGGATGCAGATGGCTTGCCTCCTGTGCTGCTTTTGCGTCTCGTCCACCTCTTTGGTGCTGTCCTTGCAGGAGGGAAGGTAAGCCAGGAAGAGCCTGTGGACCAGAGGGTGGCCATCTCAGGGTCTCTGCTGGTTGAGCGCCTTGACCATTGCCATCTCTGCCCACACCTGCAGGAGAACGGGCAGATGGCTGTGAGCGCCGGCTCTGTGCAGGGCCTGTTGGGTGTGGTACGGGGCTGGGACCATGGGCCAGCCCAGGACCCCCGCCTAGTGCCCCTGGCACTGGAGGCACTAGTGGGTGCAGTACATGTCCTGCATGCCAGCCGCACACCCCCTCGTGGGCCAGAGCTCCGAACCCTGCTTGAGGGCTACTTCCGCATCCTTAATGCCGACTGGCCAGCGGGCCCAAGCCCAGGCCCTGAAGAGGCCCTCGTCACCCTACGGGTCAGCATGCTCGGTGGGTATGGGCTCCCAGGCTCTTGGGGAGGTGGCTCTAGCAGGGAAAGGTCTAAGTGACGATGGAAGGCAGGACTGGGAAGCACGGGAAGAAGGTTTAAGGCCGAGCAGAGGTGTTGCTGACAAGGGATCGAGCGGGGCTGACCCTAGACCCCTCCACAGATGCCATCCCCATGATGCTGGCATGTGAGGACCGGCCGGTGCTGCAGACCACCTTCCTCAGCAACAATTGCTTTGAGCACCTTACTCGCCTCATCCAGAATAGCAAGGTGGGCTGGGCCTGGCTGTGGGGGAGGGCCTGGAACCCAGAGGCTGCTGAGCCACTTCTGGGGACCCAGCTGCTGCTGAGCAAACCTGGGCTGGACTTGGCCGGGGTGTGGCTTGTGGGATGGCCTAAGGCTCAGGATGGCTCTGCATGCCATAGGAGGGGGATGTCCTGGAAGGACCAGAGCTGCCCTGGCCCCTGGTCCCTCTTTCCCCAGCCCCAAGTCCGAGGGCAGGAAGAGGGCTCAGCTGTTTTAGATACAGTACCTTCTCCTGCCCACTTATCTGCTCCACCCTCCCCGACTCTGTTCTGAGCAGGGGATGGGCAGCTCAGATTCCCCCATTCTTCTTAGTGCCTGGTGGGGCACTCGGCCTGGGGCACACAGAGCCTTCCCTTGGGGTGGAGCTCTAGCAGCCTCCCCAGGTCCTGCTCTAACCCCACCCCTCCCCCCATCTTCCTCCTCTTCTCTCTCCTCTGCCTCCTATATCTTGTGCCTTCCCCCTTCCCCACAGCTGTACCTGCAGGCCCGGGCGCCCCCTGAGGGGGACAGTGACCTGGCTACCCGGTTACTGACCGAGCCCGATGTCCAGAAGGTACCACCTGGGGGCTGACCAGCTCAGGCACTCACCTCCCTGGGTCCCCACTCCCTGTGGCTCCCTCTCTAAGCCTTTCCTGCCTATGCAGGGGGAATGAGCAGACATGTGTAAGGTCTGGTGTGGCCTAGCGACAGGGCTGGGTCCCCCATGCTATCTCGCCCACCTTCCCTATCCTTATCCTAGGGAATGGGCAGGAGTGTTCTGTGCCCTGCCTAGTATTTGTATGGGGAGCTAGAGTTTGGCTTTGCCAGGCTGGAAGGAACCTTCGAAACTCAACCACCTACCCCCATTCCCAGAAGCGGAGACTGAGGCCCAGATACTACTGGATTTGGCTCTAGTCACTCACAGAAAAGGAGGTCCCCCACATGGGGCCATTTCTTTCCATGGGTCCTTGTCCCTGCCTTAAGCAGGTTACTGGGAGTCCCTTGTCCCCTTATGATGTGCTGCCTGCCTCACCTTGCATGAGGGCTGTAGGAGGCTGCAAGCTGTCAGTTAGGGGCTCTGTGTGGAGAGCCCTCTCTCTGGTGGTTTAACACCTGGGCCCCAACCTCTAGAGTCTCCCAGCTTTGTCTTTATGAGGCAGCCCCCTGTGGCCATTACACTTGCCTATTTTCTGAGAGCCTGCGTATCTATTCATCTACTAAGCAGGCAAGGCAGGTGAGACCCCCGGTTTTCACAGATGAGAAAAAAATTGAGGCCCAGAGAGGGGAAAGAGGTCGTGTGAAGTCACTTGGGGAGTCAGGCCCCATGGAGCCCAAATACAGCCTAGCCCCTGTTGACAAATTCTCCAAGCCCTGCTGACCCCTCAGCCCTCAGGGGTGGGGCAGGGCAAGTGAGCAGTGCATGCTTCTAGCTGTCAGGTTCAGCCAGGGTGAGCCTCAGTGTCTCCACCTGGATCTAGGGGCAAGGGGCAGGGTAGGACTCAAAGGTCTCGAAGGTTCTTCCGGTTCTAACATCCTGTGATTGATGGTCCCTAAATTCCCCAACCCCCTATCAATCATCATGGGTGATGGGGCACTCGCCTGCCTGCACATGTGTGTCTAGATTGGGTGGGGATGGGTGGGGGCCCGTAAGCCTACCAGACACTGGGGCATAAAGAGTTATGGCGAGAGGGTCCCCTGTTGATGTGTCCCAGTGAGGCACTTCCTGGTCTTGATTTCTTCCTGGCTTCTTTGTCAAAGTGGGCCTTGCCGAGCTCCTCAGAGGGGACCCTGGGGTAGGGTGAGGGTCATAACAGTTCAAGCAAGGAGGAGGAGGCCTGGTACCTCTACTCCCAAAGCCTCCAGCCAGCTCAGCTATGTGCCTTGGGGCACCTGCTCCTGGCCCTACACCGGGAGCAGGGGGCTGCCAGCTGTGACCCCCTGGCCCCCGGTTCTTCTGACTGACCCTCCCCACCCCAAGGTACTGGACCAGGACACAGATGCCATCGCGGTGCACGTAGTCAGAGTACTTACCTGCATCATGAGCGGCTCCCCCTCAGCCAAGGTGAGGACACGGCGTTCTGGCTGTGGTAGGGGTGGGGGATGGCAGTTAAGCTGACCGCGTGCCCCCAGAACTAGTCTGGTTGGTGGCTGTTAGAGCAAGGGAGCTGGGGAGGTGACCGTCTTGCCCTCTGGGGTGCAGCTCAGCCCACTGGGCAGACATGGTCATTGGTCAGTGCTGGCAGCTGGATATCCTGGGTCAGGGAAGCACTAGGGAGGATACTTGTGGGCTAACCACCATCTAGAGCCTTCTGAGGGGGACCCTTGCCCCCACATCCACCCACAGCCCCTTTCCCTTGCTAGCACTGCAACCCAGAGGCAGAGCCGGCGGGGGAGCCCTGGAAGATGACGCTTCCTCCAGGGTTTCCGTGGGGTGTGTTTGCCCCGGGGCCCACACACATGCTCACTTTTTCCCCACACAACCCTGCACAGGAGGTGTTTAAAGAGCGCATTGGCTACCCTCACCTGCACGAGGTTTTGCAGAGCCAAGGTCCCCCCACCCATCGGCTGTTGCAGGAGCTACTCAACATGGTGAGGGCAGGGGCATTTTGGTGTCAGGGTCCCAGAGGCGGTCAGGACTGAGGGTTTCCCTGGAAGGGGAACTCTCCACCCTGGGGACTGTGTTGGCTGTGGGCAGTACATAGTGTGACCTGTGGCCTGAGCACATGTGTCAGTTGCACTGGGGTGAAGATTCTGGTACGTGTGAGCAAGCCCCAAGATCATCCTGGGAACACGCCATTGGGGCGGGCCAACCCAGACCAAAAGCCAAGGCTCGGGAATTAACGGTGCTCGTCCTGGACTTCCCTGAACTTTCCTGAACCTCAGATCCGCCCCGTGAGCAAGATGGGGTAGCACGTGTTGCTTTCCCACGCCGAAGGCAAATCCACTGAGGCCGGGGAGTCCCACTGCTGGCAGGGTGGCCCGTCCCATGCCAGCTGCCCAGGAACTATGCCGTTCTCTCTCCCCATAGGCTGTGGAGGGGGACCACAGCATATGTCCACCACCACCGATCCTGAACGAGCAGCCCGTGCTGATGCTGATGCAGTGGCTGCCGGCCCTGCCCACGGCGGAGCTGCGGCTCTTCCTCGCACAACGCCTTTGGTGGCTCTGCGACAGCTGCCCCGCCAGCCGCTCCACGTGTGTGCAGGCGGGTCTGGTGGGCTACCTGCTGGAGACGCTCAGCACGGGGGTCGCCCTGGGGGTCCGCTGCCAGGAGCAGCTGTTGGCGCTGCTGCAGGCATTGGGCCGTGTGTCTCTGCGGCCCTTGGAGCTTCGTTGCCTGCTGCGCCCCCCGCCAGGGCTGGACTCGGGGCCGGGCGGAGCCGAGGCTGGGAATGCCCGACACGCCGGTGCCATCATTCGTGCGTTGTCGGGCATGGCCCGGCACCGGGGCCCTGCACGAGCCCTGCACTACTTTGACCTCACGCCCAGCATGGCCGGTATTATGGTACCCCCCGTGCAGCGATGGCCAGGACCCGGCTTCACCTTCCATGCCTGGCTCTGTCTGCACCCCACGGCTGCAGCACCTGCCCCGGCCCTGGCCCCCTCACGGCCCCTCCAGCGGAAGCAGCTGTACAGGTGGGTAACTTCCAGGGACCGGGTGCAGGGCCAGGGTGAGGAGAGCAGCAGGCATAACTGGCTTGGCCTCCCCCCAGCTTCTTCACCAGCAGCGGCTCAGGGTTTGAGGCCTTCTTCACGGCAGCTGGGACACTGGTGGTGGCCGTGTGCACCCGGAAGGAGTACTTGACCATGAGCTTGCCTGAAGTGTCCTTTGCCGACTCTGCCTGGGTGAGCCTCTACCCTCTTATGGTCCAGGGGGAGTGGGTGGAGGAGGCCCCCAGTGCCAGCCCACGGCTTGATGTTGTGGCTTCTGTTCTAGCACTGCGTGGCCATTGTCCATATGCCTGGGCGCCGGCCCTTCAGCCAGAACCTGGTCCATGTCTACAAAGACGGCCATCTGGTCAAGACAGCACCCCTCCGCTGCCCCTCTCTCAGTGAGGTGTGCCAAGCAGGGTTTGGGGAGGCCTTGGGTAGCGGGAGCGTCTTGGATAGGGTGAAGCCTGCAGCCCCTGTGTCCCCCACCCCCACCCCACATAGACCTCAGACTTCAGCCTCTGGGGTCTGTGCAGCCTTGGGGGTCACTGTGAGGAACCGGATGCAGGTGGAGCCCCAGGCTCTGCTGTGACCTGACCACTCCCCCAACCCTGGCCCCGCAGCCTTTCTCCTCCTGCTGTATCGGCTCCGCTGGGCACCGCACAACGACCACCACCACGGGGCTGCCTCCGCCACCAGTCCCCGCTGCCCTGGCTCACACTCACCCCTCCCTGTCCCGCTCCCAGTCGGTCCCGGCTACCGCAGGGCTTGGCTGGGGGTCGGGGCTGGTGGCCCCCCTGCAGGAGGGCAGCATCAGCTCCACCCTTGCAGGCACACAGGACACTCGGTGGGGCAGCCCCACGTCTCTGGAGGGTGAGCTGGGAGCCGTGGTCATCTTCCACGAAGCCCTGCAGGCAGCGGCCCTGCGGGCCCTGAGCACCTTGGGTATGCATCACCTGCCACGCACCGGCCCAGCCCCACCCCAGACGCGGCTGGTTGGGGCTCATGAAGTGCCCTGGCCAGAGACTAGGGGTCCAGGAGGGGAGGGAGAAGGTGTCCCTAGGCATATATGTCCTCTGGTCGGACAGAGAAGAGGTGGGCTCTGGATGGGGTTTGGCCAGAGGCCCAGCCAGGCCTGAAACCCCCTGCCTACCCCCCAGGGCCCAATGAGATGGCACCCTTCAAGCCCGAGGGGGAACTACACGAGCTCAGCACCAAGCTGCTCCTCCATTACTCACCTCAGGTACTGGGTGGGAGGCAACTGGCTCGCCCCTGCCGCCGTCCCCCTGTGGCTCCCACACTCTGTGTGCCGCCTCGTCTCTCAACTGACCCTTGCCGCCTGCCCGCAGGCCTGTAAGAACAACATCTGCCTGGACCTGTCTCCTGGCCACAGGCTGGATGGCCGCCTGACAGGCCACAGGGTGGAGACCTGGGACGTGAAGGTGTGTGTGCCCATGCGGGCGGTGTGTGCAGAGAGTGTAAACACAGGCACGTGTGTGTGTGTGTGTGTGTGTGTGTGTGTGTGTGTGCAGGGTGGGCTGGGAGGTCTCTGGGAGACAAGCTCTAGAGAACAAAACTCCCCTGGACCCAGGTTCCCAGACTGGAAGGTCTGCTGGGGTGGAACGGGGCAGGAAGCGACAGGCAGCTGCCCTCACACGGCCAGCCCTTCCCCTAGGACGTGGTGACTTGCGTGGGAGGCATGGCTGCCTTGCTGCCCCTGCTGGAGCGAGTGGCCTCACAGCCCCAAGAGGCCGAGGCGGGTCCAGCTGAGACACATGACCTCGTGGGGCCCGAACTGACCTCTGGCCACAACACCCAGGGCCTGCTTCTCCCACTGGGCAAGTCCTCCGGTAAGCAGCCCTGGTGCCTAGGTTGGGGTGGCGAGGAAATCTTGCCATGACAAGGAGGCCAGAGTGCTTGACCGCTGGCAGGCCCTTGACACACATCTGTCCCTTTCCTGGTGGCGGGTAGAAGAGCGCATGGAGAGGAATGCAGTGGCCGCCTTTCTGCTGATGCTGCGGAACTTCCTGCAGGGCCACACGGTGAACCAGGAGAGCCTGGTGCAGTGCCAGGGGCCTGCCATCATCGGGGCCCTGCTGCGCAAGGTGGGGCAGGCGGGGAGGGGGCTGCCCTATCTGACCAAGTGGACTGGGTGGGGGGACTAGGAAGGGGAAGCTGAGTCTGTTGAGGAGAGCCTCCTGGGAGAGGCGGTGGCGTCTGAGTGGGGCCTTGCCAGGCGTGGCAGGATTTGGCTGATGGTCTGGTGGAAGCATCAGCACCTGCTGGGGCTGGAGACCTGCATAGCAGGCTGGGGGCCTTAGCGCCTCAGGCAGCGGGGAGCCGGCAAAGGGTTCCGAGTAGGCAGGATGCTCGTGTCCATCCGCCTGTGCAGGGCAGGGTGGGTACCGGGAGGCTCAGGAGCACGCAGCCAGGGCCTGCCACCTCACCCTGGCTCCTTCCACCCCAGGTCCCCAGCTGGGCCATGGACATGAATGTGCTCATGTCTGCCCAGCTGCTGATGGAGCAGGTGGCAGCGGAGGGCAGCGGGCCCCTCCTGTACTTGCTCTACCAGCATTTGCTCTTCAATTTCCACCTGTGGAGCCCCAGTGACTTTGCTGTGCGCCTGGGTAGGTGTGGGGCCTTGGATGAGGGACGCCACTGGGCAGGGTGGGGGTAGAGGTTCTGAGAAGTTCTAGCCCCGCTTCGGGTGACTTGAGGGGACCTGTCTTCCCCTGGGGCATGTGAGGGGAACATGGCCCTGTCCTGGAGGGATAGCTGAAGGGGCTCAGCTCAGCCTGGTGGCCTGAGGCCTCTGGTGATGCCCGCTCAGGCCACATCCAGTACATGTCTAGCATCGTCCGGGAGCACAGACAGAAGCTGCGGAAGAAGTATGGGGTTCAGTTCATCCTGGATGCGCTGCGCACCCATTACAGGTGAGGCTGCGGGGCTGACACAGCTGCCTCTGGCCTTGCGGACGGGGTCGACCCTCCCCCCCACCCTCCTCCAGCTCACCTGCCCACTGCCCTCCCTGTTCTCTCCCCTCCGCTGCCCTGCCTTCTCCTGGCCCTGGGTGGCTGCGCTTGCCGGGACCGGCCCAGCCCACAGCGGGAGCACCCCCTGGCGGCTGACGACGTGCGCACAGTGCAGACCTCACTCCTCGGCCTGGTGCGGGAGTTCCTGGTCCGGAGCTCCGCCACTGATCACTTGCAGGTCACGCTGAGCTTTCTGGCGGCTACAGGCGATGATGGCCAGGTAGGCTGGAGGCTGTTGAGGGTGAGACTTAGGTGCGGGGTGGAGTGTGGGCCGTGTTGTGGGGAGCGGCCGGCCCAGAATGAGGCTTGGTGTCACTTGCTGTGTCCCCAGGTGGCGGGTGCTCTGGACCTGCTGCTGGCACTGCTGCAGGGCTCACCAGCACAGGAGGCTCTGGCTATCTTCCTGTTGGAGCAGGGGAACCTTGAGGTTTTGCTGGCACTGCTGGTGCAGCCAAGGTCACTGCCCCTGCTGCCCGACCGAGTCTGCAAGGTACACCGAGCCCACCCCCCTAGCATCCATTTGACATGGCCCCTGCCTGAGGGCCAGGGAGGTGTGACTTCCCCTCCTCCAGTAACTCCTTCCCCAGTGATAACAAACCCCCTGTGACGCTTAACCGCCCCCCCCCCCCCCCCCCGCCCCAGATCCTGCGCAGATTGCAGCAGAACGAGCGCTTACCTGAACGGAGTCGCCAGCGGCTCCGGCTGCGAGAATATGGTCTCCAGGGTCTCATCGCCTGCCTGCCGGAGGGGGCTGCTTCGCCCCAGCTCTGCCAGGGCCTCTACAAGCTATTCCTGGGGGCAGGTATATATCTCAGTTGGGGCCAAGAGGCAGGCCAGGCGGAAGGGTGTGATGGATTCAGGAAATAGGGCAGGTGGACATAGGAAAGGTGTTGGTACAGGGGCCAAGGCTGAGCCAGCAGGGCTGGGGTCAATCTCTCAGAGCCTTCCTGGGGTCAGTCCCTCAGAGTCTCTCTGGCCATCTTCCCAGACTGCCTGAACCTCTCAGATCTGTTGGCTGTGGTGCAGCTGTCCCTCCAGGCTGACCTCGGCGTCCGCCTGGACGTTTGTCGCCAGGTGAGTATGGGAAGTGAAAGCTTGCGGAAGAGGGGGCTTCTACCCTGGGGGCTTCGCTTTACCTTCCTGTGAGGAGCGCTCTCTGGAGGCCTCCCCCCTGCGAAGGCCCTAGGACGGGAGTCTGGGGGGCAGACTGCTGGATGAGTCTCTCACTTGTTGTGCCCTGGCCCGGCAGCTTTTCCACCTCATCCACGGACAGCCAGACGTAGTGCAGCTGCTGGCCCGGCAGGCCGGCTGGCAGGACGTGCTGACCCGGCTGTACGTCCTGGAGGCTGCCACAGCTGGGGGTCCCCTGCCCTTTCCCCCAGAGACACCCACATCCCCAGAGCCAGCCTTATGCAAGCCACCCACCGAATCACCTGAGTCTTCGGATGTCTTCCTGCCCTCGGAAACCCCCAGCCCCGACCCTGACAGCTTTTACCACGCTCTCTCTCCATTTTGTACACCCTTTGACCTGGGCCTGGAACGGGCCAGCGTGGGTTCGTGCAACAATGCGGGCAGTGGCAGTGGCAGTGGGACTCTTACTCCGGCCAGCCAGCCTGGCACACCTTCCCCACTGGATGGGCCCCGGCCCTTCCCTGTAGCCCATGGCCGCCATAGCTCTAGTCTCTCCAACGTGCTAGAGGACGGCAGCCTCCCGGAGCCCGCCACCAGTGGGGATGATACCTCAAATACCAGCAACCCACAGGTGAGGCGGGTCCGCTCTCTGCCACTGCGGCACTCTAAGGGACACCTCTGGGACACAGGGCAGGCAGTATAGACTTTCCAGAGGTGGGGTCTTGTCTGACATCAGGGCTATAGGTGCTGGTCAGCCCTGGTGCTGCGGCCTCATTGCTGTCATCTGCAGTTGTGTTCCCGGGGTAGGGGGTCCTAGAACGGGACAGACGATGCTGAGCCAGAGTGGAGGCGCCAGCCAGGCTTTGGAAAGTCCTCAAGAGAGCCTGTAGGGCAGACACTTCACAGGGCCTGTGGGCATTATAGTTCTAAGGAATCTGCCTTGTGTTTCCAGGTTTGGGTATGGGTCTCTGCTTATTCTATGGCATTCCTCCAGAGAATTCCAGTATGGTTCTTGGGCCTGAGATTGCCATGGGGCAATTTGTGAGCCAGCTCATCTGTTCTTAGGAGTCCTTGAAACCCCAGGATTCTGTCTAGAATATTCAGGTAGTGGCTAAGGCCCCTGCGCCATTCTTCCAGGCCCCAGGGTGTCTGCTGGCTGAATGCTCTGCCTCCAGCTGTCCCTACTAGTGGTCGGCAAGGCAAGGGGTGCTCAGCAGGGATAGTGTAAGAGCCAGCGCCTCCCTCCCACCCCCGCCCACACCCCCACACCCTTTTGTGCCCACAGCAAACCCCTGAGGAGGAGTTGTGCAACCTGCTCACCAACGTGCTGTTCTCGGTGGCGTGGCGGGGCGTGGAAGGCAGCGATGAGGCCGCCTGGCGGGAGCGTGGCCAGGTCTTCTCGGTGCTCACCCAGCTGGGCGCCTCAGCCACGCTGGTGCGCCCGCCAGACTGCATCAAGCGCAGGTGAGGAGACAGCTTGGCAGGGCGAGGGGCCTCTGGGACGCCTGAGGGGAAGGAAGACAGCCAGGCGGACACCTGAGTCCCTTGCCCACCCCCAGCCTCCTGGAGATGATGCTGGAGTCAGCCCTGACCGACATCAAAGAGGCCCCTGCTGGGGTCCTGGCCAGCCTCACCCAGCAGGCGCTTTGGCTGCTGCGCCTGCTGCAGGACTTCCTGTGCGCCGAGGGTCACGGTAATCAGGAGCTGTGGAGTGAGAAGGTGCGACAGCTCAGGGGCCTGTGAGGGCCACATGAGTCCGCGTGTTCACAGGAGCCTGCAGGCATCCGGCGTGGGAGGTGGGCGAGTGCACACGTGCACTCACGGGTGCGTCAGAATGGTGTCTGTGTGTGCAAACCCTACCTGGCCCCCAGACTTAAACCCTACCTTGCTCCCTCCCGGTGGGCTTCTGGCCTCCTCTGGTGGTGGCTGCCTGGAATGTGTTGGGCTGTAGCTCTTTGAAGGCGTGTGCAGCCTGCTGGATCGCATGGGAGCCTGGCCACACCTGGCCAATGGCACAGCAGATCTGCGAGAGATGGCACAGATTGGCCTGCGCCTGGTGCTTGGCTACATCCTGCTGGAGGACCCGCAGGTGAGCACGGGGTGGGTTGGCGTCTGGCAGCGGCAGGCATAGGGAACCCGGGGTGTGCCTGGACGCCACCCACACCCGCTTCCGCCCACAGCTGCACGCCCAGGCCTATGTGAAGCTGCACTCGCTCCTGCAGACAGCGGTGCCCATGCGGCGCGAGGAGGCCTGCTACGTGCTCTCCAAGCTGGAGTCGGCGCTGGCGAGGGCGCTCAACACCCCCACCTCAGAAACGCCCACCGAGGAAAGGGAGCCCTCAGCTGCAGCTGCAGCTGCCGCAGCCACGGAACGCTGCTCGTGGCTGGTGCCACTGGTGCGCACGCTGCTGGACCGTGCCTACGGGCCGCTGGGGCTCCAGTGGGGGCTGCCTTCCCTGCCGCCCACCAACGGCAACCCCACCTTCTTCGAGGACTTTCAGGCCTTTTGTGCCACACCTGAATGGCGCCACTTCATCGACAAGCAGGTATTTGGAGGTGGGGGCCAGGGAAGAGAAACGGGGGGGCTGGGAACCCACATAGAGCCCTGGTGTCCTCTCCCTGCCCAATCCTTCAGGTGCAGCCCACCATGTCGCAGTTCGAAATGGACACCTACGCCAAGAGCCACGACCTCATGTCGGGCTTCTGGAATGCCTGCTACGACACGCTCATGAGTAGTGGACAGCGGCGCCAGAGGGAGCGGGCACACAGTCGTCGGGCTTTCCAGGTGTGCAGCCCGGGGCGGGGGTGGGGAGCTGCTCCACTCCTGTGCCCAGAGGATAGCTGGTGGGACAGCGTGAAGAAACCCGACGGGACAGGAAGCCGCCGGCGGGACTGACCCATTCCTCCACCCCCACTCCCCAGGAGCTGGTGCTGGAACCAGCACAGAGACGGGCACGCCTGGAAGGGCTGCGTTACGCGGCGGCCCTGAAGCAGCAGGCAGCGCAGCACTCCACGGCTCTGCTCCACTGGGGGGCGCTGTGGCGTCAGCTCTCCAGCCCCTGTGGGGCCTGGGCCCTTAGGTGGGCGGGGCTCGGGTAGAGGCCGGGAGGGGCGGGGCGGGGCGGGGCTCCGGGAGGGACCTGGACAGCGAGACTGCGTTTGGGGTGAGGCCTGGGAGGAATCGGGGCTTCTACAGACTTCTGTGCCCACCCATGACCACCAGCGGTGGGTATCTGCAGAGACCCACCGTTTCCCCGCTGGAAGTTGTCCAGTGCCGAGACATACTCGCGCATGCGTCTGAAGCTAGTGCCCAACCATCACTTCAACCCTCATTTGGAAGCTAGCGCCCTGCGGGACAACCTGGGTGAGAGAGGGTGTCCTGAGCTGGATCTGCCCAACCTCAAAAGCCCTGCCCCGCCCAGCTCTTGCTGAGCACCCTTGGGCCTGTTGCAGGTGAGGCCCCCCTGACACCTACCGAGGAGGCCTCGCTACCTCTAGCGGTCACCAAGGAGGCTAAAGTCAGCACGCTGCCAGAGGAGCTTCCGGAAGACCAGCTCGGCGAAGATGAGCTGGCCGCGCTGGAGACTGCGTGAGTGGGGCTTGGAGAGAGCTGACCAGGAGTGGGGGCAGGAGTCTGTGCCAGGGTTAAACACCCCGAGCGGGGTGTCCAAAATCAGGTGGGGGGTTGGGGAGAGCTGTCTAGCAGAATCGAGAGTGACTCTTTCATAACTAGACACCCCCGGGCAGGACTGAGACACACAAACCAGACCAGCATGGGGGCCCCCAGAACAGGGGGAGCCAGGGGTGGGAGTTGGTGTCATGGCCAGACATTTAGGGGCTCTGGTTTGGGGTGGGGACTGGGGTCAGTGGGCACTGGACCCCAGACAGTTCCTCCCTCTCCTCTGGGAAGCATGATAGTATGTTCCTCATGACGTGACAGCACTTGGGGAGTCTGGTCCTTGGGCTTATTCGGAAGGCGGCGGGGGGGGGGGGGGTCCTAGAGCCTTGAGCCTGAACCAGGTGCTGGCCCCCAGGATGCAGGCAGCAGAACTGGACGAGCAGCACGAGAAGCTGGTGCTATCAGCGGAGTGCCAGCTGGTCACAGTGGTGGCTGTAATCCCAGGGCTGCTGGAGATCACCACGCAGCACGTGTACTTCTACGATGGCAGCGCAGAGCGTGTGGAAACTGAGGAGGGTGTGTCCTACTGGAGCTGGTTAGAAGGGCGTCAGGGGATGGCTTGCCTCTGGCGGGGCAAGGGTGAGTGACTCCTGCCCCTGATGTCTGTCTGCACAGGCATCGGCCACGACTTCCGGCGCCCACTCGCCCAGCTGCGTGAAGTCCACCTGCGGCGTTTCAACCTGCGCCGCTCAGCCCTTGAGCTCTTCTTCATCGATCAGGCCAACTACTTCCTCAACTTCCCGTGCAAGGTGGGCGGGACCACAGCCTCGTCTCCTTGGCAGGCCCCCAGGCCCCAACCCTGCCTCATCCCACCCCACACCCAGGTACGGAACCAGGTGTACTCGTGGCTCCTGCGCCTGCGCCCCCCAGCCCAAGGCTACCTAAGCAGCCGCTCCCCCCAGGAGATGCTGCGTGCCTCTGGCCTCACCCAGGTGAGAGGCCTCAAGTGTGGGGGGCAGGCAAGGTCAGAGCCCTGCGGTTGGGAGGAGTGCCGGACAGCCCAGCTGGCTCACCTCTTGCCTGCCCCTGCCCCTGTCCCCCAGAAATGGGTACAGCGTGAGATATCCAACTTTGAATACTTGATGCAACTCAACACCATTGCAGGGCGGACCTACAACGACCTGTCTCAGTACCCTGTGGTGAGGGTCCACTCCTTACCTCCGCCCCTACCCCTCTGGTCTGCCAGCCCTGGTTTGCCCCAGTGTAGGTGCTGTGGGGGCGGGGCGGGGGGGGGGGGTGCCGCCTGACAGCTGGCTTCTGTTCCCTGCCCCTCCTCCCGACACACCCACACCCACTCTCCACCCTCCCCCGCTGGCCTCTCTTCTCCCTGAAGGGAATCCTGTTTATATGGACTGTCTGTCCTGCTTCCCTGGGGTCCCTCTAAGTGGTGTGCCCCTACCTGGGGGCTCTGCCCATCTTCCTGAGGGTGAGGGTGAGGGTGGGGCAGGCTGGGCAGATAGGCCATCAGGACCCTCATGCAGCTCCTTCCCTGGGTGGGTGGCCAGTTCCCCTGGGTCCTGCAGGACTACGTGTCCCCAACTTTGGACCTCAGCAACCCGGCCGTCTTCCGGGACCTGTCCAAGCCCATCGGTGTGGTGAACCCCAAGCATGCCCAGCTCGTGAGGGAGAAGTGAGCGTGTGGGCAAGACCGGGCTTGGGGGCTGGGATGGGCCAGGGCAGGGCTTCTGCTGACTCTCCCGCTACCCTCGGCTGCAGGTACGAGAGCTTCGAGGACCCTGCGGGCACCATCGACAAGTTCCACTATGGCACCCACTATTCCAATGCGGCGGGCGTGATGCACTACCTCATCCGCGTGGAACCCTTCACCTCCCTGCACGTCCAGCTGCAGAGTGGCCGGTGCGGCCCGGGGGGTGGCTGGCAGGTGGTAGGGGTGAGGGTGGCTTGCTGCAGATGGGGGGAAGAGGCAGGTCCTCCAGGTATCCTGGGCCCTTCGGCTCCCTTCGTTTCCCCAGCGTCACGCTCGCCCTCCCTGTCCCCACCCTCCCCACCTCACCTTGGCCTGTGCCCCTCCCCCAGCTTTGACTGCTCCGACCGGCAGTTCCACTCAGTGGCGGCAGCCTGGCAGGCCCGCCTGGAGAGCCCCGCCGACGTGAAGGAGCTCATCCCAGAGTTCTTCTACTTCCCCGACTTCCTGGAGAACCAGAATGGTAAGAGCTGGTGCGGGGCCGGGAGGCCTGGGCACGGAGCACGCAGGCTGGGGGTGGCCAGGGAGCAGGTGACCGTGAGACAGCTGACCTCTCTGCCAGGCTTCGACCTGGGCTGCCTCCAGCTGACCAACGAGAAGGTGGGCGATGTGGTGCTGCCGCCATGGGCCACCTCTCCTGAGGACTTCATCCAGCAGCACCGCCAGGCTCTGGTGAGGAGAGGAACACAGGCGGACAGCCAGGGTTGAGGGTCAGGGGTGGGGGTGGGGGGGTCAGCCGTCCCTGGACTGACCGGCCCCGTCCCCACCCCCAGGAGTCGGAGTATGTGTCTGCCCACCTGCACGAGTGGATTGACCTCATCTTTGGCTACAAGCAGCGGGGACCGGCCGCGGAGGAGGCCCTCAATGTCTTCTATTACTGCACCTATGAGGGTGGGCATGCGCTGGACTCAAGTGGGGGCTGGGGCACAGGAGAGGAGGGCTGAGGGCAGAGGGCAGAGAGGGAGCCCTGACTGCTCTGCCTACCTGCCCAGGGGCTGTGGACCTGGACCACGTGGCGGATGAGCGGGAACGGAAGGCTCTGGAGGGCATTATCAGTAATTTTGGGCAGACTCCCTGTCAGCTGCTAAAGGTAAGGCCAGCTTGGAGATTAATGGTCAGATATGGGGTGCCTGGGTGGCTCAGTCAGTTAAGCGTCCGACTTCGGCTCTCATGGTTCATGAGTTCGAGTCCCATGTCTGGCTCTGCACTGGCAGTGCGGAACCAGCCTGGAATTCTCTCTCTGCCCCTCTCTCACTTGAACACGTGCACACAATGTTTCTCTCATTCTCTCTCTCAAACTAAATAAATAAACTTAAAAAAAAAAAAAAAAAAAGAGGGGCACCTGGGTGGCTCAGTCGGTTAAGCATCCGACTTCAGCTCAGGTCGT
Source organism: Panthera pardus (assembly GCF_024362965.1). NCBI lineage: Eukaryota > Metazoa > Chordata > Mammalia > Carnivora > Felidae > Panthera > Panthera pardus. Next base: position 16,611,518 of record NW_026527013.1, read on the forward strand.
GATCTCATGGTTCGTGAGTTCAAGTCTCACATCAGGCTCTGTGCTTACGGCTTGGAGCCTGGAGCCTGTTCAGGCTGTTCTGTGTCTGTCTCCCTCTCTCTCTGCCCCTCCCTTGCTCATGCTCTGTCTCTCTCAAAAATAAATAAACATTAAAAAAAAAAAAGATAATGGTCAAGGATGTTCATGCCATGGTACTGACCGGGCCACTTGTCCACAGGAGCCACATCCAGCTCGGCTATCAGCCGAGGAAGCAGCCCAACGCCTTGCACGTCTGGACACTAACTCACCTAGTATATTCCAGCACCTGGACCAGCTCAAGGCCTTCTTTGCGGAGGTGAGGGGAGGCAGGGCTTCATCTTCCTACTCTGTGAAATGGGTTTAACTCCACTGTCCTTACGAACTTCTTGGGGCAGATGGAAAACCTAAATCAAGACCACTGGTGTTAGACACCTTTGGAAAAGAGGTAACAGGAAAGGAATGTGGGAGTGGGAGTGGGGCACCTTCTTTGCCAAGGCCCGGACAAGGTGTTGATTCGCCTAACCGTCTCTGAAAACCTTAGGGAGACCAGAAGTAAGGGTCTTGGCCTTGGATGTTTCTTTCCTCACCTTCATGCTTACATCAGAATGCCTCCCGGCCCGACGTTGTTAGTTTAGTTTATCCTCTCCTGCTGCCCGCAGGCTTGGGAATATGAAGTAACAGTAACAGGATTGGAGGACCAAGGTTGAGACCAAGCTTGAGATTCTGAAGGACCATCCTTGTCCGTCCCTGCATCTCACTTACTTTCTGAGATGCCCTCCTGAAAGCCCACTGATCTCTCTTGACTGTTTCTCAGAGGGACCTCTGCCTCTATGATGCCTAGTCTGTGGCCACTGGGGGTTGAGAGGAGAGGAAAGAATGGCAGCCCAGGCTGTAGGTACGGGAGTGGGGCACCCGGCTGACCACGCAAGCATAGCTAGCCTGGTACTCTTACTCTGTAGGTCATCAGTGATGGCGTGCCCCTGGTACTGGCCCTGGTTCCCCACCGGCAGTCCCACTCCTTCATCATCCAGGGCTCCTCAGACCTGTTGGTAAGTGCACCAGGCAGAGCCCATCTTAGCTGCACCCCTCACTGACTCCGCCCCACACCCACCTCTGCCCCCTCTTGCCCACAGGTGACCGTGAGTGCCAGTGGGCTGCTGGGCACCCACAGCTGGTTGCCCTACGACCGTAACATAAACAACTACTTCAGCTTCAGCAAAGACCCCACCATAGGCAACCCCAAGTAGGACACAGGGATGTGGGCAGGGGTGGGCTCTAAATACCCTGTCCCCTGACTCATCTTCCCACCCAGCCAGAGCGTGGGCCGGTGGCGGGGTCTGGCCTAGGTCTCTGAGGGCCTGGGTCTTCTTGGCCTGGCCTCACCTGTCATCCCCCTCACTGGGTCAGGATGCAGCGACTGCTGAGTGGCCCGTGGGTGCCAGGCAGTGGTGTGAGTGGGCAAGCCCTGGCAGTGACCCCCGACGGAAAGCTGCTGTTCAGTGGTGGCCACTGGGATGGCAGTCTGCGAGTGACCTCACTATCCCGGGGCAAGCTGTTGAAGCAACTCAACCGCCACCTTGGTATGGGCAGCCTTGGAGGTGGGGTGGTGCGGGTGGGGGTAGCTGGCCAGGGGGGGTGTGACTACTCTGTTCCATTTGTACCCTCCCCTCCCTATGCAGATGTAGTGACCTGCCTTGCATTGGACACCTGTGGCATCTACCTCATCTCAGGCTCCCGGGACACCACGTGCATGGTGTGGCGGCTCCTGCAGGAGGTATGCTGGGTGGGCAGCCCCGTGGGGCCCCCGTGAGTCCAGACCTGCCCTTCTCTCTGCTACCGTGAGCAAGCCTGGGGCTCCACGACCCTCCAGCTCTCTGGCTTTGGACGAGGCCATCACTTTCCTGAGCCTTAGCCTTCTCACTCAGGGGCCAGGGTAGTGAGATGTCCCCAGTTCTGAGCCAGCCCTGGCTCCCTACAGGGTGGTCTCTCGGTGGGACTGGCATCAAAGCCCGTGCAGGTCCTCTACGGGCATGAGGCTGCAGTGAGCTGTGTGGCCATCAGCACTGAACTCGACATGGCTGTGTCTGGATCTGAGGTGTGTGTGGGCCTGTGCCCAGGGGAGGCCAAGTTTGCTAGGCAATGCCCCTGGAGATTAGAGACCCCTGCCCAGCACCCTAAGCTGCCTTCCTGCAGGATGGAACTGTGATCATCCACACTGTACGCCGTGGCCAATTTGTGGCAGCACTACAGCCCCCAGGGGCCACGTTACCCGGACCTGTGTCCCACCTGGTGCTGGGGTCAGAGGGCCAGATTGTGGTACAGAGCTCGGCGTGGGAACGTGTTGGGGCTCAGGTATGGAAAAGGGGTGCTCAAACAAGAAAGGGGCAGTTGGTGTTCTGTCCTTGCTGACACCTCTTGCTTCTTCCAGGTCACCTACTCCTTGCACCTGTACTCAGTGAATGGGAAGTTGCGGGTTTCGCTGCCCCTGGTAGAGCAGCCCACAGCCCTGGCAGTGACAGAGGACTTTGTTCTGCTGGGCACAGCACAGTGTGCCCTGCACATCCTCCACCTGAACAAGTGAGTGCCACTGTTGATGAGTTCACGGGTCCTCAGGGTGGTAGTCACCGTAAGAAGACACTAAGAGGTGCTGTCCCCCAGCCCACCCCCACCCCTCTCTGGTGTGTACCCACAGCCCCTTACCTGTCTGTGGGCACATTCTTCATGGCTGTCTCCTGTCCCACAGTGGGCAGAGAAGGTACCTGGGAGAATGAAGAGACACAAAGCTAACTTGCACTTGAGAGCATATCCCTCCCTCCCTGCAGACTGCTCCCAGCTGCGCCTCCTCTACCCATGAAGGTGCCCATCCGAAGTGTGGCTGTGACCAAGGAGCGCAGCCATGTGCTGGTGGGCCTGGAGGACGGCAAGCTTATCGTGGTGGGCGCGGGGCAGCCCTCTGAGGTGAGGATAAGGGCAGGGCGGGCCTCGATCGGGGCGGGGGGGCCGACAGTCCTGGCCCACTTCTCCCCGATCCTACTTCCCCCAGGCGCGCAGCAGCCAGTTCGCGCGGAAGCTGTGGCGGTCCTCCAGGCGCATCTCCCAGGTGTCCTCAGGGGAGACAGAGTACAACCCTGGAGACGCGCGCTGACAGCCGTCACGCAGGCTCCTCCCCCGGCGGGCCCCCGCCCAGGAGTCGGCGGGAACCCGGAGGAGGAGGAGACCAAGAGGCCGCGGCCGGGGGTCGGCCCGGCTCCGGGGGTGGGCGGGACCCCACCCCTGCCCAGCTCAGGGATTGGTGGGCGGTTCACTCCAGGAAGTCCCGCCCCTCGCCGGCAGAGGGGCCGTCCGGAGTCTGGCACTGGCCTCAGCGGCAACACAGCACTTTTTTGCACAGTGTGGGGCGGGAGCCTAGGCTCTCCAGCCCCGCGTCCCGGCAGAGCACGGGGACCGGACTGTGGCCTTAATCTCTAAAGGCGGCCCCTCGCTCTCCCGGTCTCGGCAATAAACCTGGCCTGGTTTTGTAGCTGCTTCGCCTCCGAGTATGCATGCGCGCGGCGTCTCCGCCTGCCTAGGCCACCGTCCGGGCCTCGTGTCCCCCTGGCCCGTAAGCCCACCAGGGCGACTCGTTCCCTCCGCGTGGCCTCCGTTTCTCCAGCCGCGCCGTTCCGGCCCCTGTGGGCCTCAGCCACCGTTTCTCCCCTGCGGATGGCTCCCAGCTCTCAGCGCGCTCCCGCAACACCTCCGCACGTGTGCGCGTCCCTGCGCGGGGCGGGGCGGGGCTAAGGACGGCCACGCCCCCGCGCGCCCCCGCGCTCGGGCCTAGGCGGCTCCTCGGCGGGACCGCCCGCCTCGCGCCGGAGCTGGCCTCCCCAGGGTCTCCACGCAGCCGTCCTGGCTAGCCCATGGTAGCCTGGCAGCGCGGAGCTCCGAGCCCCGCCAGCCCGAGTGGATCCCGGGAGCCTCCGAGGGACGGCCGCTCCAGGTCAGGAGAGGGGTGGGGACAGAGCCCCGGTCTCCCTGGACCGGGAGAACCGAGGGCTGCTTTTCTGTTCCCCCACCTCGAGGCCCGTGATCCTGCGGATGTCGCCCGTCGTGCCGGCGTCCGTGTGGGCATGTGCGGGCGTATTTTGTGGTCTGGAGATGCGCGCGCGCGCGCGTGTGTGTGTGTGTGTGTGTGTGTGTGTGTGTGTGTGGAGGTGGGGATTGGGGAGAAGCAGCTCCAGCCCCGCAGCAGCGCGGGTTGGGGGGGTGGGGGGTGGGGGTCGAGCAGACACGGGCCTGGCTGTGGCTAGGCGCTCTAGTCACGGGCCCACCTGCCAACCAGGATCCGGGAAGGGCCCCTTATATGGTAAGCGACCCAGTTGTACAAGCCCCACATGTGGCAAGGGCCACCGCCGTCTCTATCCCAGACCCACTTGCACACTGGGTGGGGAAGTGAGTTTGGAGACAAGGCCGGATGTGGTGGTGGATGTCGGGGAGTTAGAGGGCCTTCCCCCAGGTTTCTTGTCCATGCCTTCCCGGCAACATCCCTCCTCAGCCCAGAGGAGGCTTCTCTTACCCAGACCTTAGGAAGCGCGTCCCAGCAGGATCCGCCCCGTGGTCTACATGGGTCCTGGGACTGAGTAGTCCTGGCCTTGAGGTTTCTAGCCTCAAAGGCCTCTCAATTCCCAGATGAGCAAGGACAAGGGGGCCTCTGAGCCCATATACTCTGCCCTTGCTGAACCCACCAAGGAACCTTCCTGTCCAGTTTCTGAGCAGGAAGTGAGGGTTAGATACCGATCCTGGAGAAGTGGGGCCACAGTCGCGCCAGGGAGCCCTGTTTTAGAGACTTAGGGTGTGGGGTTCCCAGGCTCATGCTGAGAAGTCTGGGGGAGATTCCCACTAAGCAGGCCTCTGGTCTGGCTCTGGCTGAGGTGGGGATGGGAGTCGCTCGTCCTCCAGTGCCATCCCTGGACTCAGACCAGGGGGGTTGCTAAGGTCTTTGAGATAGGGAAGTTTCCAGCCTGCTCTCCTCCATTCTGAGCTGCCGGCTCCTCTAGCTTTGGCCAGTGGGGGCTTAGCTCTGTCAACCCCACCCCCACCTGACACCGGCGGAAACTGGTCCAGGTTGGTGAGTGGGGAAGTGGAGGGGGCGGTGGTAACCAGCCCTGGGGTGAATCAGGATGGAGTGAGCCAAGAGAGGGGGACGGAGTCTACCAGGGGACTCCTGACATCAGGCCTGAGGAATTTCTCCCGTCTCGCTACACATAGCCCCTTTTGGACTCCGAGAAGTGTCCCAGCTCCTTTGCCTGAGTGTTGGAATGACACTCCAACATCTTCTCCAAGAGATGCAGTCCATGGGAGCACTGCTAGCCAGCAGAGCCATGCTTCACAACTCCAGCCACAGGGAGGGTAAGCTCCACGTGGGTAGGTAACTGTCATTCGAAGTTTGGGGGCACTGGGTAGGTGGGTAGGTCACACACAAGTCCAGTTACAAGTTCTGGAGTCCCTGTACCTTGTGCCTTGCCTGCACCGGATTGTGGAAATAACTGGCCTCCAGGCAGAAGTGAGCAGCAGCATTTACTTGACTTCCAGCTCAGCTTTATTTTGTACAAATCTCCAAGGTCTCATGTGCAGAAAAGCCCCCGTCGGGACCACCATGAATCCATTTGCTCTCCCGGACTTGGTGGCAGAGACAGGACACACAGTCTAAAGCCCCAGTAGACAGAGGAAGTAGAACAGGAGCCAGGAAAGGGAGAGACTGGAAGAGATAAAGGAAGTCTTCCCCAAGTAGGCGGTACCTGCCAGTGTGTCAGATGGAGAGGGTACAACCACAAGAGCAGACGTCTGGAAACCTGGGAGAAGGGTACACCTGGGAAGGGCTAGGTGTCCAAGAGTGGCGAGCAGAGGGGAGGATGCGAGAGATGACCAAGCAGCTCCTGATGCCATGCTATGAGTTTTTGACTCTACGTAGTAGGGACTGTTGTTTCAAACCTTTTGGGCAGCAAAGTCTAAGTGAGGCCACCCAGGGATCCTAGCCTTGATTCCTTGCCCTTGATCCTGTTTGTCCTTTCCTCTACAGAGAAGACCTGGAGGGTACAGGGCAGGGACAGGGAAGAGGTATGGGGAGGGGGAGCCCTGGCCCCCAATACCTCCTCCCCATTCCCTCCTGAGCCTCCAGGGGCCTCAGGCAGCATTATCCCTGTCTACTGTGCCCTCCTGGCCACTGTGGTCCTCGGTCTGCTCGCCTACGTGGCCTTCAAGTGGTAAGTAGTCTGGGCACTGCCCTGTGGCACACCCTCCCCAGCTGGACTCCCAGCTAGCTCCCTCTGTCTCAGTGAAGGCTGGAACAGGTTGGCGGGTCCCCCTGCTCCCCACAGCTGGCGCTCCCATAAACAAAGACAGCAGTTGGCCAAAGCTCGGACTGCAGAGCTGGGGACCTTCGATAGGGACCAGAGGCACGGAGACAGCATTGTTTTCCTGGACAATCCTAGCGGTCAGGAGCCCTGCGCCCCCAGTCAGGGTGAGCCCCCTTTCCCAACCTACAGACTTTCACACCTGGCTGTGCCATAGCACCCGGCCCACCTGACCCTGTTGTGCCCCTCACGTCTCCCACCCTAGGGCCACATCCTGAGCTTGGCTGCCGCCTCTACCTTCACCTCCCTCAGCAGCAGCAGGAGGAAGTGGAGCGGCTCCTGGAAGTCTCAGGCGAACCTGACAAGGGCTGGCAGGGTCTGGCGGGCCGCCTGGGCTACCAGACTGATGCTGTGGAGGTCATGGCCCAGGACCAGGTGCCAGCCTACACCCTGCTGAGGGACTGGGCTGTCAAAGAAGGCAGTGGTGCCACTCTCGGGGTGTTAGAGGACGCCCTGGCTGCCATGGGCCGCGAAGACGTGGTCCGGGTTCTGCGCCCCGCAGCTGAGGGCTGCTCTGTGGTGTGAGCGGTGCCGGCACAGCCCGGCCGCTCAGGGAATCTGCTTCGGTGCTTTTCCTTTCTTCGGCTTCCTGGCACTGGTGGCCTCAGCCTGCCTTGCTCTGGGGGAACAGAGAAGATCCGGCCACCACTCAGCTCCCCTTGTCCGGCCTTCCTCCAGGACGGGGACCAGGATGTGGGGGGGTCAGCAGTGAGGGGTGGTCCTGCCCTCCTCCCTGCCCCACCTCCCCTCACTTAGCCTCAACTGGTTTTTCTATTTTTGTATCTCGTATTAAAGGCAACTTTGGACTACCGTGCCACCTCTGACTCCTTGGGCCTGAGAGACAGTGGGTTGCTAGGAGGCAGAGGCCCAGAAAGAGAAGAGGGTCCGCGGGAGGTGGGAGGAGCACGTGAGGTGGCAGGCAGCGTGCTCCTGTAGAAGATGCGAGCACTCTGGAGACACAGGCTGGAGTTCACATCTGCACCTTGCCACTCGCTGGCTGTGCGTGTCAGGGAGCGATTTTTACCTTTCTGAACTTTAGCTTTCTTAGCTGGAGAACAACACATAGAATGGCACATTTGGTAGTCCCCCCCCCCCCCCCCGCCCCTAGACTCTCAAACTGGCACTGAGGGGCCTGGGGTTTGAGACCATTTTTGTGACTTCTGCTGTGACCGGCATCAAGAGGAGACTGGAGGCAGACTGGCCCTGGGAAGCCAGCTACCGAGGGCCTCAGGTCACTGCTAGTTGAGAAAAAGGAAGAAAGGTCTCCTTGTAAGACCCATGCTCCAGGCTCCGGAGGGCGTTCCAAACATGCTTCCACAGCTGCTTCCGTGATTTCCACACAAGCCAAGGGCAAGCAGGTCATCCCGCCCACCTGAGGGGCAGTTGAGAGCAGGGCAGCTGCAGCCAAACCGCCTGCACCCCATGCATCCCCTCCCACCCTGAAAGGAGGAGTGGGCAGGCTGGTACCGGCCTTTGGAAGGGTTTCCTACGACGGATGGGCCCTGCTCAGGAAGGAGTAGGGGCCACCATCCTGACATCCATGAGGCTCAGGGCACATAGCCAACACAGCCACCCGAATTCAGGAGTCGTGGGATTCCATGGTGGCCTAGGGAGGCCTTGGGGGGATCCTGTCCTCTGGCTGACAGAGGTGACTGGGGCTGGCTGCTTAAAATAAGGAAGGGGAGGTTTATAGCCACCTCCAGCCTAAAACAACCCCTGGGCAATAACCCAGGAGGGAAAGCAGGAAAGGCCCAGCATCTAGTCCGCTAAAGTGAGACCGGTGCACTCGACCTCGCAGCTACTTGGGCAGGGAGTCGCCCACCCTCAGGGCTCTCAAGGATTGGACTGGTGATGAATGTGGAAGCCTGTGCCGAGGGGCACCGGACAGCTTCTGCATTAGCTGGTGCCCCTTCTCACAACCGAGGGGATTGGAGTCTGAAGTGTCAAGTGGTGTGTGGAAGGGGAAAGATTTTGGTAACACTAAATAGGGAGCTAAGATAACAATTCCTCTTCAAAGGTGTCCTGTCTGAAACTCTACAACTCCCTGGTCACCACCCTTTAATGGGAGGCCACCTAAATTTCCTTAGAAAATCTGAAACCTGGAGCCTCGGGTCGAACCATGAATTTGACTTGGTTGCGTGCGAGCAGCAGCAGAAGACAGGGCCGCTCCCCTGCACCACAAGCCCACCCAAGAGAGAAACGCTCCCTTTTAATGTGCATGTTAACTGAAACATTCTGAATAACTCTCAAATGTTAAGAGGGTTGAATCAGAGTCCATCCATTCGATGTAATATGTGCTTTAAATAGTTTTGAAGGCTGCAGTAGCATGGGAAAACACTTTGTCTATATTGTTAAATAGTGGGTCTAATGATTAGGACTTTAAATAGGGGTTTTTCTCCTTCATTAACAATGAGGATCTGAGGAACCGAATTTTCCTCATCCAAACAGCACCAACTCCCGTCCTCAGGGTCGTAAGGATCGAATGGGCACGACCTGAGCACAAAAAATGCCCAGCATAACCCGCGTAACCCGCAGCAGGCGAGTGCACACCAATCCACACCGATCCACTTGGCCCAACCGAGACTTAGCAGGCAACAGCCCCTTCCCCAAGGGCGTTGCTGCAGGAAGCAAAAGAGCCCTGGTGAGGAAGAGATGGGACCAGTCTCTTTGTAAAGATAGCCCCAGATGGCCTGAAGCCTTCGGCTCTCCTCACAACGCTGACAACTGGTGCATCAAAGGGTGGCGGGAGGGGGTTTGCCACGGAGCCCTGCATCCTTCAGGAGCTGCCCACTCTCACAACCCGTGCACTGTACCCCGTAGTGTCCAAACCCAGTGTCAGGATGCATGGTGGGGGAGGTCAGGGAACCCAAACATCAAAAGAGCGTCCCGGTGAGCTTGGGGAACTCAAGTTCTGGAGGGAAGAGGGCCAATGCCCCTCCTCAGCCAGGAAGTATAAAGGGGAATTCTCATGCCCTTCTCCAGACTGACTTATTTAAAACTGAAGTAAAGAAGCCCAGAGGCCCACCTCCTTGCTCTGGAATACATGTTAAAGCTGACTCCACCCTGTATACAGGCACAAGATCCCAGGGCCAAAAGTGTCAGTCACAGTGAGACCTGTTGGGGACAAGGCCTGTGATGAACTCCAAGTTCAAGGATTAACTTTGGACTTCACACACCTATGGCAACCGTCGCTCCTTTCTCCAGTGACACCACCATATAGAAACATGCTTGACTAGCTTTTAGGGAACACACGTGCCAAGTTCTTTAATTGATTTTATTTTTTACATAAAAAGTTCAGTAAAAATTGGATAAAGTAAAGTGATTTTAAGCAGTAAATCAATCTTATCAACATAGCACAAGGCTGGCCGAAACCACAAGGCAGCCTGCTTTGGAATATTTACATGATAACAAATTAAACCTTGCAGGAGAACTTAAACTGTCCTTACAAAGTCTTCCTGTGATCTAGCACGTAGAGGCTAAAAGCAAAACGAAAAACAAACAAAACCAGGAAAAAACAAATTATTTTCAATATATTCACATATACATTAAAATATAATACAGATCGTCAGGGTGAGGGGTCGTGGGTGGGGACGCGCATGGGTCTGTGCGCTGACAGCACCGCCAAGGAGGAGACCCAGGTTTGGGAGTGGGGCTAGGCCTGGCCAGGATCTTAGCGGGGTCCTTCCCTAAGCCCTTGCCTCTGATGGGCCTCCAGCCACACCCCAACGGCTAGTGACCAGGGATCACTTGTTGTAGATGGAGCTCGTTTTCCTAGTTTTCAGTTGAAAACCTGCGGGTCTGAATTCCCCAGGGCGACACGTCACCAGTAGCATAGCCCTGACAGAGGGGTGGGGCGGCGGGCCCGCAGGATTTCTCCGAGTCTGTCCTACCTGCTGGCCTGTCCTCCCACCCTGGCCCCACCAGTCACTCTAATTCAGTGTCCTCTTTGGGTTTGTAAACAGCCCCAAACTTCTGCATGTACTTCTTAATATACTCCTTGGTTTTGTGTTTCACATTCTCATTGCACTCCAGGTCCTCAGGGTTCTTACAGTACTTCAGCTCCTTATTCATAACGCCGTGAGTCAGCTGTCCAGGACACAGGAAGAGAGACCACAGTGGAAATGATTTTAGCGGGGGAGGACCAGCCTGGTGCCTCAGGGCCCTTCTCACCAAGACTGAGGTTGAATCAAGAGACAGGCTGGGGCAGGCTGGTGCTGGGGTCAGCAGAAAGGGGAAGCTCAGCTCTGTAAGTCTGTTAGAAAACACCAACCCTATCCTCAAGTAGGGTGCCCTCTCTTCCCAGACCTTCCCTCTCTCTTCCTGGGTCCCCAGCCCAGGCTTCTGGCAAAGAAAACCCACTTTCTGTGGTGAAAGGTACACGGTTTTCCCAGAACACTGCCAGACCACAAGCAGAGGGGAGAGGGGATACCTTGCGAGCTAGGTGTTTGAAGTCTTCAGTTGTGGTGATTCTTCCCACTTTGCAGTCAGGTTTCCGGTAAGGGTTCAGGCACTGGACGATGAACTGGGACATCTGCAGGCAGGAGAAAATGCACACACTGCTCAAAAGTCCAGAGAGGGCAAGGGCCTGTGCTGGGGAAATAATCAGACAGCCAATCCTTCCCTTCTCACCACTCAGGCTGGCTGGTTTAGACAGAAGGATGCTACTCTGCCGGGGAGGGGCGGGGGGAGGTGGCAAAAGAGAAGATGACCCTAGGTTGGGCCCGGGAAGGAAAGTGCTTCCTGGGGTAGAGGGAGCAAGCCTGACTTTGAGCAGGAGGGGGAGAGCCAGGGCGGGACTCCTCTGCTGCATCTCATGGTAGCCCCAGGTTTCAGCTAATAAATCTCAGGTGCCTGGCACAGATAGAGTGGAACTGAGTTCTCTGAGCCCTGGAGGCATAGCAGAGAGGGTGTGCAAGTGCTACCAGCAGGAGGCTCAGCAACCCCAGAAACACAGGCATTTTGTTATAGAAGGTCACTTAGATTCTGTGTGAACTTCTTTTAATTTTTTTTTTTTTTTAACTAGGCTCCACACCCAATGTGGGGCTTGAACTCAGGACCCTGAGATTAAGGGTCACAAGCTCTGAGTCAGTCAGGCGCCCCAGCGTCACACTTCATCTGATTCCTACAACACAACGTGAAGCACATGGAAGTGCGTGTGGTGTGACAGCTGCTGGGAGAGGACCCAGGGTAGGACCCTCTTCAACACACAACTCCAGTGTCCTCCCGAGCTGTAGCGTCTGTCCTACCCAGTGGCTCTCAAAAGAGACCCTGGCACAGGACCTCCGAAAGTATCTGTGGTGCTAAGATCCCAGGGTACAGAGGAAGCAAAGAGGCCAATGACAGCCATTTGGTCAGGAGGCACCCTAGACAGGGTCTACCCATCCCTGAAACTCAGGGAAGCTTCAGATGATCAAAGAATAAGGCTATATCACGAGGCAGGCACCAAACAAAGCTGCTGGTAGGCTGGGCCAAAACAGCAATAATTTCACTCAGGGACAGCGAGAAACTAAGTTTTATCCCTGGAAAGGGCTTTTATTCAACGTTTTTCTATGGCATTCTGGCCTCCATACTCTCTCGCTTCAATCCACTTCCCCAAGTATAGCCAGGGAATTCCTTCTTCCCAGCTTCAAGTCGGCAGTGGGGCCCTGTGACTCCCAGACACACAGACCCTGTATGAAGAAGCACGAGACTGTTCAGTCTCATCTTCCAACACCCCTCACATACCCTGTGCAAAACCCCCAGACTACTTACAATCCCTTGGGAGGGACGAGGGTTTCTTTTACTCCTGTACATTCTACAGCCTGAAGTTCTATCCCTCCTGATCCACCCGGTCCATTCCTACCTGCTACACAAGAGCCCTTCGTGACACCCTGAACAGTGACCTCTAGCCCTGTGCTGGCACACTCCTCACACAGCCGCCATTACTTATTTACAGGTCTGTTTCCTCCAACAGTCAGTGAATCAAAACTGGAGTTTAGAACCTAGATGCCCGAGGCAGACCAGGCTCGTGTGCTGACAGCGGGAAACACACACTTCCAGTAGCATGAAGAGGAGCTGCTTTCTCCCAATCCTGTGAGGATAAGGCAGCCACCAAATGAGAAGTCGTAGAAACAGGACTGGACTTTGAGCCAGAGGGCCTGAATTCAGGTTTTCTGTCTAGAACTTGCCTTGTCTGAACCTTAAGAGGTCCACCACCTGCGTAAGAAGAATGACAATTCCTGTCTTGCCTACCTCAAGAGCTGTTACAGGGATGAAATGACAATGGATATGAAAGTGCTTAATACCTACCTGTAAAGGACCATTCCAATGTGCCCTCGTCACGTGACAACTATACAGTCACAGAAGCAAGGGAATGCCCAAAGGCATTAGGACAAGAAAGGAAAGGGCTTAAGCTTAGGCCTACAGAGCTTAGTGCCCACACCCACTAAACCTTACCTCTTTTCTGAATACTTCTTTGCTTTTCTTAGCCAGCTCACTGGAGGTGTCTGCTTCTGCTGTCTTAGGCTTTTTTGAGGTCTAGAAATGCAAAAGAAAACACAACAGTGGTGGCATGAGACGTCATGTCAGTGATGCCCTGCTGTTCCAGAGCCCTCCTTTCTTTCCCCAGCTGGGACACCTGACCCCATTCAGGAGCCTAAGTGGGCATGGCTTGGAGTCAGCTCGGCTGCTGTCACCCCAGTCTCACCTGGCATCTGGCTCTGGTCTCCTTCCTGTAAACCAAGTTCTTTGCCCAAAGTCAAAGTTACATCCTTGATGTAGCTATACATTTCCAGTTGTTTCAGAGTCCCCTTCCCTGCGGAGGAATGTGCTGTGTGACAACGGACCACTCGGGTCCCTGTTCTGCGCTTCAGTACCCACACTGTCAAGTGAGGCTGGGACTCGGTGAGCCCCACCTCTCCTGGCTCTGACATTCTGTGATTCCAGGACAAAAGAAAATGCTCTGAAGACCTTTCACCACACAACTGGAAGGTCAGACCACATCACTGCCCTCATCCAGGCCTTTCCACTCTCCGTGGATACTCGTCACCTCTCCTCCAAAGGCAGAACCAGCCAGACTGCAGGAAAACAGTGTCAGCATGCAGGGGAGGCTCCCTGGAGGTTGGGATCTCCAGCTCGGGAATGGAAAGCCTAAAGACATATCGTAGTACTGGGGGGGGGAGGAGACCAGGGTCATCCAAGTCAGTGAACAGATGAGAGGATGCTAAGACACAGAAGATACTCCATCCGAAGCTGGTAAGATGACGACAAACCTAAAAATACTCCCTCTTCCAGCTGTGCTGGAGTCAAGGCTGCCAAGTTCCCCCTAACTGGGCACCGCCAGGAGGTAAGGGGCCAGCAGCTATGGCATTTGGAGCACCTGCCATGCAAGGCCACCTCCCCATACCTTTGCCCACCACCAAGCATCAAGCCCCTCGCTATTAAATGTGCTTTTCCACGAAAAAGATCTAGGAGCATTCCCCTGTGAAAGATTTCAGATGGACATAGCAGCCACAGTTGCTATGACGGGTACTTCATGTTTTTGCCAGCTGCTTAGAGCAGAGAATTTTTCTACTCCCAAACCATCCCCCAGTTTGGATTCCTCCGTTTCCATAAACAGTATGAAGGCGCTGGTGATGAAGGAGCTGTTCAGCTCACTTTGCTCTGGACCGGCTCCAGAGAAAGGTGAAACTCCCTTGGCTTTGGGCTGCTACAAATCTGCCTTCTCTGATTTGTTATAAAAGCTTTACATATTTTCCATTTTTCCACTTTCTGAGGCTGTGGGAGCAGGAGGGAGAAGGCAGGGCAGAAAGAATATTACAGATTCAACCTGTTTTCAGGAAACAAGACCAAACAGCACACTGTAACTCTATTTTCAAATGTTTTGCTTTGGGATTTTGTGGTTATTTTTTCCAGTAGTAAGGACTGTGGCTGTGCTTCACAATAAGACCTCAGGTAGCAAGGGATCAAGAATTGCCTGACTGCGCCAAGGAAACTTCCAACACACCCTCAGCTGTTCTCTTGTAGCTCTCGGAAATGAGTAGCAATACCAACGGCTACAGAGAGCCCCTGGAGATGACAACCATCTCAAGGCTCCTGATCCTAGAGAAGAGGCCAGGCTCTCAGTGAGGGTACTGTGCAAACAGAAATGTTCTGCTTTCCTCTGAATGCGGTATGTGTTCAAAAGCTAAATAAATCTAGCATATATTTAACAGCTTTCTCATTGAATCTCTGACTTGGTGAGGTTGGTAGGGCTTTAAAAACACAGTTACAGAGCACAGTCCACTGAGCTCTGTCTAGGGGATTTCGTGGTCCTTTTGAGTGCTGAGCAACTGGGACTGAGAAAGGGAATTTTCAAATGAAGGGTACCTAACTTTACATCACAGAAATCATACACCAAAATGAAGTACTCTAGGGAGTACTGAAATTCATGTATGCCTCTTGGTCTGTGGTCTGCAAATGGCATGTGAAATGATTTCAGAAACTGGTTAATGCTTACTTCAGCCCAATGCCAAGCAATACCTGGAGCCAGAGTCAGAGCCAAGGACAGCACCTGATGGACACTGACATGAAAAACCTCCTTTACTCCAGAAAAGTCCCGTTTAAAATATTAGCATCTCTACAATACATAAACTTTTAAAACAAGTGTTAGTAACCTTCTCAAATGCCTACTGCCAAATAAAAATCCTTTAGCACCAGAAAAGACCATTAGCTTGTACCAACGGTCCCAAACATATAACAAGCTATCTCATGGGGTACAGAACATCTACCTAATGCAAGTGGTCTTGCTGAGATCCCAGGAACCCATCAGAGAGGGGAAGGCACTCTGATGGGTGCAAAAGCAATGTTTTCCCAGGGCCTCAGCAATAATCAGCTTTTTCCATCTGCTGCCTCATACGGGGCATCAGCCAATGGAGAACTGTGGTGGGAATCTACGTGAACAGTGGCCAGATGAGAACACACAATGAGATGCAGGCAGAGGGCTTGGTAGACAGCCAGAGCTTCCTGCCTTGAGCAGCTCACCCTGCTGTTGGTCTTCATCTGGGGCATGTCCGGATTCCAGGGAATCTGGTTGGAATATGATCAGACATGAATATGACAAGGAAGGCCCAAGTACCTTCACATTACCTAAGGTGAGGCTTCAAGTCCTTTTGGCTTAGAAGGGAATGACTTCAAGTTTTTTGGATGGCTCTGATAATCACATACTGGCTGTGTAACACGACAAATGCAAACTCCAATCTTTATTATACTGACAGAGATGACCATGTCACAAAGCCCACATGCCTTGGAACTTAGGAGTGTGGGGCTGGCTGAAATGAGTCCTGCCAGAGAGAGAGCAGGATATACCCACCTAATGCTTCTCTCTTCCTGAATTTAATTTAAATACTACCCCTTGGAACATGAAATGTAAGACATTATTCAAGAAGGAACTTTATCTTTCAGGGCAGCATGAATCCAGAAGAAGTTGAGCTTATCAGAAACACTGCACATGATTCAACCAAAATCCTGCAGTGTGTGACCCTGTATATGTCAACTGAAAATAATAAAAGCTCAGTATATTCTGTTTTGGAGCTGCCACCACCTTTGGTAGCAAAAAGAGCAAAATTATTTATTTCAATGTTTGGCTCTAGATAAGGCGCTACACTTCATTCTGTCAAGAAAAAAAAAAAGGTACTCGTTAGGGAAGGGAGGATTGGACAGGAACAAAAAGATCTTTAAGGCAGTTTCTAGAAACAGTGTTTCAAAAGTCTGACTAGATTACACATAGGCTGCATCTATTTCCCTCAGAAAAGTGGAACTGAAAAAGCTGGAACGAAGGTCCTAAAGACATCTCTGCGAACCAGAAGGCCCCCTACTCTTTCCATCTGGCCCTGAGTGCAGCGCAGCCCTGGCGGCTTCTCTCTGGTCCCCCAGCTAGCAACCAGGCTGTACTTATTGGGCAACTTAACTATCTGCTCTGCAGAGATCTGGGCTCTGGTTTCTGACAGTCCTCTCTCAAATGTGATTTCTCTCTATTGCTAGGAAGTGATTTCATGTGGCATCCTTTTGCAAACTGCCCCAAAGCCAAAGATAGGACCATCAACTGAGGAAAGACTCATGGCCCCTGATCCCATCCTCTTCCAATTCCATCAATCCAACAAACACTCTACAGCCACTCTTTTAACGTAACATAGTTGCACTCAGGACATCTACTACACTGTGTCTGAGTGTTAATTAAAAGCCAGAAGCCGGTAGTAAAAACTGCTGTCTCTCAGTCATGCAAGCAGTCAGCAATGATTCATGTCTCAGGCCTCAAAGGGAAAGCTGGACTTCACACTCACCAAATGAGGGATGATGGAAGAGAGCACAAGATGACCAAGAGGAAGGAACAACACTGGAGGAAAACAGAGAAGGAGGGCTCTCACAGATGCTTACTCTCAGCATCAAAAGCTTTCAAAACCACCCATCCAGCACTACATAGCACTCTTCAAATAATTCTCTGCCCATTACACACCTCCCCCGTGTAGATATCATAAGGTTTCAAAAAAACACTAATTTACTGATGTCTCAAACCTAGATACAACTGCCTACCGGCCACCATTCCTACCCTGAATCTTGTAAGGAGCTCGAATCCACAATGAACTTATTTCCAAACCTCTTCCTGATCTTTCCTTCATCTCCTAGACTGAATTAATGGGATCTCATGCCACCAAGCAATAAATGAAGATGGTGGGCCATCCTTGCCTCTTCCATACCCACTTGTTTGCAAAGCCTTGACCACAATGCCTCTCAAATGCCTTTGCACGAATCCCCAACATCTCCACTCTTAGTCCCTCACTTTGCCTAAACTATTCTAATACTCTCCAATCTGATCTCCCTGCTACCAATCTCAACTTTTCAAATGAGCCTGTTTCGCTCAAGGGAAACATGAGACTATCTGATTCCCCTGCTTTAAAAGCATTCACTGGCTCCCAAGTACCTATCATACTTATAATAATCACATCAGTAGCACACAAAGATCTTAAGAGAACTTAAATAGGACTTTTCCATATTTTTTGTCTTGCTCACTACCCCATATGCACCAAACTCACCATACCCAAATATATTGTTCCCTATATATATGGTCTTGTCCTCACCTTATGTGTTTGCAAAAACTGCTTTCTCTACCTAGAATGCTCCATCCTGCCCACACTGGCTATAAGGTAAAGTCATGTTTTGTGACATTTCACCGATGCATCTTCTCAAACCATTAATCACTGTGCTCCCATAGCATTTTGTACATACTTTTTATTTTTTATTGTTTTATTTTAAGCAGGCTCCATGCCCAACATGGGGACAGAACTCACGACCCTGAGACCAAGAGTCGCATGTTCTACTGACTGAGCCAGCCAGGCGCTCCTGTACATACTTCTAATATAGCAATTATCCCACTGTGTTCTTGGTTTATATATGTGGCTATTTCTTTAGAATGAACTTCCTGAAGACTAGTATTCAGTTTTATTTCTTTTTCTATCCCTAATACCTCACACAAAACATGTAAATTAATGAAAATTCACAATAGTACAATCTGTACCTCCAAGGGAATTAAAATCTATACAAAAGCCCTAAAGATGAAAAGAAAAAAAAAAAAAAAAGTTGGCCAGAGAAATAAAAACACTCTAAAGGCTTCCTTCTCCTGTCTTTTGAGATACTAGCCAGGTGAATGCAGTTGTAAACTGGTTAGGAAGGTTGGATCCAAGTAAGTCCCTAGCTATCCAAGTCAGAGTACATCTTAATGTCAGAAACTATGGTCTGGAAAGGGGTACAAAGACTGACACCTCAAGCCTTTGGTCTTTCAGGACAAGTTTGGGTGGAAGATCAAAACTCATTTGTTCTGTCATCTGTTATATCCAGATCAAAGGGTTAATAACAGAATAGATGACTTTTGTTTACATTTTCTCATAGAAATACTAGAAAAGGAAAAGCTGACAAATCAGAGATAAAAGGCTAAGAAGCTAAGATACAGGGTGAATATCCAACGAGATTTTGCTGGAAGCACATAACAGTTATGGGGTTTTTCTCTGGGTACTTGTTTCTATAAAAACTCTCCTACTGAACCTTCACATACTGCTGGGGTAGAAATGTACAATGATATAGCTACTTTAGAAAACAATTTGACAATTTCTTAAAAGTTCAACATAAATCAGACATATGACCCAGCAATTCCACTGTTAAGTGCCTACCCAAGAGAGCCGAAAATGCACATGCAATGAGATACACAGATATCCACACAGCATTGTTCCTAACGGCCAAAGATCAGGAACAACCCAAACATCCATCAAGTGGTGAGTGGCTAAACAAAATGTGGTCCATCTATACAAGGGAATAGTGTTCAGCCATAAAAATGAAATTCTGATATATGCTATAACAAGGATGAACTTTGAAAACCTTCCGCTATGTAAGAAGCCAGTCACAAAGACCATGCATTATATAATTCCACTTATATGAAATGTCCAGAAAAGGCAAATCTATCAAGAAAGAAACAGATACAGGGCACCTGGGTGGCTCAGTCAGTTGAGCGTCTGACTTCGGCTCAGGTCATGATCCCATGGTTTGTGAGTTCGAGCCCCACATCAGCCTTGCTGCTGTCAGCCTGTCAGTGCAGACCCTACTTTGGATCCTCTGTCCCCCTCTCTCTGCCCCTCTCCTGCTTACACTCTCCCTCCAAAATAAAATAAATATAAAAGAAAGAAAGAAAGAAAGAAAGAAAGAAAGAAAGAAAGAAAGAAACCAACCAGATCTGTTGTTGAGCTGGGGGTAGGTATGGGGATTAACTGTAAAGGGATATAAAAAAATCTTACGGGGGGGGGATAAAAAGCGTTCTAAAAGCGTATTATAGTAATGGCTGCATAACTGGTAAATTGATTAATTTTTGACATCTATTTATTCTTGAGAGAAAGACTGAGTGTGAGCAGGGGAGGGGCAGAGAGAGACAGAGACACAGAATCTGAACCAGGCTCCAGGCTCTGAGCCAAAGTCGGATGCTTAGAGCCACCCAGGCACCCCACAACTTGGTGAATTTACTAAAAGTCACTGAATTGTAAATGTAAAACAACTAAATTTTATGGTAGGTATGTTTTACCTCAATAAAGTTGTTTGTTTAAGCCCTTCCACAGTCTTGTGCTTCTTGGCCATGACAAGTTAACTGTTAATGAACTATCCCTCTTACTGTAAACAACCAAAACACTAGGCAAAATACATGAAAAAAACAGTTGCCATGCATTGGACATTAGGCAGCACTGGATTACCATACCAGAAACAAGGGACAAAAGAAGGTATGCCCTGAGTATCCTGGCTTTCCTTGTGTACCAGACCCCAGAGCAGGGAGGAAAACCTAAGCATAGCATAGCATGCTGGTCTCATGAGCTGAGGAGATAAGACTGCAGCTCGAAGTGTCTGAGATGAGCTATAAACTAACAACTGCCAGAGCTCACAGAAGACTGGAAAACATCTGAGCTTCTACCAGTCGGAGTGAAGAGGCCTTGGTGTGAACCTAAGGCATTCAGTGAAGATCCAAGAAAGACCACCTCTTGGATAGTGGCAGTCATCCCAAGAGAAAAGACTACTCTGGACCCAACCTACCAAAAATTAACAACAAACTTCTGAAGAATCAAACTGATCTTTAACTGCCTGCCAAGAACAAAGCCCATCAGTCTTTCATAGACAATAAAACTCTGAAACTCAATGATGTAACAAGCACGATGTCCAGTGCTCAAACGAAAATTACTCGATGCACGTGAAGCAGGAAAATTTTAATCTGATAATCACAGGAAAAGTCAGTCACTAGAAACATGCCCAGAAATAAAAGTGAAGCTGAACATTACGAACATTCAAGGATCTAAAGGAAAACAAAGAGCAAAGAAACTGATACTATTAAAAATAACGAAACTGAAATTTTAGAGCTGAAAAATATAATTGAAATAAAAAAATCTATTTCCATATTTGATGAAAAATATCAATCCACAGATCCAAATGGCTAAAAAAACCAGAGAGGTTAAACAAAGAAGACAACACCAAGGTACATCACAATCAAATTCTTAAAAACCAATTTTAATGAGAAGATTAAGACTTTTCTCCATGCAGACAGAAAGGAGGAAAGAAATATCATATTTGGGGGAACAAAGAGAAGTACATCCTTCTTATTAGAAACAACTGTAAATTGGGGCACCTGGGTGGCTCAGTTGGTTGGGTGTCCGACTTCAGCTCAGGTCGTGAGTTCGAGCCCTGCGTCAGGCTCTGTGCTGACAGCTCAGAGCCTGGAGCCTGCATCAGATTCTGTGTCTCCCTCTCTCTCTCTGACCCTCCCCCCCACTCACACTGTCTCTGTCTCTTGAGAATAAACATTAAAAAAAAAAAAAGAAAAGAAAAACTGTAAATAAGGAAAAAATGGAATAACATCTTTTAAGTGTTGAAAGGGAAAATAAAGTATCAACTTAGAATTCTATATCCAGTGAAAATATCCTTCAAAAAATAAAGGTAAGAAGGAGTCTGGCAGCTTCTCACAAAATTGAACATACTCTTATGATCCAACAATCATGATTCTGGATATTTACCCAAATGAGGAGAAAATTTATGCCCACAAAAAACTTGCACAAACTTGGAAGCAACCAAGATGTCTTTCAGTAGCTAATGTATACATGAACTGTGGTTAATCCAGACAATGAAATATTTAGTGCTACAAAGAAGTGAGCTAGCAAGCCACGAAAAGATCTGAAGGAACCTTAAATATATAATGCTAACTAAATGAAGCCAATCTGAAAAGGCAACACACTACATGAGCCCAGCTATATGACATTCTGTAAAAAGCCAAACTACACACACAGTAAAAAGATCACTGGTTGTCAGGGACAGTGATAAGGGACGTGGACAAGGAGGGTAGGATGAACAGGGGGAGCACAGAGGATTTTTAGGGCAGTAAAACGATCCTGTATGATACTATAATGGTGGATACATACCATTATACATTTCTCAAACCCACAGAGTGTAGAACACCAAGAATCCTAATGCAAACTATAGACTTTGGGTGTTAATGATAGGTCATTGTAGGTTCACTGACTGTAATAAATGGACTGCTCTGGCAGGCTATTGATAGTGGGTGAAGCTGTGCATGTGTGGTGACAGGGTTATAGAGAAACTCTGTGCACTTCCCACCCAATTTTGACGTGAACCTAAAACTGCTCTAAAAAATAAAGTCTGTTAAAAAGAAAAAAAAAAAAAAAGGAAAGACAAGGACACTTTTCAGACAAACAAAAACTGAGAGAATTCATGACCATTAGACCTAAAATACTAGAAATATTAAAGGAAACTCTTCAGTCTAAAGGAAAATGATTCCAGAAAGAGCTCAAATCTCCATGAAAGAATAAAATTTGCCAGAACTGGTAATCATGTGGGTAAATATAAAAGACTTTGCTCCCAAGTTTAAAAAATTTAACATGTAATGAACTGTTGAAAGCAAAAAAGTAACATTATATTCTGGGGTTCATAGCATATGACAGGATAAAAAGAATGTATGGTAACAGTACAATGGACAGGAGGGGGCAAAATATAAGTAGGTTCTTACAATTATAGATACAATGGTATTTGGCATGAGACTATAAGGAGATAAATATTCATATTGTAAACCACAGACCAGCAGTTCTTAAACTTTTAGGTCTCAGGATTCCTTTTTTGCTCTTCAAATGTTTTTTAAATGTTTATTTTGAGAGAGAGTGAGTACATGTGCACACGAACAAGGTAGGGGCAGAGAGAGAGAGAGAGAGAGAGAGAGAGAGAGAGAGAGAGAGAGAGAGAATATGAATGAATGAGAATGAGAATATATCCCAAGCAGGCTCCACACTATCAGCATAGAGCCTGATGCAGGGCTTGATCCCACGAACCGGGAGATCACGACCTGAGCCAAAATCAAGAGTTGGACGCTTAACTGACTGAGCCACCCAGGTGCCCCTGCTCTTCAAAGAGCTTTTGCTCATATGGATTCTATCTATCCAAATTTACCATTATTAGAAATTAAATGTAAAAAAAAAATATTAATTTTAAAACAGCATTAACAAACCTATCATATGTGAATATAAATTTTTTTTTGTGAAAAGGTAACTTTCTTTTCCAAAACTAAAGAAATTATTAACAGTGGCACAGTTTTATATATTAGAAATCTCTTTAATGTCAGGCTTACAGAAGACAGCTGGATTCTCATTTCCTTCACATTTAATCATGACATGTACCCTTTGGAAAATTCCATGGTATACTTATGAATGAATGAGAGTGACAAAGGAATATGATGTTTTAGTATTACTATGAAAACAGTTTTGACCTCATGGCTCCCTTGAAAGGGTCTTCAAGTCCCTAGGGGTCCCCGCACTACACTCTGATAACTACTCCTTACAGAAACTACTAAAAAGTTAAATAAGGAAGAACGGATAATAAGCCAATAGAAAAAAATAAAATGAAGTATTTTGGGGGAAAATGTAAATTTATCCAAAAAGAAAGAAAAAAACACACAGAAGACAGATGAAAAAAATAGAAAAAAAATGAGGGGGGTAGATCTTAAACCCAACGTTCCTGACACATTTACTAAATATTAACAGATTAAACACACCAATTAAAAGGCAGAGACTGTCAGAGTCATGGGTAATGAAAAGGTAATGGGTAATAAAACCATCCATAAGAGTCTGAATTGCTTTGCATCAGTGCTTACAAATTCCTCTATTTGCAGCCCCATTCTGAATTTTAGGGCCTATGACATAAGCCTTAAGACATAAACACTGTAGAAATCAATGAGCTACTCATCTACTCCCCTGATAGATTCATTTCATAAATATTCTATTAAGTACCTCTATGTCATAAACTGAATAAACATCCTTCTTTTGTTCTTGATAGGTAAAGAACCTAAAGCCAAAATCTGTACAATACCTTTCTAAATATTTAACTTGCAAAAAATTCGCATATAGTTTATTTTTTCTCTGTGAGTAGATTCTGAAAAATCTCTGAAGAACAGCTCTCATACATGGCCAAAAGTGCCCTCCACTAAGTAACGTAAACGTTCCTAAAGTCAGGCGGTTTGCCCCATCACTGCCAACACAGAGACTTCCCATATGTAGATGGCAGCTTCTGCTGCAGGCGCTGGTCAGCCTTCTCCCAGCTTCCACGTGTCCACAGCACTTGAGTGGATTTCACAAGTACTCTCTTCTACCTTCCTATGATAACTGACCAAAACAATGCCAAAATCTTGCTCATTATTCATACTCAAAGATCATCAAAATCATTTTAAAAAATTTTTATATTTTTGAGAGAAAGAGAGAGGGAGAGAGAGAGAGCATGCAGGTGAGGGGCAGAGAGAGAGGAGAACAGAGGATTCGAAGTGGGCTATGTGCCAATAGCAGAGAACCCTACGCAGGGCTCAAAGTCACAAAGTGAAATCATGACCTAAGCTGAAGTCGGACACTTAACCAACTGAGCCACCCAGGCGTCCCCAAGATCAATTTTCTTAAGAGCTGAGGGTGACTCAGCTCCTGGCTATATAGAAACTAATCTGACAGATTCTATATGTGAATCACTGGCTGAAAATCTAGGACAGTTAACACAGGAGTCTCCGTGATCTCCCCATGATCAGGTAAGCTATTTGGGTGGTAGGGACTCAGGTCACACCACTATCATCCCTTACCCTTACCCAAAGCACGGTGCTTTATGAAGACTCCTCCAACAATCATTGAGCTGTTCTTAAAAGAATTTCCAGATTTGACTCTGACTTGTTTACACATAGAGAGGAGAATCAGAGATTATAATAAATCTGACACCATGATCTGAGCCACAGAATCTAGCTATACCTAAAGCCAATACCACTCTTGACTTTCAAGTTACACAAGCCAATGTCTTTTTTTTTTTTTTAATGTTTGTTTATTTTTGAGGGAGAGAGACAGAGCGTGAGTGGGGGAGGGGCAGAGAGAGAGGGAGTCAGAGAATCCAAAGCAGGCTCCAGGCTCTGCACTGTCAGCACAGAGCCCGATGTGGGTCTCGAACCACGAGACCATGACCTGAGCCGAAGTCGGACACTTAACTGAGTCACCCAGGCACCCCCAATACGTCTCTTTTTATGTTTATGCTGGTTTCAGCTACATTTTTGTTATTTACAGTTGAAAGCAAACATCTGCAAATACAAAGGTGTAATATTAAATGTGCTGCAAAGGATAAAGTGTTTTATGTGCGAGAATAAGGGAGAAAAAGTTTAGACAAAAGCAAATAGCCACAGAAAAAGTTTTCCTTTCTTCTGAATTACATGGCTAGAATGTTTCAAGCTGGTTACCAAAGGTGTCATTTACATAAAATCAAACATTAGGTATAAAACCTCCTCAAATTGATTTTTATCTTCTGCTCAGATAGAAATGGTACAACTATTTCATGAACAGGTCAAATGTACTCAAGAAACTGAAGATATAAGCATTGTTTTGGTTTGACTATGATTCTATTTAGGAGAAAAGACACCTCTAATCTTCAACTATTTGTCCACAGCAAGAACTACACTTGGCAGCCTAATTACATTGTGCACCCAGATTATTATGATTTGAATTCCAAGAGAGTTATTTATGTATTTGTACTTTGGTAAAGAAGAATAATGGAAACATTTCTCTCCTATTTTCTCTGAAAATTGACATCTTTAAATTTCCATTAGAAGTCTCACTATGTAACATCTCTGAGGCAATTAAGAGCTAGGAGGAATGTTTCCTCTTTATAATTTCCCACTTTATAATTTCTCATCTTTACATAAGCACCAACCCCCATCCCAACATATAGGAGCATAGCTATACAGGAGAGTTATTTCTGAATTAAACACTGGATTTAGATTCGCTTTTGCAGACCCCTGAATGGACTCCTTGTTATCTGTTGTTCAACATTCCTGAAATAATTTAATGATATAATTGAAACAAATGTCAGGAGGCTAGCCTTTAAGAAATGCTAGAGAAAGGCTACACTATGTGGGTTGATTGGAGAAAATTCTGGTACTCTTACAAATACACATTACAGTGGAAGTCCTTCAGTCAAACACCTCTCTGCTACAAATGCAAATATGCTGATTTCTTAGCTTTCCTCGTCTGTCCCTCTAAACCAAATGAAGCACACCTTGGAGAATGTAATACACACTCACGTATTAAAAAATAACAGTATATAGTTAAAGTATCTTATTCTTTCAGAAGCCTATTACCAGGTTTCAAAATATATTAAAAACACATAGAGTTCTTTCTGATCTCTTATTAGTGGCGTTGAAGTCAAGCAATCTCTTTTAATAGTGCTAATGAGTAGTGTGGTACAGTTATTTGAAAACAGCAACTATTTTTCCCTCTCTTATCACTGACATTTTAGAAGAGCACCAAGGAACACTCTTCCATTAGACAGTGGAAATCCCACCATCTTAGTCATTCCCAAGTAGAATTTCACCTTGGGAGTCATCTCTATTATCTCGCTACACAATGAAAACAAAAATCGTAATTTTTAGTTGGTTTAAACTCCTAAGTAGAGACCCTGTGAGAAAACACTTCTCTGCTGCCATAGAAAGTTCCTTAATCATAGTCAAGTTATATCTACCATACTCCAACCGATTTCCTGGCTGAGGTCTGGCCCTTCAAATTTCATACAGGCTTTCACGATGTAAGCATGCAGTAAGAGCTTCATATTTACAATTCACGAAAGGGATATATGATACGCATCCCTATACACCCCACCTGTGGACTGAGTATTCTCTCCCAACTTTCAAATCTGATCAAACTAAAAGTCTGTTATTTTGCCTTCTATTAATAGCAACAAAAAAGTATTAATTCTAATCCTAACTTGAACCCACACTCCAGTATGTTCAGACAGATTATAAGTAGAACAGTTTTCCACTAAAACCTAATTATACATCCACATATTTTTCCACGGTTATCGTTGTGAATATCATGTTAATTTAGGGTCTTGAAGCTTTTCTGGGATTCAGTGTACATATTTACTATAACTAATCCAGGGCAGGAGTTGAGAACCCACAGCCTTGCCTAGAACATGTTACTCACTTTCTCTCCATGTTAT
This sequence comes from Panthera pardus, assembly GCF_024362965.1. Lineage (NCBI taxonomy): Eukaryota > Metazoa > Chordata > Mammalia > Carnivora > Felidae > Panthera > Panthera pardus. The sequence goes on from NW_026527013.1 coordinate 16,637,977, forward strand.
CAGATACAATCTGATAAACAGACTCCCCGAGTGGTATGTATACAGTGAGCTTTTGCAATTATACTTCTCCTACAGTCAATCAAACAGTATTCTACACTAGACCAAAACACTGAATCATAATTAATGACTAAGGTGCAAAAAGTAAGGTCTCTTGACATGCTTTATAAACTTGGTCTCAGAGCTCAGCTGTATTCCTACACCAGGGATCTCTTCTCAAACTTTGTTTATCTTTCAAAGGATATAACTAACAGAGCTACAGACGTCTGCAAAGAGGGAGCTGTTGTGGTTTTTTGTTTGTGGTGTGTTAGCTTCTGGATACTTTAAATGGCAGTTGCCTAACAATCCTGGGCATATTCCTAAATGATTCAAGAAAATGTGACAATACCACAGTTACAGTGATGTGGTTAAGTGACTCCAGTGATTCAGTCGAAATTTAGCAGGCTCCACGTGGACTTAACTGAAATGCTTGGTTTTTTGGAGAATGGCAAATATATGCTGAAGGAAGGAAAATGCTTCCCCCAAGTGAATAAAAGGACAGAAAGTACATTGTTTCCACTTTGATTCTTTCACTCCAACCTCCTTCCTTTCTGCCCTCTTCCCTCTCCTACCTCTCCACTGACTTAACTAGTTAAGTGCCTCTTCTCATTAAAAAAAATTTTTGAATACTATTCAGATCTTAGGACACAGAAATATGGTCTTTGATTTCACTGAAGACACCTTATTCCAGGAGATAGTGGGTCTTATTATAAGCGGACAGGGATAAAAATGGTTATAATTCAGTCACTGTGTATTTCATTTACTTGACCTCTAATCCTAATTACTGTTTTGTCAGAGGGAGAGATCAGGGATAAGCTCTTTTTTGCCTTGTTTCTAAAATAATATTTCCATAGTAAAATATAGGTCCCAAATCTTCAAAAAAAAAAAAAAAAAAAAAAAAAAGTGTGTGTGTGTTGGGGGGAGGTGGTGGAGGATACTCCTTTGGTGAGGTTGTAAACAGTTAACTTTTTCCCAGAACTATGAATCCCAAAATGGCAGGACATTGAAACACACCATCTATGTAAGATTTCAGTCAATGAGCTAAAACATTTAAAATGAGACACAGTGCATCAAAAAAGGATGCAGCAGATCTACAAGGAAAGAGCTAAGACAGACATATTTTTTAAGGTTTTATTTTTAAGTAATCTCTACACTTAACACGGGGCTTGAACTCACAACCCCAAGATCGAGAGTTGCATGCTCCAACTGACCCAGCCAGGTACCCCAAATTGCTAAGAAATACTAAAGGAAGTTACAATAGAGTATAAATACTATGATTCTATTTGTGTGTTTAAAATGAAAAGTAAGGAGCACCTGGGCTTAACCAGTCAGCTAAGCGCCTCTTTTTTTAAAAAAATATTTTAATGTTTATTTTACTATTGAGAGACAGAGCAAGACAGAGCATGAGCATGGGAGGGGCAGACAGAGGAAGAGACACAGAATTTGAAGCAGGCTCCAGGCTCTGAGCTGTCAGCACAGAGCCCGACGCAGGGCTTAAACCCACCAACTGTGAGATCATGACCTGAGCCGAAGTCAGATGCCCAACCAACTGAGCCACCCAGGCGCCCCAAGCGTCTGACTCTTTAAATTTCCACTTAGGTCATGTTCTCACGGCGTGTGGGAATGAGCCCACGCCCGATGGATGTCTGCGCTGACACGCGGAGCCTGCTTGGGATCCTCTCTCTCGCTCTCTCTGCCCCTCCCCTCCTCATGCGCTCACTCTCTCTCAAAATAAATAAACTTTTAAAAACAAACACACAAACAAACAAATAAAATGAAAAGAAAGAAAAACACTTGTGTGTGTACATTTCCCAGAAGGGTCTGGAAGAACACACACCAAAGTAAAGTTTCACAACCTTGGCATTATTAACATTTTGGGCCAGTTCTTTGTTGTGGGGGACTGTCCTGTGCACTGTAAGATGTTTGGTGACTTCCCTTGTCTGTAGCATTCCTTCAGTTTTAACAACCAAAAATGTCTCTAAATATTATCAAATGTTCTCGAGGGAGCAAAATTACTCCAGGTTTGAGAACTCCTGTACTAGTTAACAGTATTTATCTCCAGAAAAGGATGATAGGAGAGCAGCTGGAAAGAAATTAAGGGCTTGTATTTTTTGCTTTATATACCATACTGCTGTACTGTTTGGATGTCCTAGGCCTCTCAAGCATTTACTACATGTGTTAATTCTCCAGAACAATAAGGAAAACAGAATCACAAGACCACATGGCTATTGGCCCAGCAAGATGACAGGATACAGACTCCCAGATGATCCGGAAACATGTGTAAGCCAGACTCACCTTCATGGGGTTTTCATCATATGTTGGGGTCCCCAGGTCCATTTCAGCTTCATGCTCAAGGCTGGCATCATCTCCTGGGCTTTCCCAAGTAGGAGGATCCCACTGAGTCTGCCTAGAAGAAGGTAAGAACAGCCATGCTATCGTGGCCAGAAAACAGAGAACTCTGGCACAGGCATCTCTGCTCATATACACATAAAATACAACATTTGTAATGAGACATAGAGGAAGTCTGCTTCATAAGATAGAAACATTCTTTTGCTATCTTCCCAGCAGCAGTGATTCTATCCCACAGACATACATTGTTTAGCCCACTGTATTTCTCTAGCCAGTGAGGTGGCGATGTTTGCCTTGTCGAAGAGTAGTAAAACCAAAACATCCTGTCTGTTTCTCACTTGGCTCTTAATGTTCTGAAAATAGGATTCAGCAAAACCTAAAAAGTACATGGAGTCAGTGCTTGCCTATACCTCCCCTCTGCAGGTGAAGAGATCAACAGCAACTGTACCCAGCATGTACTTGGAGCAAATAAAATAAATCACAACACACTCCTCACAATCCTTGGTCACATGAGAAAATGGTTCCTTGCTTTGGGAGCCTTCTTGTCTGTGGTTGTGCCCCTTTGCTTCAATGACTCATAGCATGGAAAAGACTTCAAGTCAAAAACTTATGCCCTTGGTCCCAAATATTCTCAACTGACTGCAAGAAGAAGGGGTCTACCGTGTTAACTCATTCATTGCATGCTATAGTTGTTTTGCAAATAAGAAAGCATTGTGGTTTTTTTTGTTTTTTTTTTACAGCTAGATCTGTGAGGTAACAACTGGAAGTAAGGAAATTCAATTCAGGAGTCTGAAGTCAGCTGTCACAGGGAATGCTATAAGGAGAATCCCTCAAAATGTCAAAAGCCTCAGAGAACTAGCAACGTATCTGGTGGGTCAATCCTGCCTTTGCAGTCTTGTGCTCTCCTACCACACCAAACTTTTGTCAGCAACGTTAGAGGCACTTGAAAAATCATAAAAGAAAATATTTGTATGAAATTTTTTAAACTTGTAAGACATTACAAACAAAAACATTTGCAATAAGCTTGATAAAGGGATCTAATAATAATGACAGAAAATGGGTACATGCCCCAAACAAGCAAATCACAAAAGATGTAAACGGCCAACAATAAAGATGGTTCAACAATAAAAGAACTGGAAATGAAAATAAGATGTCTCACCAATTACACTTACAAGATTAAAAGAAATTACGTGAAGAAAAAGGCGCTATTGTACACTTTTTGTGGGAGTCTACAATGGTACAGTTTTTTTCATGGTAAGCTGACAATAGTTATCAATTTAAAATGTCTATCTTTTTAACCGACAATTCTACCTCTAGAAATCTACCCAAAGAAGGTAAGATTAGTATCTACGAGGATGTCCAGGGTTAGAGTTATATATAAAATCGTGAAAATCCATCAATTAGGGTGGGTTAAATAAAATTTTATATAGCCATACAAAAGAACAGGAGTTGGCAAACTTTTTTTCTATAAATGATCACAGAGTAAATATTTTTGACTTTGTGGGTCACATGGTCTCTGCCACAACTATTCTACTCTGCCACTATATTGTGAAAGCAGCCATAAACAACTCCTAAATAAATGGGAGTGGCTGTGTTCCCCCCAAAACTTCATTTGCAAATACCAGTGGCCTATGGGCATAGTTTGCTGATCTCTCAAAGTATAAGCATGCACTAAAAACAGTGTAGTTCTATATTAACTGATAACGTTCTATACAGATTGGTAGAAAGATTATAAAAGACGTATCCCAACAACTCACATAAGATTATATACCAATGAGTGTACACACACACACACACACACACACACACACACACACACACACACAGAAATTACATATATTCACATAAAGCTATCTTTTGTCTAAAAGACATGTGTATTTTTTAAACTTCTAAGAAAAAGATAAATTGAGCTTTCTATAAACAGCAAGGGTCACCAAACTATGGCTCACGGACCAAAACTGACCTATTGCCTATTTTTGTAAATGAAGTTTTATTGGGCAGACATGACCATTCATTATGTATGGTCTATGGCTGTTTGCACAACAATGGCAGAACTAAGTAATTGTGTTTGGCTGGCAAAGCCTAAAACATTATTTGACCTTTTACAGAAAAGGTTTGCCCAGGACCCTCGATACCCACAACGTTAGATCAAGTCATTATCTTTTTATTTTTTATTTTTTTTTTTACAAACTCTTTAATTTTCTGCAAAAGAGTCTTGTAGATTAAAAATATATCAAAATTTATCTATCTAAAAAGGCATAACATAACATTTAAGACGTGATTCTGGAAATCTAGCAGCCCTCAAGCACAGTGAACACCAGCCAATGACATCAAGCCAATAATCATAAATCTCCCCTTATGATGGCAGCTTCTTTGACCAACTGAAACTGATTTGGGGATGCCCACACAGCCTTTCTTACCTTGTGATCACGTGGTAGTAATAAATCTTCCCTTCTGGATCTCGGGCTGTCTTCCAGTTGGGAGGTAAGACAATGGTTTTTGGTTTGGGAGGAGAGGGGGGTGGCAGATCCAGAAGATTATTTGTCACTACCATTTCAGGCTAAAAAGAAATACACACACAGACTCTTCATCAGTGACATCTCAAAAAGGACAAAGTAGCCTACTTAAGCAATATGTAAAAACATACCTCTATCTCTATCTTTTAAAAAAAAGATAAAAAAAGGTTCAATCTGGGAAATGATCAGAGTATATAAACAGCTTTAGGGATCTATCAGAAAATTGACAGTTGGCTCCAAGTTCACCATCCAACATATCACATTTAAAAATATTCAGCAGCTCACTATCCAGAGCAGTATCTTTCAACCTTAAAAAAAAGAATAAAATAGAAAATGCTAGGAGCGCCTGGGTGGCTCAGTTAAGTGTCCAACTTCAGCTCAGGTCATGATCTTGCGGTTTGTGAATTCGAGCCCCATGTCGGGCTCTGTGCTAACAGCTCAGAGCCTGGAGTCTGCTTTGGATTCTGTGTCTCCCCCTCTCTCTTTGCCCCTCCCTGCTCAAGGTCTGTATCTTTCAAAAATAAACAGGGGCGCCTGGGTGGCTCAGTCAGTTAAGCATCCGACTTCAGCTCAGGTCATGATCTTGCGGTATGTGAGTTCGAGCCCCACGTCGGGCTCTGTGCTGACAGCTCAGAGCCTGGAGCCTGCTTCAGATTCTGTGTCTCCTTCTCTCTCTGTCCGCCCCCCCCCCCCCCATGCTCTCTCTGCCTCAAAAATAAATAAAAACATTAAAAAAATTAAAAACAAAAATAAACAAACATAAAAAATTCAAAACAAAACAAAACAGTGCTAAATGGCATATACCAACTTCTGGATCCTGATTAGCTGAATTAGCTTTAGATGTATCTTTTTTAAAGAAAAAAAGCTGAAAAGCAGTATGACAGAATGTTACCACTTAACCCTTATCTATTTTTCTGTACGTTTTAAACTGCATATTTATAAAAATTTAACATCACATTTTGAAAAACATGAAAACCTCACAATCCCTGTCTAGGCACTGAACTGTATCCCCCAAATTCCTATGTTGGAGCTCTAACTCCCAACGTGACTATATTTGGAGATAGGGCCTTTAAAGAGGCAATGAAGATTAAATGAGGTCAAAAGGGTAGTTTCCTCATAAGAGGAAAAGACACATTAGGGAACGTAAATATATAGGGAGACGGCAGCCATGTGCAAGGCAAGGAGAAGCGTTAGGACCAAACCTCACCAACACCTTGATGGTATAGACTTCCAGACTCTAGAGCAGTGAGAAACTCAATTTCTGTTGTTTAAACCTCTTGGTTTGTGGTATCTTGTTATAATAGATCTAGCAGACTAATAATAAATTACTATAAGAATATATGCCCTTAATTCTCATTCTGTGTAAGCCAATTAATATAGAATACTTTTTCCAGCTTTACCTCTGCTTGAGCAGTCAAAGAGGAACCGGAGATCCCAGGCTCAGATAAAATGGGACCACTTTTAAGCAAACACAGGTCTTTGAGCATCACTGTTTTATGCATACCACTAATCCTACTTCATGTAGCTGCTTTTTTTGGTGTCCTACTTCAGTTCTACCTGTAGTCCTCCTTCCAGCCTATAAAGTGACCTCTTTGTCCTAAGCTTCTGTGTCACCTAAGAATACTTCGAATCATTCAGAACGTATTACTAATCCTTCCCACACTTGGGAATGATTCTTTCCCTCCTCAAACTATCTGCTCCTTATGTGACACTAATCTCTACTTTTAGTATTATTCATTGTGACCCTCAACTCTCTTATTGGAATGTCAGCTTCTAAGGATAGGAATGGAGTCTTAGGTTTGTATTCAAAATTCCTAGGGCCCAACTCCTAGCAAGCCCTCAAATGCCTGCTGTAAGAGCACACTGTCTCATCTCCCAACTGTTTCACATGTAGTCTTTATACTCCATCCCCACTAACTGTACTACCTGTCTAAAGCCGCCATCACTCACCGGACTGCTGCAGGAACCTTCTCTGGAGCTGTCGCAACTCCAAAGTGCTAATGTGATCAAGTTATTCTGTTCAGCTTTTCAACGGCTTCCAATGCCAGCCATTTCCCACTTCATCAAGATTTCACCACATCCTTCTCCATATGTTACAGAATACCAAACGTTTCTCTTACTACATATTGTACAGCATGTACAGTGAAGTAGTTCACTTCTGTACTCCTAGTCCACGGGTCTGATATAGTATCATATTCCAGTACTCCATAAAATACAAATAGCTACTCTATAAAATTGTTACTTTAGAAATTCATAGCAAAGTATAAAAATACAAAGTCGGTTTAAATTATAAATAAAAAGGATATCGGGAGCAAAATATGTATCAATCAACACAGGGGTAAAATCTAGAGAACTTTTATTTTAATGATTGAGTAATGCTTCCTCAGAGACACAAGCCCTTGAGTGAAATTGGGGACCAAAGTTAAAGAAAAAAAAAAAAACCAAGTGAAAGAAACAAAAATAAAAACCTAAACCAAAAGTAGACCTTCTAAAGATAAGGTACACAGCTAAGGAGTATTTTATCACCTGAAGGGTTTCTTACCGGCTGTAAGGGCTGAGGCTGCCCTGGTGTGACTATCGCAGTCACGGCTGCAGCTGGCTGTACGACCACGCCTTGCGGATGAGCTGTGAAAATCTGCTGTCCTTGGATGTACTGAAGACTTGGTTGGGCATAACTCTAAAGATAAAATGAAGAAATTCATAATTTATACCCTTCTGGCTCTAATAAAGCAGTAACTGTCTTCTCAGTTGGCATTCTCTTACTGGAATCCATGAATTTTAACTTTTAGTAAAGAGTATTTCTATACAAATGTGTAAAACAATCCTTTATTTCAAACACAGAAGTTTCTTTTTTTAGTAATTCCCTAGTCATTTACTTACTTTGGTTTTACCATTAAAACACAAAAAACAAAAAAACAGAAAAGGCTGGGGGGAGGTGGGGAGGCTCCTAAGAGCTGTCCAACTCTTTAGCCTCCAGGGAGACCACAGTAATAACAACTGAAGTGCCGCACCTAGTATATCCAAGACAGCTCCACAGGGCTCTTTTCAGAAAGCCTTTTTACTACCAACTCCTAAAAACTAACAGGTTGTTCTGACTGGAAAAGGTCAGAGAGAGTGAGTGATTCATAGCAGAGGAAGTAAGACAGTGATCTAATTACAACTCCCTCTGAGAAAGACAGCAGAATTCATTCTAGATAAAATTCTTACCACACGCTGATTTATACAGTGCCTCGTGACACTTAGAAAGCCCTTTCACGTATATAATCTCATTTAGTCCTGACCACCATCAGAGGTGAGGATCTCCCCCACCTGGAGTCACATAAGAAATTAAGGACCACGGCTAGGACTTAAACCTACTCTGGAATTAGTTCTCAGCACTAGAAACACTCTTAAAGAAGAGGTGACAACAAGCCCTGAAACACAACCCTGTTGTCTCAAGAGGTGATGACTACCAAGGAGGTGAACAGAGATAGATGTAGCCTGTACTTGAGGACAGATTTTGATCCTAGGGACTGAGATTCCACCACATAAAATAATTTCAGAAGTATTAACTGGTAAGTACTCAAAATATAAAATACAATCATTCCAAATGATACCAGTAAAGACCCAAAGAGTCCGATTAGGCCAATGGAGCTACCAAGGAGATTTCTGGATAAGTACCGAGAGGGCACAGAGAAAAAGAGGAAGAATACAACCCAGCTGACCCTTGAACATGTGGATTTGAACTACATAGGGCCACTTATAACAGATTTTCTACAGTATAGTACTGTAAATGTATTTTCCTTATGATTTTCTTAATGTTCTTTTTCTCTAGCTGACTTTAAGAATACAGAATATAAAACATGTAGCATACAAAATATCGGTTCATCAACTGCTTATGTTATTGGTAAGGTAACAGTAGTGAAGTTTTGGGGGAGTTAAAAGTCATATACAGATTTTTGACTGAGGAGGGAGGTTTGGCACTCCTAACCCCTACATAGTACAAAAGTCAAGAGTACTTGATTCATTATTCTGGAACAGCTTAATCTACACAGAACAAAAACCCACACTCAATGGTCAAAGCAGAATTATTATCAGAATAGTATCACAAAATAGAAATGCTTTCATCTCTAGGTATTTGGATATAAGATGGGAAATCTGTGCAACATCAAAGATTTTGTAGAAACAAATCTTACTTCCCCACCTGATTCCAGTTTCAAAGACTGAAATGTGGTTGAACCCAAAAGGCTTTTTAACACTGATGCATCTACACCCAGACAACACTGAATTAAGAGGTCAGTACAAAAAGAGATATTAGCAAAAAAGATGGTAAAATAGTGTTTAAGAAATTTAAAAACGGGGCGCCTAGGTGCCTCAGTCAGTTGAGAGTCCAACTTTGGCTTAGGTCATGATCTCATGGTTCGTGACGTCAGGCTCTGTGCTGACAGCTGGGAGCCTGCAGCCTGCTTCGGATACCGTGTCTCCCTATCTCTCTGCCCCTCCTCCGTTCATTCTCTGTCTCTTTCAAAAATAAACATTTAAAAATTGAAAAAAAAAGAAATTTAAAAGTATAATCTCAGAGGTGAAGTATAAATAATTCTTATAACGTTCAATTTCAACTTTGCTAAAAATAAGCTATAAAACAAAATATATCTAACTGGGGTCTAGTCTATGATCTAGTGTATGATCTGGAAAGTGAATCTGCAATGGCCCTGATGCCCGAAGGAAGCATCCTGAAGAGTGGATACAACAGGCAAGTTATTGTGCATGTAGGGAGTTAATATAAATGTGCTGGTATATCTGATTGAGTAAAAACAGTTTCTGGGAGGCTGAAGAAGACAGTAAACTGATAAACATGTTATCTCCATAGTGATCAGGAGACTAAGCACCCAAATCTACAACAGAAAAATGCTAATATTTTGGAGGCTAAAAATTCTTTTGACTCTCAGTTAAACTTTGTGCATGGAGAATTGGACAAGATCAGAGCTAATAAGTAAGGCTCATCTAAAGGATTTGATGACTGGAGTTTTAAAGCTATAGTCTCCTTGAAATGAAGACTCTGGCTCCAAATGCTGGCTGTGAGGTAACTTCTGACCTGAAATGGCATTATCCAGCTTGAGCACTCCCTCTATTTACCAGATGAGGTAATTTACCAGATGAGAAATTTCCAGACAAATTTCACCTGTTTCTAACATGCAAAGATATATTTAAAGGATAATAATTTATCATCAGGAAGGAATGTGACACATACTGGAAATAACTTCCAAAGGAAATGCCAAAAATATCTGAACAACATCAGCCTTGCTGGACTAAAAACAAAGTCACCCAAGATAGCAGTAATCATTTAGAGGTACAGTGTTTAAAACACAGACTGTCAAAAAGAAAGAAAACGGGGCACCTGGGTGACTCAGTCAGTTGAGGATCTGACTCTTGATTTTGGCTCAGGTCATGATCTCACGGTTCGTGGGATCAACCCCCATGCTGGCTCTGTGCTGTCAAACACGGAGCCTGCTTGGGATTCTCCCTCTTCCTCTCTCTCTCTGGCCCTGGCCTCCACCTCTCAAAATAAATAAGCTTAAAAAAAAAAAAAAGAAAAAAAAGAAAAAAGAAAAAAAAGAAAGAAAAAAGAAAGAAAGAAAGAAAGAAAGAAAGAAAGAAAGAAAGAAAGAAAGAAAGAAAGAAAGAAAATAAATGAACATTCTTCAGGGTTCTATTAAATTATCTATCCAAACCAGCTGATAATCACATGGCAATGCCAAAACTAACAACAGTAATAAAAAGGGGAAACTGGTTTGCAATCCCACTGAAGTTAGTATGGAAGATGAACATACTTGTGAGATGTATCTAAATAGCATATGCCTATCAAGTCTCTCTTTTGCTGGGGGGAAATCTGTAGGAGATTGGCTCTCCCCTTCAAGAGACCTGAAATTACATGAAAGCTAATTTCTCAAACATAAATACAGTCTAGAAATAGCTTTAAAATGGGACTTCTAATGGGAATTATAAGAGAAATCTAAGGAGGTCCAAAATGTTATAGAAAACATAATTATTCTGCTCCTACTTCTAGAGGGGAAAAAAAAAATCACTATTACTTTATATCTGAGTCACTTCACTTTATAATGTGAAAATTATAGTCTTAGGACTCAATTTTTTGAGATGTGATTTAGTATAACTTTGTAAGAATAGGTCACTTAGTAATGTCACAAAACCACTACAAATCAGGTGGCCTTAGTTGAAGTTGAGTTTTTACATTTGATAAGCAATTGTGGCAAAAAATGAAAGTCACCTTCTGATAACATATCTGCTCCAAATGTGAAAGATACTGCATATGTGTACACATACACACACACACAAATTTATATCACACCACATCACATACTACTTCACTGTCAAAGTTATCATATCTTGCAAATTCTTAGTAGCCCATGATGGTATGGTCAATACTACACTTGAACACCACAGACCTCAAGGTCTCCTTTTACTGGAGGTTAGATGGTTAGACCAGATATCGGATAGATGACTTTGACTAGGAGCATTTCACACTCCACAAATGTCAATACTCTGTCGACATCATTAAGGTAACTATAATTAAACCTTCAAGGTAAATGGTGCTTTAATTCTGTCATTATTAATATCCATTATCTCATGCAAACCTCAACCATGCTGAGGCATTCTGCTCATTTCATAGATAAGAAAACTAAAACTGAAGTGGCACCTGGGTGGCTCAGTCAATCGAGCATCTGACTTCAGCTCAGGTCATGATCTCATGGTTCGTGAGTTTGAGCCCCACATTGGGCTCTCTGCTGTCAGTGCAGGGCCCACCTCGGATCTTCTGTCCCCCTCTCTCTCTGCCCCTCCCTCGCTCACGCTCTCTCTCAAAAATGAACATTAAAAAAAAAAAAACTTTAACTGAAGAATATAAGCTAAGCACCTATCCCCAAGACACATTAAATGATGGACAGGGACTCAAAACACATAAACAATAACAAAATGCTCTACATTTCTCATAACCTAAAGCCCAACATCATCTCTGATAACTAATCTCACAGAGAAGTAAAGGACAATCTGGACTATCTGAGTCCATTCATCTGCCACCTAATACACACAAAATAGATTAGGGAGCCAACAAATGACTCCTTGGTAGGAACAAAATGGAAAACTGTAAGCAAGCAAAATTGTGATGCTTCAGTCTTAAGGCTATGACTAAAACTTACAGAAAATCTTTTGCTCCATGGGATAGAAAAAATAGATTACTTTTTATAAGAATGGCCAAATGACCAGTGAAATCTCTCCTGGAGAGTCTTCAATAAATATCTTCCACTGCTATTGCTTAGGCTCTGAAACCTAGGTTAAGAACATACTTCAGGAATAGAAATGGGAGAGAAGTAGACCATGTTTCTTATATCTGATACACATTCTCAGGGAAAAAACTCAAAATAAATGGCTTGGTCCAAGAAAGAATGTGGCAAGACAGCAGAAGTTAGAACCTAAGAAATTTGTTTAAGATACTTAAAACACACACACACACACACACACACACACACACACACACACACAAAGTAATTTGGAAAAATGGTTAAGAATCATGTTAAGTAGAAACCCATGGGAAAAAGTTTCAAGTCTTCTTCAAAATTACAAATACATGAAATATAGATATAAGCATGTGGTTCAGGAGATCATACAAAATGAATGTAGTTAGTACACTTAAGATTTTAGGAATTCAAGCTGGATACTTTGCCATGGCCTTACAAACTAAATTTTTATGCAGCTTCATCACAAAAATACTAACAGAAGTAACTGATCAGTACTAGGTAATGTGTGCAGGAAGCATCCCTGACAATCTCTCTCATCCACGATAATTCACCTTTAAGGAGCGATATGGAGTGATGTGAGGGACATCAGAATGTGGTGAAGATGATGCTTTATATATATTTTTTGTTTAAGCTTAAAATGTATTGCTGGGTTCTATAGAAAAGAAGCTTGATTAAAAAACATAAAAATACACCTTGAAATACAAATTCAGTATAATCAGCTTTTAAATTTAACATTATATTTACTACCATAGTAAATATCCTTAGGTTCACTCTGGCAAACTTCATGACAATAAAATGTAGGGGATATAAAATAATACACAAGCTGGGTCTAAGAAAAGGGCAAGCCATCTCCTGACTCAATTACCATGACCAGAGGGTTTTCCGTTTGTGAGCATATAAAACAATAAACTGTATATTATTCACTGTCTATAAGCAAAAAGGAGAGGAGTAACCCATAAGTCTCTCCCTGACTACCTGACTTTGCGGGAAGTCAGCTGGAATGTGGTAAGCAGCCCTATTAAGAGGTCCATGTGATGGTAAGAAACCGAGGCCAGTTAACAACCACGTGAGTGAGCTTGAAAGTCAATCTTCCAGGGGCGCCTGGGTGGCTCAGTCGGTTAAGCGTCCGACTTCAGCTCAGGTCACGATCTCGCGGTCCGTGAGTTCGAGCCCCGCGTCGGGCTCTGGGCTGATGGCTCAGAGCCTGGAGCCTGCTTCCGATTCTGTGTCTCCCTCTCTCTCTGCCCCTCCCCCGTTCATTCTCTGTCTCTCTCTGTCTCAAAAATAAATAAACGTTAAAAAAAAAAAAATTAAAAAAAAAAAAAGAAAGTCAATCTTCCTTCCTCTTCCTAACCTTCGATGACTACAACCTTGGTTAACAGCCAGGCTGTATGTAATTTAATGAAAGACTCTGAGCCTGAACCACCCAGCCAGTCAAGCTGCTTCTGAATTCCTGCCCTACAAAAACTAAGAAATAATAATTACTAGTTGTCTCAAGCTGCTAAGTTTCGGAGTAACTTGTCACACAACAATAAGTAACTAATATATACACAATTCATCAATATATAAAAGTGAGCAATGGCAGGTTTCCCCTTCACATCAGATTTAATATCCTATAAACAGACTGTAAGACAAGAGAGGTTCCAAAATTAATTACCTGCACAATTGGTGGAGTTGTCTGTGAATAGGGTGATGTCACACCATAGACAGCTGGACAAGTCTGTCCTTGATAATATATGGTTGCTTGAGACTGTGCAGGAGAATACTGCTGGGGGACACTGACAGACTGTTGATTTGAATCCCAAACACCATAATTCTGTCCCTGAACTGGGCCTGGGGCTGGCACTGGCAAGACGGTGACGCTGGAGTCTTGGTGTACCACACCATCACTTTGGGCCACATACTGTGAACTGGAAACTTCCACAGGGGCTGCCACATGTGGCACCACTGGTACAGGTGGAGGGGCAGCAAGGGGTTCTGTAGAATGTCCCACCAAGGGCTGAGAATGATCATAAGGAGCAGGAGAACACACGGGGTCCATGCTAGGTGTGGGGAGGAGCACCTTTCCAGCATTAGGGTTGCTGGGATCCACATAGGCCTGCATAGGATAACCTGGTGGGTAGCCAGCAAAGGGGTGATGAGGGGCATTGTAGCCCAGAGAGTCATAGGGCAGTGGAGATGTCATTCCCAGGTTCTGCATCTGCTGCTGTTGTTTCTGAGCCTCCCGCTGAGCCACCTCTTGCTCAAACAACTTCCGGCGCTCCTCTGTAGAAAGTTTATTGCGGTCTTTAATTCGAACTTTCTTCTTAGAAGTTGGTGTATCATATCTAGAAAGAAAATAGTAAGAGCATCACAAACTTTTTCCCCTAAATCAAGGGCATAATCAAAGCACTAATAAATGTTATGTCCCTCAATACTCAACCATTAACCACACCAACTCCAATTTGGCATTGGTTAAAAATCAGTCAAAATTACTTAAGGAGTCTTGCAGATAGTAGAGAATCCCAAAGAATCATTTAGATGAAAATAGTAACTTTAATTTTATTCTCAGGTTCTAGAACATCAAATTAAAGATACACATAATATTCTAAACAGATTCTTCTTTACAGTTGGGGACACTTCTAGATCTACAAATTCGTTCATTAAAACAAAGTACACCAGTAAGAGCTATAGAATTTGATGTACGTCTGACCACATACATTTATGATAAATATCAACAAAGGATAGTTGAATGAAAGACGATAATGCACACATAAAAATATGGGGAGCTCTATTCACATACTCTTCTCTATGCAGGATCAAGGATAATGTCTTACTGCTGAGCCTAATGCCCTGGGATGGTTCTGACAAGGCCCACTGGAAACCATCAGCTCTAACATTCAAAAGAAAAAAACTGAGGGCTTAAAAGATTCTGCTGCCAAGGTTTATGGAGTGAATCAAACTTATGAGAAAGTGCTCTTGGCAAAAATTAAAAACTGACAACTAACTTCAAGAGGTTTCACTGCACAGAAACATCTAAGAACATCTCCATGGACAAGGGCATAACATTCATCCAAACAACAAAAAAACAAATGGTCTAAAACCTCCATACTGACAATTTCCTTTAAAATGTTAATGGTACAGTAGTATCCTTAGTTGCTGGGCAGAAACAAATGCAAATTAGTCTACAGAACAAAGCACCTTAAGCCCAGGCCTCAGTGAATTCCCACAGATCAAATTCTAAGGAACATGTTGAGTTCATTAGAAAATAAAATCATTATTTTATATAATTACAAAATTATACACGTATATATATAAACAAACGAGAGGACAAGACCCACAAAAACTACTAGTACTGGAATGATCCAATACAAACTGAAGAGACATTTAGTATGTTTAATGAATATCAAAGAGGCAATCAAAAATATCACTAAGGAATGGGAACATAAAAAACTATCAGGTAGATTTGAAAAAGAACTCCATGAAACATCTAGAAACGAAACAGAGTGGAAATTAAAACTCAATTATCATATGAAATTGAGCATGCACATACCTGACAATCTGACAAGTCTGGTCATTTACCCAAGAGACACTATTGCACATGTACATCAAAATTAGATAATAGCACTATACATAACTGAAGAAGCTTTACAACAAAATGTTACACAAAGCAGTGAAAATGAATAAACTGACACATGCAATTATGGGTAAATCTTAGCAATACACTATCAGGTGAAAACAAAGTACCCCCAAATTAAATGCAGAATGGCAGCCTTTTCATAAAGTTAAAAACTAACATTATTTAAAAACATGTATTAGACAACATAAAACTGTATTTTAAAAAAGGAAAGCCAGGGTATAATGAACACAGGATGCAAGATGATATCATCTCAAGCAGTAAAGGCAAGGGACAGTATAGGAAGAAATGGCTTAGCCAGATTTATACAGTGGTTAAGATCACAGCACAAAAGCATTATAATATACGGAGAAGAAGTCTATGCACAGAAATGTGTCATGAACCAAGAAATAATCCAACATTCAATCCAATGTCCCTAAGATCCATGCCATGGTATGGTTAAGTAAGAGATCAGATCTGAAGAGAATTAGTAATGTGGAAGATGATCTTCAAATTCAAAAAGTTAAATTAATTTCAACCAGATAAAATAAAAAGAAACCCTAAACAGAGGGTAGTGATACTGCAGAACACCAAACACAAAGAGGACTCATAAAAGCAGACCAAGAGAAAAGCCAGATTACTTAAAGAACAACAATTAGACCAATAAAGTTTCATTAACAACAAGGGAAGTTAGAAGACTGAAGAATAACAGTTTCAAAGTGTCGAGAAAAACTTGTTAACTAAGCAAAACTTCCTTTTAAAAATGAGAGTCAATGTTCACATAAAGATTCATACATATACAAGTCTTGTAATATTCTTTTTTTTTTTTTTTTAACGTTTATTTATTATTGAGAGACAGACACAGAGCATGAGCAGGGGAGGAGCAGAGAGCCGCGGGAGACACAGAATCTGAAGCAGGCTTCAGGCTCTGAGCGGACAGCACAGAGCCTGACATGAGGCTTGAACTCACGAACTGTGAGATCATGACCTGAGCCGAAGTCAGACGCTTAACAGACTAGGCCACCCAGGCACCCCCTAGTCTGGTAATATTCTTAACAGCCATCTGGAAACAATCCAAATGCCTATCAACTAATGAATTTGTAAACAAGCTATGTTGTACCTATCCAATAGATTACCCACTCATCAATAAAAGGAACTACTGAGACCTAACAACATGAATGGATTTCAAATGCAATCTGCTAAGTGAAAGACAGACTCAAATATTATCTAGACTATGATACTATATACATCACATTCTGGAAAAGACAAAAACAGAGCATCAGAAAGCAGAGCAATGGCTGCCAGCAACTAGGAGTAGGTAAAGGGGACTGACTCCAAAGAGCTCAAGAAAATTTTCTGAGATAACAGAAGTGTCTATACCATGACTGTAGTGGTGGTTACTTAACTGCATGCGTTTGACAAAACACTTTGAATTATACACTTAAAACTGAATATTTCTGTAAGTAATTTTTATCTACTGATTAAATAAAACTGATTTTTAAAACTGAGGGTGAGCAATGAAAACCAAAAAGATTTTTCAGACATATTTGAAACACAGTATGAACAAAAACTCATCAAGGAAATCTTTTGTTGTTGTTGTTGTTTGAGTGAGAAAGAGCCAGAAAGAGCCAGAAAGAGTGAGAAAGAGCACAAGCTGAGGAAGAGCAGAGGGAGAGGAGACACGGAATCTCAAGTAGGCTCAGTGCCCAGTGCAGAGCCCAACACGAGGCTCAATCTCAACTCAAATCAAGAGTCGGACGCTTAACCAACTGAGCCACCCAGGGTCCCCTAAAGGAAATCTTTTTTTTTTTTTTTTAGGAAATCTTTTAAAGGAAGGTCTAAGGAAAAAGAAAGGAGAACAAAAAAACCCTAATTAATGTAAACAAACTAAATAAATCAATTTGTGTACATATAAAAAAATTAACAATAACTGACAGGGAAGGAGGAGGAACAAGAAATTATAATATTGGACAATAATGGCATATAAATTGGGAAGGCTGAATGATCAGAGTTAAAGTATCCTAAAGTACTTGTGTTGTTTAGGATATGGATTAAATTTAGATTTTATTAAAGTAAAACGAGTTAAATACCACAAAGAATTAAAATATCAATCAGCTATAAACTATGTATCAGCCACAGAAAAGTTAAAAGGAAAAAGGAAATAAAAAATTTCAGTTAAATCCTATCAATAGGAAGATAGCATACTTCTATTAATATCAAACAAAACAGACTATACAGCCAGTCTCAATAAAATTCTAAGAACTGGTAAAATACAAACCAATGAATGGCAATTAAATTTGAAACTTAACAAAAGAAGGGGGTGCTTGGTGGCTCAGTCAGTTAAGCATCTGACTTTGGCTCAGATTATGATCTCGTGGTTCATGGGTTCAAGCTCTGCATCGAGCTCTGCGTTGACAGTTCAGAGTCCAGAGACTGCTTCGGGTTCTGTGTCTCCCTCTCTCTCTTCCCCTCCCCCACTTGTTTTCTCTCTCTCTCAAAGTAAATAAAAACTAAAAAAAAAAAAAAAAAAAAAAAAAAAAAAAAAAAAATTTTAAGCAGGCTGTAAAGCCTGATAGTATTTAGAACTAAATTATGACAAACTATACTATCACAAGAGTAGTTCAATGGTATTTATGAAGAAATTAAAATCCTCAAACACTTTCATTTGAAGACAAAAAATGCTGAAAATTAAGGAGCTAAGAATCCCAATTACTCCAATTAAAAAAAATATATATATGTATA
Organism: Panthera pardus; assembly: GCF_024362965.1. Taxonomy (NCBI): domain Eukaryota; kingdom Metazoa; phylum Chordata; class Mammalia; order Carnivora; family Felidae; genus Panthera; species Panthera pardus. The sequence goes on from NW_026527013.1 coordinate 16,656,507, forward strand.
TATATATATATCCTATCTGTATGTCCAAAAGAGTGGAATAAAACATGAATAGCAATCAATTACCAAAATAAAAAATGCTGTTATTCTGTGATTTGTATCGGTTGTGTTGTTAGTAAAATAACAAGAACAAAGCAAAAGGATTAGAAAGGAAAAAACCCAAATTCATAGGATATGGACTGTTGGCAAAGACCCAAAAAAAGGGCAAAAACCCCAACACTTTGAAATATCATTGAGAGTTTTGTATGGTTGCCAGCATGAGATCAATATACAAAAGTCAACTGCGGTATCAAAACACAAGCAACAAACTGAAAATGTAACAAAAAAGGCAAGGTTTTCAGAAATGAATATACCAAGATACGTTAAGTCTTTCTAGAGAAAATGTAAACAGGAGATTAATGAAGAACTTAATCTTTATTTAAAGTATTCAAGAAGACGTAATTACACAGAAAATATCTGAATACTCAATTTGAATATAGGAATAGGACTCCTTAAAACTGTAAAGATGTCAAGTCTTCTCAGAATCATCTTTTGGGTGATGGGTGGAGGGAATCTGACAAGCAGATCTGAAGGAGAACAAGTCTGAGAAAAGACATGACATCCCAGAAGATCAAGGAGGGACCTGTCCTACTTGCTATCAAGACTTAAATATGAGCTACAGACACATTATGAGCCCCAAACCAGATCCTCCCACATATGAGAACTTGTTGGAGAGAGCGTGCTGCAGATCAAGGAGAAAGGATGGGCTTTCAAGTAAATGGTACAGAGACTGGGTATTCACTTAGAAAAAAAAAGAAACCATAAACCTACCTCACAACATACACAAAAATTAATTCCCAATAAATTAAGGACAAGAAAGAAAGAAAAGAGTATCACTGCCTCAAGAGTAGGGAAGAAATTTTTTTTTTTAGTTAAAAAAATTTTTATGTTTATTTATTCATTTTGAGAGAGAGAGAGAGAGAGAGAGGCAGACAGACAGAGTGTGAGCGCAAGCAGGGGAGGGGCAGAGAGAGAGAATCCCAAGCAGGTTCTGTGCTGTCAGTGCAGAGCCCAACGTGGGGCTTGATCCCACAAACCATGAGATCATGACCTGAGCCGAATCCAGAGTCGGATGGTTAACTGACTAAGCCACCCAGGTGCCCCAGAAAGAATTTCTTGACAGCCATCTGTTGTTTTGTTTTGTTTTGTTTTATTTGTTTATTCATTTATTTATTTTTGAGACCTAGAGAAATAGAGCATGAGCGGGGCAGGGGCAGAGAGAGATGGAGACAGAATCTGAAGCAGGCTCTAGGTTCTGAGCTGTCAGCATAGAGGCCGACGTGGGGCTTGAACCCACCAACCGTGAGATCATGACCTGAGCTGAATCCAGAGGCAGATGCTTAACTGACTGAGCCACCCAGGTGCCCCAGAAAGAATTTCTTAAAACACAGTAAAAGCACTGACCATGAAGGAAACATACAATATGTGTGATATATTCAATTATACCATAATTAATAAATTCTGTATATCAAAAGACACAAAAGAGTCAAAATGCAAGCCACAAACTGAGAAAAACATATTTGCAAAAATTATCACCCAAGCAGAATTATATTTAGAGTATAAAGAATCTTTAAAAAAAAAAATTTCTAAAACTCAAAAAGGTAAATGAACAGCACATATGAAAAGACACTTCACAGAAGAAACAGGAATGGCCAATAAATGTATGACAAGATGTTTAATCTACTTAGTAATTAGGGTAATGCAAATGAAAATCATGATGGATTTACTATTATAAACCCTGACAACCCAAAATTAAAATTTTGGCAATTACACTATATGAATGCTATATCTCATTTTTTCAAACAAATAAATTCAATTTAAAAAGAACTTCTCCGGAATAAATGTTTTCTAGTCCCCAGTGACCGATCATGCAGCTTGTTTTTCTACAAGCATGAGGAAGATAGCCTCTGACACAGAGATCAACCAGCATTTTGACTGGTAAGGCACAAGATTCACTAAAAAAAAGTTCTGACTTTCGAAGATTTATCATTACCTCTGAAGAGTTATCTCCCACCCACCTCCACTCCCTTGAAAGAACAAGTCTCTGGCTCCTCAAATAACATTTAAATGTTATCAAGTAGAAACCATTCAAGTACTGAAAATCCACTAGTCTTCACTGTCAAAAGAGACTCTGTCTCAATATTTATCAGTAAAGTTTTATACTCATTCATCAAGAGAATATACTTATTCCAAAACCCTTTGGTGCCCCAAATCAGAAGTACTGACTTGGGAACTTTCTAACTGGCTCAGAAAAGAGAGTAACTCACACAGGCCACTTACCTGTCATCTGGCCTTTTTGTTCCCCGCTCATAGGCAGAAGAAGGTGGTGAGAGAGAGCCCCTTCGTTTCCTTTTCTCTTTATTTTGAGTTTGCTTGTCTGGGTCTCTCTCTCTTGACCTGTTAGGAGTCTTTGGGGCAGCTGTTTGATCTCTGAAGCCAACAGCATCCCTTCCTCGTTCAGTTACTAAGGGAAAAGGGTTTTTAAAAATTTACTTGGCAGACTCTACTCCATCATGATAGCACGTCAACTGTAGAACACAATTTCTATCCAACAAATGGATCTATGGATTCCTCCCTCATATGCCCATCCTGAATTTGGATGAGAAACAAGGTGTTGTGTGTGTGTACACTCTACTTCCTGAAAGTCTCTGCCATGAATTCTCTTTTCTACCTTTCCCAAACTCTCAGTCTAAGCCTTCAGCCTTTCTAACAAGTTCTGTGGAACACATGCATGCGAGATGTTCCTGTTACCTTTAACAAGGCAGTCTGCTTGCAGTTCAAAATGTAAAAGCCTTCTACTGTCCCTGTAACTCTGCATATTTACAATTTGTAGAAGAGCAGCCTGGCATGCTAAGCATAAAAACTAAAAGGGAAATAAATGTCTTTTTAGTTTAACAACAAAAAAAAAAAGAAAAACAGATTAGAGAATTTTTTATGAACTACCATTTCAAAATGAAAATATTTCAAACACAAATGATACAGCTGATAACTCATGAAGTTATCAAAGCCAGAGAGTTACATCTTCAAAAAAAGAATGCCATCTTCCTACTGAAAGATGATACTATTAAACTTTTCCACTCAGCCTCTTTACCTAGAATGGTCTTCCCCAATATCATTGCCACTGTTCCCAAAAGCTGTGCTAAGTGCTACTTTTCACTGACCACACCTCCTAGTTTCTCATCTCCCTAAGAAGTCTAAATCCCACCAATGAATATTTCAATATAAATTAACTGGTATTATATGCCACTGCTTTGTGTATGTTAGCACTGCTACTTGATTAATCAGATTGCTCTTGTCCTGTGGAAATAATTTCTTATAAAATATCTCTCAGAGCACAAAGCAGATTCTCAATAAACATTAACTGTTTTTTCTTCTCACCTCAGAAAAACATGCTATCACTTGTTTTCTTCCCTGGCATCACGGTTAGGTTTACATATGCCATTCTTGCAGTTCTCCTTTTAGTGGGCCAAAAACTCCATTTGTTTGCAAAACAGTTACTAATCAATGGCCACATACGAGCATTTGTCAGTGAGAGGCTCATAGAGCTCATCTACACCACACACTGGTAGAAAACACTACACAATTAAAACAATTGTTCCAGCTCACAAGGTATTAGCACCACATTCTTCTGGGACGTACTACTGCCTAGTTTCACCTGGATCTGCCCACGACTACTCTATTTCCTTCTTACAACAGGTTCCATGTACTGATGTTAACTTCCTTAAAATGTGACTATTTCTGCACTATATCCTGGTAAAATAAGAAAAGGAATCATACTAACAGTTCATATTCTGACTCTGCATCTTGGAATATGTGAGGCAGATGTCATTCCATTTATTCAGGCTGATGTTTTCATATTATAAAACGAAAGTAAAGCTAGGCTACATATTTCCCAAAATAATTTACAGTTCTTAGGAATTTTACAAGTTCTAAGCTTTTTAATTTGCCATTGAGGGTTGACATAGAAGCTAGGCTTGAATTGTAAGTATTTCTTATAAAAGACTGAGACTGGTTGGGGCTGGGGCACATATGTGAAGGAGAAACTGAAGGTGGCACACAAAAGGCTGCTTCCTGAAAAGATTACAGTCTTCCATTATAGATGCCTCTCAAAGGCCATCGCTCTCAGAGGGCACCCCAGAGTAGATATTTGCAAAATATTGGGGGGAAAACCCCACAGATATTTAAGCTTTGCCCATCCTGCTATTGATTTCAGCTCAGTGAGCCCAGAGAAGCTAGCCTCTGATGATCAAGCTTACAGTGGTGCCACTGGTTTTGCCAACCAGCACTACTCAACCCTGCCTTCTTTCTTATGGGAGGAATTCTTTCCAGCCCTAACTAGGATGTTTGGCTATGAAGAGACTAAACCAATCGAGTTAAAAATATTCAAGACAAAAACAAAACCCCAACAACGGTACAAAGTACACCTCACAGGGCATTAACCTACATGATTATTTAACCATTAAGTTTTAAGACTATAAAAAGCTCTTCATGCCAAAAATAAAGAAAAAGAAAAAAAACAAACAAAAAAAGAAACAAAAACACCAAAAATATGATCACACTGGCTCCTTCACTCTACATTGGGTCAATACTGGAGGGCTCAAGAGATCAACAACAGCCACCATAAGATCCATTGCTTTCATCTTTAAAGAAGTATGCTGGAAACACAACTAAGTAGTAAAACCCAGAAACCAGACTACCATGGCCTCCCTGTTACCTTTTCTGGAATGATTCTTTTTTTTTTTTTTTCGAGATTTTATTTTTAATTAATCTCAAAACCCAACATGGGGCTCGTACCCACAACTCCGAGATCAAGAGTCATGTGTTCCACCGACTGAACCAGCCAGGTGTCCCTGTAAATGACTCTCAACATTTTGAGGGATCACTGAGCCCCTGAGAACCTGATGAAAGTTTTGAATTTTCCCTAGAAAAATGAACGTAAATAAAGGATTCTGCATATAAACATCTACAGGTAAAGACTTATACAGACATTTAGGAGTACAGGTTTAACAATGCCTGTTCTAGAGGGACAAATAAATGAAAGAAAAGCTACTAAAAGCAGTGACTTCAAGGAAAGCAACACCAAAGGTAGTGTAAAGGGACATCTCTTTTGGCAAAAATTCACTAAGAAAGAATAAAAAGGCAAGTTCACAAACTTTTACACCAAATACTTCATTTACCTAATTACATACTGTTGGGTTTCAAAAACAAAATAGCTAAAATTCTTATCATTTACCTCTGCATATTTCCAAAAGAGTATTTGTAAAGCCATATACACAGAGTACCTCTGAATACCTACTTGTGTTCTCCTTTTCAGTTTGACTTTTCTTTGGAATTCGATAAACCTCCTGCAATTACAAAAAAAAAAAAAAAAAAAAAAAAAAAACCAAAAGAAGAGTTATTAGTATGGAGTGGAAGTGGTGATTGCTTTGAAGCTGATTGACTTCACGTGGCAAGAAAGAACTAGGAAGGAACAGACTGGTATTTAATTATTCTCCAAAATCTGACTTACATCTAGCTTTAAGAATTGATCCTGGTCCCTCAGAAATAAGTAATAACTTATATAAACTCATGTACATACACACATACACACACATTTATTATGTATATGTATGTTTTGTTTTTTAAACACCTACCAGGCTTGTCTGATCTCATCAGCCAAGTGGCAGACTAAGTAACTTGGACATTACATTTCTGGCAGGAATATACTTCCTGATAATCTTCATTTCTGCAAAGCTTCTGCATATAAAATGAAGTCATCTAAAGTTCCTTTATCGAGAGTATTCATAAGAACAATTCTAACCTCTCACTTGCCATCCCTACTTAAGGGAAAAAAGGTTAGTAATTACTCAGCTATATAAAAACACCTCTGAAAAAACTTATGTCTAAAGACAATGCCCATTATTCATATTCTTATATAAATGCAAAACCAACTTGGCTAATGGCCAAATGTAATATCTACTTACGTATTGTTATTTTTAAAAAAGGAAAGGTAAATATTAGATCATTGTCATTCTTGAAACAGCATCAATGCTGTACCAAAATTGTTCTCTACAAATGTAAACTGTTTTTCAGCCCTGAATACCTTTTCTTGCTATATGAATCTAAGGCCTAGAACATGTCCTGTTCCCTGACAATCCCTCACTTTCTAGTCCATCAAGTACTTCTTGGCAAGGCACAACATTCCCTTATTCAGTCACCTTGGTTAAGTGGGCAAATGGCAAATCTACACATCCTCAATGGTTTATCACATGATACCTCCACTTTATAGTAACCTCATAATATTGACCATACCTATACAAGCTGGTAATTCCATTTTTTTAAGCAACTGTACTCCAAAAAAATCAAAGAACTCCTCCTTCCACGTAATTGTCAGTTCTAGCAATTATTTGTGGAAAACGAGAAATAACCCACATGCTATACAACTGAAGAAGGGTCAAGATTTAATATTCAGGTGTGATTAAAAATGACAAATATGAACCACACAGATAAAGAGCAATCTATATGAATGTAGATTTTTTAGAAATAATTATTCAACACCCCGTGCGTGCTGACAAATTATTTAATAAAGATGTCCTAATTAGATGTGCACTTATCCTGTGTGCCAGGTATCACACTAGGCATTTCAAACACATTACTTTATTTGAGCTTCAAAACAACTCTATTAATTAAATACTATCATCTCCATTTTTAAGGTTATGATGCTTTCAGATAGACTGACTCCAGAGCAATTTAATCTCCCGTACTACACAGGAAATGGTGAACGGTGGCATTATTTGGGAAGGAGTACTACTTTAGGGACACACACATAAATGCAGGTGGCATTCTCTATTCCCCCAGTCCCTTTCCTGTGTAGGACTTCCACTGGAACTCTGGCTACACAATTAGACTGCTCCAGGAAACTTTTATAGAAATACCGTCCCAACAAATTAAATCTAAAATTCCAGGCACTGGACCCAAGTATCTGTATTTTTTAAAATTAATTTGTTTTGGGGGCAGGGGGAGGGAGGGAGAGCGCGCACGTGCACACAAGTCGGGGAGGGATAGGGAGAGAATCCCAAGCAGGGTCTGCGCTTGACAGTGCAGAGCCTGACATGGGGTTCAATCCCACGAACGATGAGGTCATGACTTGAGCCGAAATCAAGAGTCTGACGCCCAACCAACCGAGCAACCCAGGGGTGCCTACGCTTTTTAAAGCTCTCTAGATGATTCTGATGCCTACAGAATGTTGAGAACCACTGAACTACTAGCTTCTCTTAGCAGCCTTCACACACTCTCCTCACAAGGGAGAATTTGAGAGAAAGAACTGTATATGCCTGTCCTCAGCTCAAAGCCACCTGGGGGTGGCTCCTCTGAGGGATGCTTGGAGCTGTCGAGCTGTCAGTGTCCAGCTATAATGGTGAATCAGGAATAAACACAGGAAGGACAAAGCTGACACTCTTAGCTCTGTCGACTCCTCTGTCCACCTCTCAGAGGGGTTATCAAACTTGGGAAAAAGTAAGAATGCCACTCATCACCACCTACCCACACTATAAGGAAAAACACACGTTCTATTCATTTTTAAAGGCTTCAAAATGACTGTTGCATTAGGTCCTCTGTAAATTTAGGTACTCCAAAAAGATAACATGTTCATTCACAAAGGGTGCTTAGAACAGACACAGAGATACATAAGTCTGTGTCAACTAAGGATTACAAAATTTTTACCTATATAGTTTCTTTTGCCTAAGGTCTTGGGCATTACAAGTATTCATTACAAACATTTATCATAATTTATTACACAGACTTCAAGTTGGGACCTATTCTATGGTGGCAGTTAAGGTACCAAAGAAAATGTTTCTCAAAAATATATTCCTAACTTCATTCAAAAGTTTAGAGCAACTACTAAAGTAGAAAATATATTCCAGTGTTCACAAAATGGAAGATTATTACTGACTCATGACCAAAAGCTATTGACTTTTACTGTGTGCCTCAAACTATGGGGAGTAAATTCCATTAACATGCACCCAAGCACTTGGGAGCTACTAACTGGATCCTCATCTTCATATAGTTAAAGCTGTATGTATATAAAATTAAACTGGAAACTCAGGTTGTCTATTTTGAGGCCCTGAATTTTTCCAAAGCCCCACAATAATGTAAACTGAGAAGGAAGCAGTCATGTGAAGATTACTATACTATTTCTTAAAATCATTCTGTCTTAAGAATAAATAGCAATAATGGTAGCTTATGTGATATGGAATTCGAGAATAATGTCCTATCTGCAGGCCACAGAATCCACCGAAGAAAATGTTTGAGTTGGCTTCATTCACACTAACCCTCCATGTAAACTTACTCTGGTCTGCTAAAAATTCTACTCAAAAGACTAGCATGTTATGAAAGAACACTAAACCATGAGTCAGGAGACCTGGGTTCAGGGACTAACCCTGCCTTCAGAAGGGCCTAAAAGAATCTGGTTCCCCACTCCACCTGATATTCTTTACCTATCATCCCGCTTTACTTCTTTGGTGTCTACGTTGCTGCTCCTAACACATACACATACACACTCAAAGCTGTAATTCTTAAGGGCCAACACTATCTTACTCTTTGCTCTATCTCTAGTACCGGGAAAATGTCTGACACAAAGGCAACACTCAATTGCTTGTTGAATGGACCAATAAGTGAAATTCTACTAGTAATGTGCAGAAATCAACCACACAGTGCTAAAGAAATTCAAAGTATTGCATAGCTTTTTTTTTTTTTTTAATCACTAAATCTATACCACCATTCTCTTTTATCCCTGGTAAGAATGCTACTTACAGGCCTACATAACCATAGACTAGACATTGCATATTTCCAGGGTCAGACTAATAAGTACGCCTCTACAACATTTTGAACTCTTTTCAATGCTTAGAACAGCTTACCCTTAGTCTATCAATCATTCCTCTTCCATCAAAGGCTCTAAATCAATCTCCAGAAATTGTTTGATAAACACTGAATCACTAATAAATTCACGCACAAGCAGTGCATCCAACATCCCTTATAAAAGCCTGTAAATGTGTGTGTTGTTTTTAATTTATAGACAAAGACAGCACAAGTTCTTTGATGGCTATTTATGGAATTCTGGTTTGCTCATTTATACAGCAAGTATTTATGTGTTAAAAGCACATATTAACAGTCTCCTATGTTTAAAGGACACTGGAGATACCCAGTAGCAGCCACCAAGGAATTCACAGGCTAACAATCATGGCTGACAATTCTTACTGTGTGCCACGTCCTTTAATTGCATTCTCATATACTTTTACACTGCTATTAGAAGTATCTTTATTATATCTACAGTACATACTCGGGTTAAATAACTATACTAGGGTCATACATGCCACAGTGAGCTCTATACTGGACCCAGGATCTAAGCCTAGATTTGTCTCTGTCCAAAGCATACACTTTTAACCACCACCACTACTACCTCATGGGCACTCGAGGAAAATAGAAAGGAAACATATACTATCTTATACTAAAACTGGCCTTAGGAGAGAGGACTGGAAAAAGTATCCTGAAGGAAATAAACATCCGAATTGTCTTAAAGGATGACAAGGAGTTGTACATAGAAAGAAAGAGGCAGAAAACAAAAACATGGAGACAGAACACATGTGTTTATTCCAGTTCCATCCTGAAGTCCTATACAATGACAGTGGAAGAACAAAAAGAAAAAAAAAAGTGTATATATGCCCATCTGTGTTATCTTTTCTAAGAAAGGAGTACTGAATGTACATGCATTCTTAAATATCTTATTGTATTCCATGTACTGTATTCTCTTTCATGTGCTTTCGTCTGATGCTTCATAAAGAAAAAAAAAATACTCTATCAATGAAATAAGATGCTATTAAAAAAAGACAGCAAGATAAGAACAAATAAGAACTGTGATGGAAAAAAGAGCTGAATGTCACCCAGAAAGCAGACCAAAAAGTCAAGAAAGAAAGTGGAAAACCAAAAAAAATTAGAGGATAAGCGCTAGATGACCTACATCTAACACAGACATGCCAGAAAGCATGAGAGAGAAGACTGAGGGAAGTAGGAAAAAAAATACCAACAAAACAAAACAAAACAAAAAACCTAACACACACACACACACAAAGTTTTTAGAACTTAAAGACATGAGTCACCAGATGGAAGAAATGAGAGCACCTACTACAACAAAGGAATCGAAATGGCATCAGACTTCAATAGACAGCAACACTGTAAGCTAGAAAGTGATACAATGTCTTGAACATTTTAAAGAAAAATTTATTTTCAAATGATAATTATGATTTGCCTAACAAGCAAGAATAAAATAGAGGCATTTTTCAGATCGACAAGGTCTCAAAATTTTTCTACCAGAAGAGAATGTTGAAAACCAAGACTATGGAGGGTCTAAGATTCTCAATTCTGTGTCAAACACTTATTAATTAGCTACAGTGTAAATAGTACCACACAAGATACTTTAAAACAAAAGAAAGCAAAAACAACTAACCGTTCCTGAGAGAGTGATGGGAAAACGCTGAAAAGTAATGTAAATGAATTACTTAGCACTTAGAATATGATACAGGCATATATTAACATATATTTGCATATAATTCAACAAGTGGGCATTTAATATAGGTCAAGTATCCAAGCTCTACTTTTGTGCAAATAACCAGAAGTAGTGGCTGCTTAAAATAACACCTGCAAAAGATGTAAAGATGTCATTCAAGGGGTGCCTGCGGGACTCAGTCCGTTGAGCGTCCGACTTCGGCTCAGGTCATGATCTCACGGTTTTTGTGTTCGAGCCCAACGCGGGGCTCGAACTCACAAGCCGTGAGATCATGACCTGAGCCGAAGTCGGACGCTCAACCGACTGAGCCACCCAGGCGCCCCAAAAATGATGATGCTTTTAATAAAAATGTACCTCAGAGAATGATAAACCAGCGTGTAAGAGAAGATTATGAGCTTGTATCTAAAAGCCAAGTGGAGGAGTCAAAAGCAAGCTGAAAATATATATCTGAAATTTAGGAAACAGGCTAAGGAAAGAGATCCACGATTTGGGAACATCTTAGGAGATCGTAACTTATATTGTGGTACTTAGGAGACTGCCAAGAGAGAAAGTACATAGAGAAAAATAGGCTGACTAGAAGAAAATAAAACTTAAAGGTGGAAGGACTTTATACTTAGTCATGCAGTATGTTTTCTATTTTTTGATAAACATTTGCCAGCCATTCCACTTCCGGGTATATATCCAAAGGGAATGAAAACAGGATCTCAGAGAGCTGCAGTCCCACGTTCACTACAGCATCATTCACACTAGCCACGATATGGAAACAACCTAAGTGTCCATCAACAGATGGAGAAGATACAGTGTACATGTACATGATGCAGTATTATTCAGTCATGAGAAAAAAGGACATCTTGCCATTTATGACAACATGGATGATCCCTGAGGATATTATGCTAAGTAAAAAAGTGAGGACGTAGAGAAATTAGAGAAATTAAAAACCTTACACACTGCAGGTAAAGGTAAAGGTAAAAACCTTATTACATTGCATTGTAAACGGTACAGCTATTGGGGAAAAGAGTCTGGCAGTTCCTCAGAAGTTAAATATAGAAGAGTTACTATGACTCACAAGTTCTACTCGTAGGTATATACCCAAGAAACATGAAAACCAGTTTCACACAAAATGTGTACATAAATATTCACAGTAACTGTATTCGTAACAGTCAAAAAGTAGAAACAACACAAATGTCCATACAAATGAGTAACAAAATTGGGTATATCCACACAAGGGAATAATACTATTCAGCTATAAAATGGAATTAAGTACTGATACGTGCTACAACATGGATGAATCCTGGAAACATTATGCTAGGTAAAGATCAGATAGAAAAAGCTATACTGTATGATTCCATTTATCCTTATTCACAGATTATGCAAATTCACAAACCCACTAAAATTTATTTGCAATCTCCAAAACAGTAAGCTAGAGAAAACTTCTCCAATTCTTCCCCCCAAAAGATGAGTCAACCACTGATATTTTTTGGTATACTTTTTCCAAATAATGGACTGATTAAGACGATGCCACACTTTTTGCCCAAGTCTCTCAGAATCCTTTCATTACTCTTTCTAAAAATGCTTCCAGTACACTACTACTCTTGTATACTATTTCTTCAGTATCATTTTCACTGACTTTATGAAATCAATGCATTTTTATTTTGTAATAGATCTGTACTGTATTTGTACTACATTGCCCAATTCTTAGAACAGTGAGACTTTGGCTAAGAAACACAACAACCCTAGACAAAGACAGATGCTAATGTTAACAGAGAAGGGATGTTTGGATGACAATCTTTTAGTGTTCAGTTCATCAATTAATGTTTTGTGTCACAATGTTTGTTTTCTAAGCAATTTTAAAACCGTGAAAATTAAGATACTAAGAACACCATACACACACACACACACACACACACACACGTGGATTTATGTATTTAATTACACAAGAGATAAGTTTTTTTAAGTATTTATTTTGGGGAGAGCACAAGTGGGGCAGGGGCAGAGAGAGGGGGACAGAGTACCCAAAGTGGGCTCTGTGCTGACAGCAGAGAGCCCGATGTGGGGCTTGAACTCACAAACCATGAGATCATGACCTGAGACAAAGAGTGTCCCAAGAGATAAGCTTTTCCACGTAACTGAATGTATTTGAAAAGGATTTCAAAATATCCCACCATATTCCCAGGATTTTCGGGCATCTATGAAGTTTTAGTGTCAAAAGAAAATATGCCAAATATTTATCTGATTACTGAACACCGAAAATTTAGAAAAAGAGGTAAGAACTTAGAGAAACATACAAAAACTTTGGGTAAAATAGGACCATGTCATGGAACCTGATTCACAATTCTATACACTGGCTTAAAGATTAAAAACCCAGTTTCTCAATTAACAACAAAATCAAAAAATGAACACACAACATAGAACACCTCCATGTCTACAGCCCTACACTACCTCAAGGCCCAATCAAAGAAAATAAACCTACTGGACAAATACTGCTATGTACCATAGCTCCTTTCCTGTCAGCATAAATTCTGCGAAATACCTTCAGTGGTAATGGCTCTATAACCAGGATTTAGTTTCCTTTAACAGAAGGAAGAATTATTTAACTCCCATCATCATGTCCCCGTAGAGCATAAGAGTCTGTGGTTTTACCTCACAAACTGTATTATAAATGGTAGGAGTAGAGGGGTTTCCATCAGGTCACAGAGGTCTTAAAATCTGACTACAAAGAAAATTCAGAAGAGAACATAAACGTCTGGAGACTTCATAAAATCACACACTTATGAGGGGCAGAGGAAGGGAGAGTAAAGGAAAGAGGGAGTATAATAATTTCATTTATTCCTTTAACTCCCTAAAGAGACACTCTTCTAACTTCAGACAAATGGGCTCCCGTGAAACGGAAGGTAGTAAGAATCAATCTCAGTTTTTAGCCATTGAGAAAAATAGACAAAACACTGACTGAGTCAAAGTTCTTAAAACAGGAAACAAAAATGTAAAGATATTCAATACTTCATGCGTAAGTGACATGCAAATTAACACTTCAATAATTTTCCGTCTGTGTCAGTCTGACCAAGATAAAGTTACACAGTACCTGTGCTGACCAGAGTGTAGTGAGATAGATGCCTTTGTGTACATACACTGCTGGTGAGAGTTAAACTGGTACAGAAACTATAAAGATCAATCTGGCAAGACCTATGAATATGACAGAAAACACAGACCAGGACTCAGAGATATTGCTTTTAGTAATTTATCAAACATGTATATTCCCACATATGTAAATGTGTTTAAAATGATTTATATAGAAGTTATGTGCTGAGCTTTAAAAAAAAAAAAAAAAAAAAAAAGAGGAATCAACTGAAACGGCCAAAATAGGGGACTGATTAATAGGATTGAAAGGATAATGATTATAAGGGGCACCTTAGTGGCTTAGTCAGTTGAGCATCTGACTCGATTTCACCTCAGGGCATGATCCCAGGGTCATAGGATCAAGCCCTGCATTGGGCTCTGCATGGAGTGTGGAGCCTGGTTGGGATTCTCTCTCTCCCCCTCTGCCCCCTTCCCCTCTCACATATGCTCTCTAAAAAAAATAAAAAATTTTAAAACAGAAACTGATGATTGCATATCTTTACAATAAAATACCATGCAGTATGAAAGCTAAGTTCTGTAAATTGGCATGAAACTAGCTTCATAATATATTAAATAAAAACAAGGAGCTAAAGAGTGCTGCCAGTTTTATAAAAAAAGAAATACACACACACAGTATGCACACATTATCTCTGGAAGGATATACAAGAAGCTGGTTGTGCTGGTTGCCTTCAGGGAACAGGACATGGGTCAGGGGTAGGAGCAAAACACCACACCGTATGCCTTTTGAACTTTGTATCATGTACAGGAAAGGCCTATTTAAAAATTAAAACAAAAAGAGGAGAAAAAGATAACACGCCTCAGAAGAATCCCCTGACAAAGTACCAAAAAACTTTTTTGGCATTACTGCTGTACTCATGGTAAAGACCACCACCTGAGGGCTGTGACATCTCAGGCTGAGGCCTCAGGAATCCAAGGCAACTTCTAAATTTTTTTTTTTTTTTTAACGTTTTTTATTTATTTTTGGGACAGAGAGAGACAGAGCATGAATGGGGGAGGGGCAGAGAGAGAGGGAGACACAGAATCAGAAACAGGCTCCAGGCTCCGAGCCATCAGCCCAGAGCCTGAAGCGGGGCTCGAACTCACGGACCGCGAGATCGTGACCTGGCTGAAGTCGGACGCTTAACCGACTGCGCCACCCAGGCGCCCCCCAAGGCAACTTCTAAATGCTGCTCTTCAGCAAATGCCATACCTTAAAAAGCCCTCCCAGTTCACTGTTGTTCACTTTAAACTTGTCCCCTGGCCCCTCCTTCTTCTCCAGCCTTAACCAGCTTGACTCTAATTCAAAGAATCTACCTTAGCAATGCTCAGTTTTATTCAACACACACCTAAAATGTGCTGGGCTTATGCTAAAAAATACTGAAGCACAAGGTGAACAGGTAACACAAGTGCCTGCTTTTGAGGCCTCTCTAGGCCAGTAGTAAATGTGTGTAGAAAAATAAGGGTTTTCGTGTTAAGTAATCACCGAAGAATAACCAAGATTATTATGATGATTAAGTGTGTCTCATTTTCAGAGTTCTGTTTTCTAAGCAAATTAATTCCAAATCTAAGATTTTTTCTTACACTTTTCAAATGTAACCATCTCTTCTAATTAAAAATTTTCAAACTTTAAAATCACCACAGCCCTCCAAGTGATTGCACTGAAGTTACAGGTTGTACTGGTGAACCTAACGCTTAAGTGACGAGTAGATGGTCATTATTTAACATAGTACTGGAAGTGCTAGCCACAGCAATCAGACAAGAAGAAGGAATAAAAGGCATCCAAATTGGTTAGGATGAAGTAAAACTTTCACTACCTGTAGATGATATGGTATTACATATAGAAAACCCTAAAGATGCCACCAAAAAACTACTAGACTGATAAATGAATTCAGTAAGGTTGCAGGATACAAAATCAACATACAGAAACCCGTGGCATTTTTATACACTAATAATGAAGCAACAGAAAGAGAAATTAAGAAAGCAGTCCCATTTACAATTGCACCAAAGATAATAAAATACCTAGGAATAAATTCAACCCAGGAGGTGAAACACCTGTACTCTGAAAACTATAAAACACCAATGAAGGAAACTGAAGATGACAAAAATAAATGGAAAAATATTCCATGCTCCTGGATTGGAAAAACAAATATTGTTAAGATGTCCATACTACCCCAAAGCAATCTACAGATTTAATGCAATCCCTATCAAAATACCAACAACATTTTTCACAGAAAACAATCCTAAAATTTGTATGGAACCACAGAAGACCCAGGACAGCTAAAACAATCTTGAAAAAGAACAACACTGGAGATATCACAATTCCAGATTTCCAGTTATACTACAAGGCTGTAGTAATCAAAACAGTATGGTATTGGCACAAAAATAAGCACATAGATCAATGGAATAGGATAAAAATCACAGAAACAAATCCACATTTATATGATCAATGTATCTATGACAAAGGAGGAAAGAATAGGAAATGGGAAAAAGCCTCTTCAACAAATGTTACTGAGAGAACTGGATGGCTCCATGCAAAATACTGAAACTGGACCACTGGCTTACTCTATACATGAAGATAAATTCAAAATGGGTTAAGAACCTAAATGTGAGACCTAAAACCATAAAAATCCTCAGAGAGCACAGGCAGTAATTTCTCGGACATTGGCTGTAGCAACATTTTTCTAAATAGGCCTCCTGAGGCAAGGGAAACAAAAGCAAAAATAAACTACTGGGACGTCATCAAAATAAAAAGCTTCTGCCCAGTAAAGGAAACAACCCACAAAACTAAAAGGCAGCCTACTGTATGGAAGAAGATATTTGCAAATGACATATCTCACAAAGGGTAATGTCCAAAATATATGAAGAATTTATACATTATACAACTCAACACCCAAAAAACAAATCATACAGTAAGAAATGGGCAGGAGACATGAACAGACATTTCTCCAAACATCCAGATGGCCAAGAGAGATATGCTTAACAACACGCATCATCAGGGAAATGCAAATCAAAACCACAATGAGCTATCACTTCACACCTGTCAGAATGGCTAAAATCAAAAACATAAACAACAGTGTTGGCGAGGATATGGAGAAACAGGAATCTTCCTGTACTGTTGGTGAGACTGCAAACTGGTGCAGCCACTGTGAAAAACAGTATGGAGGTTCCTCAAAAGTTAAAAATGGAATTACCTTATGATCCAACAATGACACTATTGGGTATTTACCCAAAGAATACAAAAACACCAATTTGAAGATATATACCCACCCCTATGTTTATTGCAGCATAATTTCCAATAGCCAAAATTACGGAAGCATCCCAGTATCCACTGATAGATGAATGGATAAAGAAGATATTATATACATTTACAATAGAATATTATTCAGCCAAAAAATGAAATCTTGCCATCTGCAACAATACGGATGGAGCTAGAGTATCATGCTAAGTGAAATAAGCCAGTCAGAGAAAGATAAACACCGTATGATTTCACTCATATGTGGAACTTAAGAAACAAATGAGCAAAGGAGGAAAAAAAAGGAGAAAGACAAACCAAGAAAAAGACTCTTAATTATAGAGAACTGCAGGATACAAGAAGTGGGTTGGAGGGTGGGTGAAATAGGTGATGGGGATTAGTGCACTTAACATGATGAGCACCAACTAATGTGTACAATTGTCAGATCATTCTATTGTAAACACTGTATGTCAACTATACTGGAGTTTAAAACTTAATTTAAAAAAAAAAAAAAAAGAAGATTAGGTGATCCAGCCAGTACTCCAGTTAAGAGTAGGAGACCTCCTGGGGCGTCTGGGTGGCTCAGTCGGTTGAGCGGCTGACTTCGGCTCAGGTCATGATCTCACAACTCGAAGGCTCGTGAGTTCGAGCCCCACGTCAGGCTCTGTGCTGACAGCTCAGAGCCTGGAGCCTGCTTCGGATTCTGTGTCTCCCTCTCTCTCTGCCCTCCCCTGCTCATGTTCTGTCTCTCTCTTTCAAAAAAATAAAATAAACATTAAAAAAAAAAAAAAAAAAAAAGAGTAGGAAACCTTCTGATGTCCAGATCATCCAGAAAATACTTTTTGGACCACAGTTCATTCTTTTCCCAACTCACACATATACACATCTCTGTTTGACAAGCTGCTCATATTCATGGACCCCTGCCCCAGAAAAACCCCAGTTTTGCATATGATTTCAGGGGTTCTGAAAATGCCCTGAAGTTCAATCATAGATCACAGTTTGCCAATCTCTACTGCACAGAAAAAAAAAAAAAACAACAACTTGAATAAAACACTAAAATGGAAGTTTCTAAGATTTCAGAATGTATTTGGACTTATTAGTTTCTAAATCAGAAGCAGATTAAGAGAAATCTGAAGTATTCACCAAAGGTACATAATTATATAAATTGCCTCGCAAAGATATAGAAGTCACTATTTATTAGATCAGCAAAAGGGAATGGAAAGAATATGGGATTTAAATCAGAAGACCCAAGTCAATTTTCAGCTCTGTCACTTAAAAGCTAAGTCACAACCTCATGGGCCTATTTGTTTTCTGTTTTACAGGGAATAAAAACACCACCATGTATACTTCACAGGGTTGTAAAGATTATATGACACTCATTCAAATATTTTCTGACCACCTATCAAATAAAATACACACACCACAGTTTCAAGAAGCAGTGTGATACCATGGGGAAAGATGAAACTTCTTCACACTTCATTCAAATATTTATGAAGTGTCAAACGACATATCCTGGGGAGACTTGAATGACCAAGACATAAGCATTCTTTGCCCTCACACTCCGTGCAAGTACGAAAGAAATATTATGTGCTGTGACTGGAAAGGAGGTTATGAGACCATACAGAAAGGGCAGAATACTCTTAGAGGAACAGGAATGGCTTTCCTGGGGAAAGGATGAAACTTACACAAGAGACATCCAAACAGAAGTAAGTGTTTTCAGGAATGAATGAATGTGTGTTCACGTGTGTATGAACATTAGTAGCACAGACCCACTGGGGGGGCCAGAACGGCTTGATGTGAGACTGCATAAATAAATAAGGACCAGACTATATCATGGTAGGCAAACCTCATGAAGAAAAATGGATTTTATTATAACAGTGTAATAAGGAACCATATAAAAGTTTTAAATAGGACACTGACATGATCAGATCTTCATTTCCAAACAGCAATCTGGCTACTGATCATAGGGGGCACATAGTAGTCATTCACTACTATTAAGAGGTAACTTATTATTATAACCACTATTTAAATGATACCATAATAAAAGTAACCTTTACTACAAAAATCAAGATACAATCCCTGCCCTTGAAGATCTCATGGTCCAGTGAGGGGACTAAGCAACTAATTTTAGTAATCTGTTAAGATTACAACTACTGTATAGAGAAATACAGAAAAGGACAAAGTATCACAAAGAATGAGCTGCAACTGTAAGTCTAAGTAAAGGAAGATTAAAAAAAAAAAAAAACAAAACAAAAACGGAGAGAAAGAAGAAAAGATATTGCAAGCAAAAAGAACAGCATGCACAAGGCCATGGAAGGGTGAGTACGTATGAACAGCCTGATGTGATTCATGCACTGAATGTGTAAGAAACACTGTTGGGCAAGAAAGTTAGATAAACGTAGAAGTACCTCTCATGTCATACACTAAAGGCTCTCTTCTTGAATTAATGGGAGTCTCTGTGATGCTACTAGAGGTTCCTGTTGATACATCTATTTTTTTTTTAGTGTGTGTGTGTTTGTTTTTTTGAGAGAGAGACAGAGAGAATACGAGCAGGGGAGGGGCAGAGAGAAAGGGAGACAGAGAATCCCAACCAGGCTCTGCACTTTCAGTGTGGAGCCCAACGTGGGGCTCTAACTCACGAACCATGAGAGCATGACCTGAGCCAAAAATCAAGAGTCGGATGCTTAACCAACTGAGCCACCCAGGCGACCCAGATCACATCTATGTTTTTAAAAAGATAACACGATAGCATATAAAGGAAAATATGAAGGGAGGGAGGAATGGGAGCAAGAAGGACAAACAGGAGGCTGTTCCAACAGTCTAAGCAAGAAATGACAGGAGCCTGAATTAAAAATGGCAATGAGAAGACAATGTGACCTATTTAACATGTAGGACAAAAGAAATCTCAGGTGCTGCAAGAAATACCACCTTTTGAGGGATAGGCAGAATAGTGAAAATCACAGGGAAATCCAAATGATTCAGACAAGGGTGTGGTCTCAGATTAACAGAAGGAAGGCGAGAGAAACGACAGGTTGAGTACATTATGTGTTCACACATTTACTCATACACAGAAATACACATATGCGTATGTACGTATAGATACGGTCTGGTGACAGCCCCTACAAGCAATGCCCCAGTAGCAATGACTTCATCTAGAGCCCAGATCTTGGTTTCTTAATAAGAGTTTCTGTTTGTTTGTTTCAGAGAGAAAGAGAGCAAGCAAGCATGCAGGGGAGGGGCACAGAGAGAGAGAGAGAGAATATCCCAAGCAGGCTCTGCACTGTCAGGACCAGGGGCTTGATCTCACAAACCATGAGATCATGACCTGAGCTGAAATCAAGAGTCAGACAGGTAACCAACTGAGCCAGCCAGGTGCCTCCAGATCTTGGTTTCTCAATCTCACTTCACATCATAGAAAGCAGAGTTTATTGGACAAATGGCCGATTCCAGGGCTGGGTAAGGGAAAGTGCAAGATAAGCCTGGAATAGCATGTTGTTCCAGGTTAAAAAACTGACGGCAACCTGTCAAAATCACACAGAAGGGAACCTAAAGGGTCTCTCACACTGGCCAAACAAGGGACAACTTAAGCAAATAAATAACAAAATTAATGGATAATTCACTGAATAAAACAAGAACCCAGGAGGCTCTGCAGCATAATTTAGGCACTGTAGGAGTTGTGGTTGTTACACTGTACAAGATGGGTTTTCCTGAAGCTGCTGGTTCTTTTAGAACTCATCAAATTAAGGCTGCCCCAATTCGCTCTGCAGTTGGTAAATTTAAGGCAAATCTTGTCTTCAAGGAGACTGAAAAGAAGCTTAAAGAGGAAGGGGAACAGTTTGTGAAGAAATTGGTAGTATTTCTGCCTTCAAGGTAAAGGATGGCCCTGGAGGTAAAGAAGCCACCAGGGTGGTGGATGTGACGAACAGCAGTTCAGTGCTTCCTAACTCAGATAAGAAGGCTGACTGCAGAGTCCCAATGGCTGACCTGGACTTGCTGGCTTTAATGACTGGTAAAATTAATCCTCAGTTGGCCTTCTTTCAAGGCAAATTGAAAATCACTGGCAATCACTGCCTATGGAGTTACAAAGTCTTCAGTTTCAGCCGAGCAAAACTAAACTGTGAGGAATCCCCTCTGCCTACCTTTGAAAACTAAAGATGAGATATACAGATTTATATCCATATATTTCATTGTCAGAACTTAGAAATTACACACTGGCAAACAGTGTGAGATTTGTTTTTAATGGCTTTTTTAATTTTTTTATTATTTTTTTTAATGTTTTTTTAATGCTCCACATCCAACATGGGGCTTGAACACACAACTCTGAGTTAATTTAAGAGTCACATGCTCAGGGCGCCCGGGTGGCTGAGTCAGTTAAGCGTTCGACCCTTGATTTCGGCTCAGGTCATGATCTCACAGTTCATGAGTTCAAGCCCCGCATTGGGCTCTGTGCTGACAGTGTGGAGCCTGCATGGGACTGACTCTCTCTCTCTCTCTCTCTCTTTCTCTGTCCCTCCCCAATTCATGCATTCTCTCTTTCAAAATAAATAAGCCTTAAAAAAAAAAAAAAAAAAGAGTCACATGCTCTACTAAGGGAACCAGCCAGGTGCCCTTAGATTGGTTTTTAATGGCTGTGACCCAGGCGCCTGGTGGCTCAGTTGGTTAAGTGCCGGCCTCCTGATTTCAGCTCAGGTCATGATCCCAGTGTTGTGGAACTGAGTCCTGCATCAGGCTCTGCACTGAGCTCTGTGCTGAGTGTGGAGCCTGCTTAACATTCTCTTTCCCCCTCTGCCCTTCTCCATCTCATACAGGTGTGTACACACATGCTCAATCAATCATTCAATCAATCAATACATGCCTGTGACCAATTCTGTTTTTCCTAAACTCTGGGGGAACAGAGCCTGAGGTATACTACTGCTTTGCTGAACTGCATACAAGTGTACATTACAAAGCTAATATGATTTGGCATAAAATTGAGTTTCAGAATAAAATTAGGAAGAACAAAATCTAAAAGTTATATAAACAAAAGCTCTCATTTTTTATAAAGTATATTTAAGGATCATTCTGCTGAAGATTCAATTTAAGGTTTTCTTGGGAGAAGCAGGGAAGAAACAGAATACCAGTACCTCGCCAGTAATTAGTGTTGTGCACTTAATGTTCTTCATTTATTTTCTATTAATAGTTTTAAAAGTTCTGTACTGGGATGTTTAAAAGAAAACTTTTCCCAAATCAAAATAAATCTGATCAGAGCTTGGCGGGGGCCGGGCGGAACTATAGCTGAATGCAGGACTATTTTTAAAATAAAAAAATTGTACTGGGTTTCCTTCTTGAAAAATAAGTATTTTTGTTAAAAAATAATTGAACAGGGGCATGTGGATGGGTCAACTGGTTGAGTGTCCAACTCCTGATTTTGGCTTAGGTCATGATCTCACAGTTTCATAAGATCAAGCCCTACACTGGGCTCTGTGCTGACAGCATGAAGCCTTCTCTCACTCCCTCTCTCTGCCCTCCCCTGCTCTCTCTCAAACATTAAAAAAAACTGAAAATAGTAATAACTGAGCAAATACACGTTTGCTCTGAGATGCAGTTTTCAAATCAGAATCTCCTATTTAACTAAATGTGTAAAGCTCTGTCCTTTGTTATAATTTTCTTTCTTTATAGAAGAAGGAAACATTTATCGTTCTTCCTAGTTTTTCTAATGCCAATGTTATTTCTTATAACTGTAAGATACAGGGTAAAATAATGCTTTGGAAGAATGTTTAATAGAGAATTAAAATAAAAAAATAATAAAAAAATGAGAATGCATGAGCCTAAACTGATAAAAATCAATGAATACAGAACTACATGGGAGAGCAGGAAAAGCTCTTGCTTACAAGAGGGCTACAACCAAAACAGAGGGGAGCAGAAGGAATGAGGGGTTAGAAAATCACCACTTGGCAACCATCACAGCTGTTAAGTGATTTGGGTAAATTCACTGGATGTTGAAACTAATGAATAAATCTGATAAAAAGCAGATTATTTACACACTTCCAAAGGTGCTCCTATAGGATAATTTTTAATGATAAGGATCAAACAGTAACTTTATGTTGGAAAACCTGGCAGACGCCACTTTAACCAAGGGATTGGAGTTGACAGTGCCAATAGTGGAACAAATCAACATCATGTGAAGGATACTCCTTACTATTCCAGACAAAAATGTATAACCTGAACCCAAAAGAAAACTTCAGACAAGCCCAAAATGAGGAATATTCTAAAAAATTTCAAAATATTTTAAAAATTTGAAATGTATAAAAAGCAAAGATAGACTTAGGAACTATTCCAGATTAAAGGATACTAGAGAGATACAACCCAACATAACACTTTAGCTCCAATTCTGGATCAGATTTTTTTTTTTCTTGCTATAGACATTATGGGTACAATTGGCAAAGTCTGAAGGAGATCTGTTGGTCAGATAACAGTATTTTGTCACTAATCTGCTGATTTTAACAAATATACTGCAGTCATATGGAATAATATCCTTGTTTTTATAAAATATGCACTAAAATATCTAGGGGAAATGGATGTCACATCTGTAACTTATTTTAAGAGAAAATGATAAAGCATATTTGGTAAAATGTTAACATTGGGGAATCTGGGTGGAGGAATAAGAGGAATTTTTAGCTTTTTTTCTACATTTGTCACTAGAATGTGTATCACATACAGAATACATACACAGAATAGTATCCTTGCAGTTTTCCTATAAGTCTGAAATCACATCAAAAGTAAAAGGAATATTAAGAAAAATTTATACATTTTATTATGGTTACATGTAAGACTAGATTGCACCAACTTATCTATACTCAAAACCTCCCTTAAGTTTCCAACTAACCTGATCATGGTCCTGAGGGAAAAACAACATTGCGTAAAGGTCTCTTCTCTCCCACTTCTCAGACAGCCTTACATCCAAATTATTTAAAGTAACTTTTCCCAAACAGAGTCAAGACTTTTTTTTTTTTTTTTCAAACTAACTTCATGAGCTATAGAACCATAATCATCATGTCTTTAGGGAAACAGAATTAAGAGTTCATCCAAAAGAATAAAGTATCAAAATGACTTCACTCAAAATCAGAATGTTTCCAGCAGCCAGACTCTGAACTTTACCACAGTGCAAAAGCAGCCACAGACAGTATGTAAATGAATGAGCATGGCTGTGTTCCCAAAAATCTTTACAAAAACAAGCAGTGGGACAGATATAGCCAAGCCATGATTTAGATTAAAGGACCTATCCAGTAATAACAAAATGGACTACTAATAAGCTTTAGACCATTTTTGCCTTTTACTAAGTCTGATACTTGTAAAACAAACTTTGGAGCGCCTAAGCGACCCAGTTGGTTGAGAGGCCAACTCCTGATTTTGGATCAGGTCATGATCTCACGGTTTGTGGGTTCAAGCCCCACACGGTGCTCCCCACTAGCAGTGCGGAGCCTGCTGTCTGGGATTCTCTCTCTCTTCCCCTCTGCTCTGCCCCGCACGTTCTCTCTCTCTCTCTTTCAAAATAAGTAAATAAACTTAAAAAAAAAAAAAAAAAAAAAAACTTTCAATGTAGCAGTATCTAAGACTGCTTCTTTGGGGGCAATTCTAAATTTTAAAGGAGGGGCGTCTGGGTGGCTCAGTTAGTTAAGCATCCAACTTGGGCTCAGGTCATGATCTCATGGTTCACGGGTTGGAGCCCTGTGTCGGACTCTGTGCTTACAGCTCAGAGCCTGGAGCCTGCTTCAGTTTCTGTGTCTCCCTCTCTTTCTGCCCCTTCCTGCTTGTGCTTTGTCTCTCTCTCTCTCAAAAATAAATGTTTAAAAAAATATATTTTAAAGGAAAGGATAATATTGATCCTTATGAATACAGAATAATCGCTACGAAAGATTTTGAAATTTATTACAGAAACCCAGGGTACATAATTTCATTCTGAAATGTTGCACAGCAGATTCCACATAGGATATCAGTTACAGACTGAAATTCCAAGTAGTGACTTAAACGTTTTCAGCTGAGTAACCCTATGTTTTATTTAAACTTTCTGTAAAGAGTTTAATGCTTAACTTTCTAGGCAAATAATATGTTTGTTGAATTAAAGATAGTCTTGACATAAACACGAAGAAGAGTATTATTAAGAATAGTCCAACTTATCACATGTACAGAATGGTGCCCCTAAATCATGTTAACCAGGTGTAACTGTAACTACCCAGATTTCATTATAAGGAGAGATGCATATCCTGCAGTCTAAGTGTTTACAAGAGAGGCTCTGGAATCACTAGCCATCATAATCTACTGGGTTTCACTAGCCATCATAATCTACTGAAAAAAAAAACTGCCAAATTCACAGGAACCTTACCTCTTCTTCTCATGATCCAAATGAATGAGGATTTTCCAGTCAAGTTATAATCAATGACCACTTATAACCAACTGTTTTGCCCTGTGAAGTCTAGGGTATATTTTCAGCATGAGGGGTGATGTACAGTAATTCCTTTTGCAAATAGAAATATACGCACATGTCCCTGCTGAAAATGTAGCCCGATAAATTTGCACATGAAAATACATGCTCATGTGTAGTAGCAATGTGTTAGGTGATGTTTCTTGTTTAGGTCTACTTTAGGAGTCAAAATGTGCAAGCCCTGTGGAGCCATGGCAGCAGTCCTGTGTATAGAGGTATAGAAAAAGTAGCTCACTTAATCCTTTCTCGCCAGGAGTCGGGATTTTCCCGGAACGACATCCATTGTCGGCAATGGACGCACCAAAATAACGCCGGCGCCAGTGAGTTAACCACCTCTGTCCTCTTTTCACCTATTATATTTTTCATGCATCATCCAACTTCCCAACCATCTTCCTGTTTCTTCACAGAATGCACGCTAGGTTCTCGTTTTTCTTCAGCACGAAGTTGAAAATGGAGTTGAGAAAAGGAGACACATGGTCAGCTGGTGATGTTAACAAGCTCCTTGCTGCCCTGAGAAGCTAGATGGAAATGGTTCAAGTTACAAGGGGGATCATCATCAGATCTGGGAGGACAAAGAGTAATTCATGAAGCTTCATTCCCTTCCCTCCCACCCTCTTTCATTTACTGATGATCCCTATGGTCTGCCTTCACAGCAAAAATCAAGATTAAGGATCTGAAGCAACCTCTTTCAGTTCTTCACTCCATCCAATGTGTAGAAAGGCCAAGTGGAACACATGTCCAACAATGTTACAGTGGCCCCAGAAGGTCAGGGAAGCTTGGAGTGGCTAACATAACCACAATCTTAGAGTAATGCTTTTTTTAGTATGATCTTGGAATTAACATCAGCAACTAACCCAGTGCTTGGCAATAGGTGCTTAATAAAGGTTGGTTGAATAAGACATTGTCTTTTCTGCCAACATCTACTTGAATACATAGGTGGAAGTCAGACAGAAGTAGTTAACTCTTTCAATGCCGGGATAGTATGGGTATAGTGTAATCACATCAAGTCCATGTGTTTATCTAAAACATGTTCAAATTATGGGTTTCTGATTTCAATGTTCTGATTAAATGCTGGCTAAAGTTCTTTCTTTCTCTTTCTCTCTTTTTTCTTGACAACCATAATCAGAGTTTTGGAATTAGAATCATGGTAAATGTTAAACAGAATGATAGATGAATTAAGAGCCCCAACACCAATGTGTAACAAAACATCACAGTTCAGTCAAGTGACAACATTTCTCAGTCATGCAATTCTAGGTGAGTAATGATTCCAGAGCAAACTAAAGTTTGAAGAAGGAAAATCTCATTCAATGGCTTCCTTGATGCTAAGAATCAGGATACATCCAAAGTATGAAGGTTAAGAAGGATATATTTTAAGTATGAATAAAATTTTGAGCCTCAAGTCAAAAGGATCATCAAGCTACATAGTGCTATGCAACTGCTTTGATCTTTCAGACAGGAGGAACGAGGACAAGCAGGGGAAGAAATAATTTCGTAGGACTCAAAAACGTCTAGAGTGTGACTTTAAATGACCAGTTACAGCTAACTGAGTTAAGGATATCCCAGAGAGTAATTCATACCACTACCATTACAATAAAAAACTACCATAGAGAGAAACGAAAGTATTACTTTTTTCCAGGTTTTAAGAAGAGACAGGTTTTTAAAGAAATGATGCTTAAATCTCATTTTTTTAAACTTATGTCAACCAGAGATTTATCAGGCAAAAGTGAACTACTGGGTCTGCCACCCCATTCTCACTCTGTAAAACTATGTCTGTAAGGCCTTTTCTATGCCCATTCGAGTACAGGTCTCCATTTCCACCTTCCTTATGAAGCCAGTCATGCCACAGGCTGTACTAGCCTCCAAACTCAAGAGGGACTTCTTCCACACTCCTGTGCCCTCACAAAGCAGGCCTTAAATGAAGGTCCACCCACGTGACCATCCCAGCATTTCTTTCTTTTAACTGCAATTCTGGTTCCTGCAGTTCACGTGTTGTATCATAAGCAGATTTACTATGAATTCTTCCTTTTAGGTTTATAAAAAGGAAGGATTTCACAAGGTTTATTAATAAGGTTGAGTAACGATAAACTCTAAGTGGTGCAAGAGTAGCAAACAGGTCAGCGAGAACTGAAACCACACCATACTTAAAGAAGGGTCTCAACACAGCAAATTACAAATGCCGGAAGTAAGAATAGTGCACAACCAATCAACTACTCCTTTTGTTCAGTGTGAGGTCAGTTCCATATGGGTCAAATCGCAGGATCTAATGGGTGAGTTTTGTAATCATAATTGGGGACAGGTAGGATTCAGTTGTCCATCTTACTGCAAATAAACCTGTACTGCTGGTTTACCTGGTTGCTTCACTTCTGACAGAAGAAAGGAACAGAAAAATAGAAGCTAGGAAGTAACCTGTTCCCACAGGGTCCTCAAGACCTGAATCCCAGATACAGATCACTTACAATCAAAATGTATCACATCTCTCCTAGGCTCATCCTGTTATTCACTTCTGTTTATCCAAGACCCAGACTGAGTTTTCTGCAAAGCAAACCCTGTACATCTTGCTACGTTCTTTAATGACAGATTTCGTACGTATTAGGCGTAAGGGTTCCAGACCTCTCTATTTTCCTCTGGGTAACATCTTTTGACCAAAGAAGTAGGCATTTAAAGACAGGCCTATTTCAGAAACAATAATGGAACTGAACACCAACTAGCTCCATATAAAGTTGTTTTACTGGAATAGAAATTTGTGTTCAATCATTTTTGATAAGAAGTTGCTGAATTACCTTGGTTTTCCAGTTATAATTAATTTTTAAAAATTAATTTTTAGTTAATCCAATATATTAATTTCCAATTACTTTAAACACTGACTTTTTTTCTTACATACACTCTTACAAAGAATTTTCAAATGTAGAATCATACGTTTGTAACTCAACGTATTTCTGGTTTTGGTTTTAATGTAAGGTGCACTTAAATAACTGAAGTCACTGGGGCACCTGGGTGGCTCAGCTGGTTAAGCATCCAACTTCGGCTCAGGTCATGATCTCACTGTTGGTGAGTTTGAGCCCCACATTGGGCTCTATGTGATCAGCCGGGAGCCTGGAGCCTGCTTCGGATTCTGTGTCTCCCTCTCTCTCTGTCCTTCCCCCACTTGCACTGTCTCTCTCTGTCTCTCAAAAAATGAGTACATGTTTAAAAAATTACAAAAAATAAAAAAAAAACTGAAGTCACTGCTGCGATATGCTTTTCTAAATGAAGAAAAGGGGATATCTGTATATTAGTTTGGCTGGTATATCTCTTGCCAAGGTTTAAAAGATTTGAGACATTTGTAATTAGTTATCAGTAAGAGAGATGGTATTCCATTTTTCAAATATATGTATAGCTAGAAAAGTAGGTAATTCAACTTAAGATTTGTGGAACTCTAGACCTGAGTAATTCAGGTTAAAGTAAACAGAAATGTTTCCTTACCTTTAGGTCTTTCCAACTATCCAGGAGCTTGGTAGCCAAATCACTTATATCTACTGTTTTATCTGGCTGTTCCTGGCTCCTCTCACTCTCCACATCAGATACACCCTCCTCTTCATCTTGGGATGGTGTTTCCTCAGCAATAGTTTCTTCCAGTTTCGTGCCATTGCCCTCTTTAGGCTCTATTTCAGCATCAGCCTCTGGTTCAGATATGGGTAGCTTACTGGCTTCCATGGCGATTTCACTCTCAACTTTAGACTCAGGCAGCTGTTGTGTGAGTAGCTGTTGTGACTGTAACTCTTCCTCTTCTTCTACAGGGACGTGTTCTAACTGGTCAAGGTCCTCTTTGCCATCCTTGCCTTCCAGCTCACTGGTAGCATCAGATATTGCACTGTCCATGCTATTTTCACTTATAATTTTAAGTCTGCGAAACATGAGCTTCTTGGGGGTATCTGTGTCAGCTTCTGTGCTTAGCTTGGTGGAAGGATCAGGAGTGTTGAGTGGTGTGTGAGCACGTGACGTATTCTCACTTGAATACCCATCTCCTTCACTCAACGGAGGAATGGCAGTTTTGGTCTGAGACCAGCGTTGAATAATTGGAAGTACTTTGCTTTCCTCCAACATATTTTTAGTAGGAATGGGTAAGTGTTCCAAAGTCTTTATAATCTGATTAAACACAATAAAAAAAAAATCTCATCACTTTACACAGTTGACTTTTCAAACCTCTGGATGGGACTCAGATCATTTTTGCAAGAGCAGTGGGGTTTCTTTACTGTCTTATTCAGACCAAAGTCTCTATAACTACAGAAGGATTTAAATGTCATAATATTATTTTCCTCCAGAAAGGAAAGAAAACTTTTTTAAGACTGACCAGCAAAAATAAAAATGTGGGCAGGTAACTGCTCACAATATTAAACAGGAGCAATTAATATCCTCCACCAGTGCTTCTCAAACCTGAGATTAAAAAAAAAAAAAAAAAAAATATATATATATATATACATACACACACACACACACATACATATACACATACATATATACATATGTGTGTGTGTGTGTGTGTGTGTGTGTGTATGTATATGTATGTGTATATACACACACACACACCCGTATATATACATACGCTAGTGGACCTCATCCTGGGTATCTTTTTCTAAAAAGTTTCCCAAATGACTGTGATATAGGCTTGGGAACTATGCAACAACATATATTTAAATGATGTCTCACATACACACACAAAACAATGCAGATATTACTTACCTCGTTTAGCTTTTGATAAATAGCTATCTAACAAAGTGAGACTCTCTCTTCAGAGATAATCATCCCCTCCATCCAGAAATCCAAGAATTTCTTCTAAAGTACTCCCTAATGTAGTTCTACAGAAACCCCAAGGATAGGGAGTTCCCCTCCACTTGCTCGATAGGATGCTGCCCAATTCATAAATCATTTAATAAAGTCAACTAGATCTTGAAGGAAGAAAGGAAAAAAGGAAGGAAGGAAAGAAAGGAGGGAGGGAAGGAGGGATGGAGGGAGGGAAGGAGGGATGGAGGAAGAGAGAAAGAAACCAACCAACCAACCCACCCACCCACCTACCCCAAGTCCTCCTCAACTTCTACTTATTGCCAAATCTCCTGGGAGAAGAATGGAGGCAAGACAACCACTTATTTGCTTATTCCTGACGTTTTTAAAAGTTATTTGGTATTATCTATCTCTCTCTCTCTCTCTCTCTCTCTATCTCTGTATGTAACATGCAACACTTTGGTATTATATTAAAAAGAACTACATTTAGACTAGGTCAAAAAATATTGTTTATTTCATGGGGAGGTATAAACATCACAACTCCACTAACAATGCTGCAATGAACATTTATTTAGATCTTTAAAACACTTATTGACTCCTCAAAATGTTCTTACTCTTGTCATCCAGAATTCAGCTCTTCACTAATTTTTTAGAACACGAAAATTTAAGTTTCATATGGCTTCCTATCTGTTTAACACTATGGCTTTAGCAACGAACTGGATCTTTCACTCAACTATGATACTGTATTTTGCTCTTGCAGTTCCCAGCTACACAATATCAACTATAGGGATTCTATAGGAAAAGCCATAGGGCAAACTCACTACTAGCAAGTTTTAAGTAAAGGTTATAGTTACAAGAATGATACTGAGATAATAAAATTATTTAATACCAGTAGTAAATATAGTGCTAGATTGATTACCACTGATATCATCGCTCAACCTAAGCAATCTATATAGTGGTTTTAAAAAACAAGCAAGTTGAATGTGAACTGACCTCTTCTTGAAGCTTCTGGTTACTTTCCCGGCCATCACCTAGCTCTGCCATCCAGATCCACAACAAAGACAGCCCATGACGTTCCAGAAAGGACTTCAGGCAAGACTGTGAATGTGTGTTCTTCCATGGGGGAAGGGAAGCAAGATGCAGGGTATTGGGATGGGGTTGGGGTGGGTTGGGGTAGGAAATACCAAACATAGCATTAAAAAGGGTCCACAAAGAGGAATAAAATTTTTGTTTATATTCACAAAACACCCAGAAACTGTTTTGATTGATGCAAAATAAAAGTGTACAAAAAATAAATGGTTTAAAGTTAGATGCCCCACCACAAACTCAGAAATAAAAAACAAATTAGTATCAAAGAGCTCACCTGTATGAGCTCAAGACAGGTAAGTTTCTGCTCCAAAGTTTCAATTCTAACCATTAGCCGGGATAAGCTGAGCACCTGGTTTTTATCAGAGAGACCCTCACCATTCTCCATCAGAGCTTCTAGCTCTCCATCCACCTGCCACAGCAAAGAAAAATATCTGGTTATAAAAACAACAACAACAACAACAACAACCCCCACTAATCTAAGAATCAAACAGCCTAAAAAAGATGCTCAACTTTGTCAGTAATAGGGAAAATGCAATTAGACCCGGAGTGAGAAAACATGTTAAATTTACTAGATTAACCCAGGAAAAAAAAATTAAGAAGTCTGATAATATCAAGTCTAGGCAAAGATGTGGATCAAAAGGCACTTTTATGTACTGTCGATGAAAGTATAAATTAGTATGATCAATTTGAAAAGCATTTCATTCTCTCATCAAATATTTACCAACTACTTATTGTATGTCAAATACAATCCTGGGTGCTAAAGACATTGCAATGAAGCAAAACAAAAGTCTGCCCTTCTTGGGAGACAAACAACAAATTGTTAGGTGAAAAGTATGCCAGAAAAAAATAAAGCACTGGCTTCAAAAATAAATATTTGTATCCCCTATGCCTAGCACTGCACACCTAAGAATAAACCCTAGAGAAAACCTCTCCACATGTCTACTCAAAGAGTCAAAACAATGTTCACTGCACAGCCCTTATAATAGCAAAAAACTTCCAACAATGCAAACATCTGTGGCCAGGTTGTATAAACCAGCATGTTCATACAACAGATCATTCTACCACAGTGAAAGGAATAAAGTGCAGCCAAATGCAACAACATTCATCAACCTTATAAACATAATGTTGTATGAAAAAAGTTCCAGATTACATGCTGTATGAATCTGTTTTTGTAAGCCTCAGAAACAAAAATTTTATAGATGCATGTCTGCAAAATTAATTTTAAAAAGGCAATGGAGGTAAGACACAATTCCAAACACTGGTGTTCTCCAGGGGCTAAGCAGGGAGCAGGAAGCAGAGACGTTCTTTTGTAATTATACCTTATAACTTACATCTATTCTCTGCGTGTTTCAAATATTACATTTAAATAATGGGGGAACAACAACAACAAAATCAACCTACCAACAGTTGTTTTCCAGCTGTGTTATAAAAGGTATAAAGATGGCTTACAGAACTTACTCTGGGGGAGATAAAATTAATTCATGTGAAAACAAACAATGAAGCATTAAATGTTAAAAACCTAGAGGCCTAAGAAGGAAGGCAGCAGTTTAGAATGAGTCACCAGAAGGGAACTCACAGAAGCAGGGTTAGCAGGAGGTAAGATAAAGGGGAGAGTAAAGTAGAGGGAAAATCATGAACACAGGGAAATGGAAAATTAGGATAGTGCCTAGCTCCACCTGGCTGGAGTAGACAATGTGTGTGGTGAGGAAGTGAGAAAAGCCTCATTTAAAGGAAGGCTTGTTAGATCGGAAGATCTCAGAGGTGATATAAAAAAATCTGGATTTGATGTGACTGAGCAAGAGAGCTCTATTACTGAATCCAAAAAAAGGGGAATAATCTGATTGAAATGGAATTTGAGAATAATTAGTGGAGCAATAACAGAACAAAATTTACACAAGATAGCGACTGATGCAGAAGAGATACAAAGATGACATTAAACTGACATGGCCTAAGATGAAAGAAGTCCAGAATGTGCTGACAGACGAAAGCAAATCTGAAAGAAAAGAATCTTGAGGAAATTTTCTGTTACTTAACTTTTAATCATCTCAATTTTAGGCAATGCACTGAACATTTCCTTTTTATATGATACCACAAACTTCACATAACATAATGGTGAAGAACAAAAATAAGAAAACACAAGATGCTATCTGCGAGATGAAGAAATGTAAATTCATTTTATCCCTTCCAAATGTACATTTAAAGCTCCTTTCTCATTTCCAGTATCATTTATGTTTTGAACAGATTAAGTATTTACACAGAAAAATCAATTTATAGTTAAATATTAATCCAAGACAATTTCCTTGAGGATGTTTTTCTCCTGTATATCCTAAATATAGAACTTCCTATGTCCCAAACTCTAGAGGATTAGAGCAGGAAAGACAAAGGGCTTTAAAATTACACTTTCCGGGGCACTCGGGTGGCTCAGTCGGTTAAGCGTCCAACTCTTGGTTTCGGCTCAGGTCATGAACTCAGTTTGTGAGTTCAAGCCCTGCACCAGGCTCCGCGCTGACGGTGCAGAGCCTACTTGGGATTCTCTCTCCATCTCTCCCTGCCCCTCCCCTGCTCACTCTCCTTGTCTCTCTCAAAAATAAATAAACTTAAAAAAATAAAAAAAATTAAATAAAATTCCACATTCCCCTCCCCCCAATGCAACAACCAGAACCTCACTTTGGACAGAGTTTCAGATGCAAATACTACTAGACTAAGTGATGGGGTTTTCTTTTCATATTTAGGCATGACAGGATTCTATAACTCTGAACATTTAAGAGACAAAATGGAGCATTTTGCTTCATTGTTTGTTTTCACATGAATTAATTTTATTTTTCATTTAATAAACATTTATCGAATAGATACTATACCATAGAAAGCTCCACTGGGATATAAAAACAGTAGCAGTCTTATCTTAAGGAAATAAACAGTAAAAATGTAGAAACTAAAGTAAAAATAACAAAATTTTGCAAACAACACAGAAGGTAAAGAACCTTTGAACATTCCCACTACAATTATAAGATTAATAGTCATATTGTATACCTAAAAGTTATCATGCCAATCCCAGTAACATGCTACAGCTTCCATAATTTGGGGTACTCAAGTGGACAATCAATTGTGGAATTAATAACTTTTGGGATATCTGGGAGGAAGGGAGCCAGGGGACCAACTGACTGCTCTCATTAATTTGCATTTACTACAAATATTTATTTTTAATTTATGGGTCACAACCTACCTGAAAGGATTTGAAGTAACTATAAGCTAACATAAAAGTATAAAAATGATTAAGGAATATGTTAATAAATTACTGACAATTGAACATTTATACATATATGCATAATTCTATAGCACTTAAAAATTCATTCTATTGAGTACTTAATCCAAAAAATTATTTACTCTTTTTTATTTAAATACTTTAGTCCTTTTGGCCATGAACTATCTTTAATGGGTCTAAGAATTTTTAATAGTTTCTGATGAAATACAACACACATAAAGTATATAAATGACCTGTAAACAAATAGGTTTATTAATAAACAGGTGAGCAATAGATTTAATAAACAGGTGAGCAATATCCATGCAACCAGCTTGCAGGTTAAAAGCGGGGTGGGGGAACGACACTGTCAACATTCCTGAAGTGCTCCATGGGCTCTTCCCTTGTTCTAATACCTCCTCTTCTCTGCTCTCAAGATAACATCTCCTAACTTTTTAGGAAATCATCTCTGATTTTTAAAACAGATTTACCATCTGTGTATAAATCCCTAAATAATTTTGTCTATTTTTCATCTTTATGGAAATCATACTGGACAAAACTTTTGTGTCATGCTCATTCTACATTCATCCTTAAATTTTAGGAGCCCTCCATGCTGTTGCATGCAGTCATAGTTCCTGCACTTTCATGACCAGTTTTTCATTCTAGGATTACATTATGAATTTGTCTATATTAGTGTTAACAGATACTTGAGTTGTTTCTACTTTTTCTAATGTTTATTTATTTTTGAGAGAGACAGAGACAGAATGCGAGTGGGTTAGGGGCAGAGAGACAGGGAGACACAGAAGCAGAAGCAGGCTCCAGGCTCTGAGGTGTCAGCACAGAGCCCAACGCGGGGCTCAAACTCACAAGGTGTGAGATCATGACCCGAGCCGAAGTCGGACGCTCAACCCACTGAGCCACCCAGGCGCCCCTCTACTTTTTCTAATAGAAGCAGATGCTGCTGTGACTCCTGATGCACATACATTCACTTTTAGTAAACAATTCCAAAGTACTTTCAAAAGTGGTTGCACCCATTTACACCCCCACCAGCAGTGCAGGAGATCTCCTGTTCCTAGGAGTCATCAGACTTTTTACCAATCTGATGAGTATATAAATGACATCTGATAGTTTTAATTGATATTCCCCTGATAATTAATGAGGTTGAACATCTCTCTATGTTTATTAGCTATTTGGATTAGTGAAGTGTCTGGATGTTGTCTATTTTTCTTTTGTGTTGGCTTTTTCCTTAGTGATTAGTAGCAGCTCTCTATACACTCTGGTTATTAGTGCTTGTGTGTTATGTGTTGAAGGCAAATATTTCCTCTCTTAGGCGTCTTCTTGCCCTCTTACTGTGTACACTGGTTATCATTAATTTGTTTCGCAAATTTAAACAAAAGAGACTAAGGGAAGATTCAGACTATTTACTGTTTGTACTTTACAAACTACAAATATCATCAGGTAATAGGGAATTATTATACCTCCATCTGCTAAGTATTTAATTACCTGATTTGTGACATCCCCCCAAAAAACTATCACCTTCAACTGGAAAAGCTTATAGTTTTGTTAAGGAGATACGCTGTATAGAGATGCAATCATAAGATCAATTAAAAAAAAATGTTTACCAATCAAGGGATAATATGGGGATGCAGACTATAATGCTATTAACATATTCTTGTTAATAGTTACAATAATCAAAACTATATTTTAAACTGTGCTATCTTATCCCTTCCATGGCCTCCTCTACCCAAAAGAATTCCCAAGACTGTAGCTGACTGTAATTCAGAATCTAGGCATGCAGAAGGGATTTTCAGTAGGAGACAATCCAAGTAAAATTAACTTGAGTTCAACTCTTCATTACAGCCAGGGCAAAGAACCCCTCTACGGAACTCAGACTCATTCCTCTATCAGGGCAAAATTTTATCCAAATCATTCTTGTTCCAGAGTAACTTCAAATTCATAGCTGGAGCAATCCACAATGACTAGATTCATGCTACACCAAATTCCATCTAGAATACCAAGGCCTATACTGATATGGGACACAACATTACCAGAATAAAAATAAGCAAAGAAAAGGAATGTCTACACTTTGGTGCCTTGGGATTGTTCTTGAATCTTATCAGATAGAAAGCCATCTGATATTGGTATGATGGAGGTATAACACTGCCTAAGAAACCATCATATTACAAGGACACTCCCCACCAACAATAAAATTAAAAAAAAAGTTTATTCTGTAAGTTTTGAGAACAGGAAATAGCCAAAGGGAAGTTTTTATGGAGATTTTAACATAGGTCAACATGTTTAATGACTATTTTGTGGCTGCTCTGACAAACTATCAATTATAAGTTAAAAATAAAAGCAACCTTAACAAAGTTGAGAGAAAAGTTTCCTGCAATACTCAAGTCAAGAAGCCTAATAGGCTATGACCTAGTGACACCACTTCCATGGATACACCTTAAAGAAACATGTGCAGAAGAGACATATATAGATACAAATTATGACATTAAGAGAAAAGCTTAAAAACACTAGTGTCCAGGGGAGCCTGTGTGGCTTAGTCGGTTGAGCATCTGACTTCAGCTCAGGTCACGATCTCATGGTTCATGGGTTCAAGGCCCACATCGGGCTCTGTGCTGACAGCTCAAAGCCCAGAGCCTGCTTCGGATTCTGTGTCTCCCTCTCTCTCTCTGCGCCCCTCCCTTGCTCACACCCTGTCTGTCTCTCTCTCTCTCTCTCAAAAATACACATTAAAAAATAAACAAAACACTAGTGTCCATTAGGAGGGCTATATATAAACTGTTACATGATGAAAAACTTTACAGCAGTTAAAAATATGTTTATATATATAGGGGCACTTGGGTGGCTCAATCAGTAAGCCTCTGACTTTGGCTCAGGTGATGATCTCAAGATCATGTATTGTGTGTGCTGACAGCTCAGAGCCTGGAACCTGCATCGGATTCTGTGTCTCCCTCTTTCTCTGCCCCTCCCCCGCTTGTGCTCTGTCTCTCTCTCAAAAATAAACAAACATTAAAAAAATTTTTTTTAATATGTTTATATAGAAGTCAATGTGGATCAAATTTTAAAATAAGAGTAAAAAAAAGCAAATTGCAGAAATGTACATATTATACCATTTCTAAAATCCTATACAAAACAACTTAATAAGTTTTAAAATGCAGAAATGTTGGCTGTTATGACCGACCACAATGGTCACCAAGTTGGGAGAGGATAGAATTATTCTCTACAATTTGCAGTGCAACACAATGGTCAAGAGCAGAGACCAGAGCTAGACTAGTTCATTTCCATCACCTACTGGATGATGCCTCAGTGTTCTCATCTGTAAAATCCTTGCACCTAATTTCAAGGCTTGCTATGAGAATTAAATGAGTCATGTGTCAAAAGCTGAGCTGAGGGGCGCCTAGGTGGCTCAGTCGGTTAAACGTCCGACTTCGGCTCAGGTCATGATCTCACA
This sequence comes from Panthera pardus, assembly GCF_024362965.1. NCBI lineage: Eukaryota > Metazoa > Chordata > Mammalia > Carnivora > Felidae > Panthera > Panthera pardus. Next base: position 16,694,438 of record NW_026527013.1, read on the forward strand.
GTCTGTGGGTTCGAGCCCCGCATCGGGCTCTGTGCTGACAGCTCAGAGCCTGGAGCCTGTTTCAGATTCAGTGTCTCCCTCTTTCTCTGACCCTCCCTGTTCATGCTCTCTCTCTCTCTGTCTCAAAAATAAATAAATGTTAAAAAAAAAAAAAAAAAAAAAAAAAAAGCTGAGCTGAGTGTCTGGCACACTGCTACAGAGTATATGCTCTCCAAAAACAGAGCAGAAGCACACACAATGCTCAAAAGAACATGTGTTCGTCTTGGGTGGTCTACCACCATGGCCATTTGTTGAAGGTTTCCTTTTTGGCACTTTTTAAATGGCCTTTTTTTTCAACTGCCCTTTCCAATGCTTTTTGGTTCTTACAGAATTTAATTTGGGCTTAATGACATCACCTTTTAGCCATTATACTTTTATCCCCTCACCCTATACATCTTCTATCTACTCATCTAAACACTAATTTATATGTAACTTAAGCATTTATAATTCTTAATGTATTAGTTCCTGAAAAGCTCAAGCATGAGCTAACTGCCAAAGAATCACAGGGGAATTTGCTAACCCCCTCAGTCCCCCCCGCCCCCCGCACCCCCGTTAAGATTCACAGGTCTGAGGATGGACCCAGAAATGCGCTTTTTCACAATGGACCCTGCCAGGTGATTCAGAGGCTGAGAAACGCTATTCTGGTGAAGGGATCCTCAGAAAAAAGGTGTTTGTTTTTTTTTTTAACGTGAAGCTCTTGTCCCAGTTAAGAGTCCCTTGATTAACAAGATAGCTCCTTCCTCCATAGTAACTGAGGTGAGCTGGGGTAGAAAAAAGGTTATCAATCACCATTTTAAAAAAAGACCATTTTCACTATTTCATTTTCACTCCTGGGTTGCCTATTACCTCTCAAAACTCACCTTATACCCCTCCAAAGAGGGTTTTCAGAGATTGTAAGAACACTTGCAAACTTTAAGAGTTCCAAACAAAAAACAAACCAACATTAAAAGACTAGGAATGTAGATCAGACTTAAGTAAATTAATAGATGAACATCTTATTTGTACTTAGGATTAGGAGTTTTACAGGCTCCAAAAAAACTATCAGTCCATTGTTTTCAATATGACTTCAGTAGTTCTTAGCAACACCTAATTCTAATCTCTATGAACCTGAAATAAAAACAGCAACCAGGGCCACCTGGGTGGTTCAGTGGGTTAAGCATCCAACTCTTGATTTCGGCTCAGGTCATGGTCTCACAGTTCATAGGACTGAAGCCCTTTGTCAAGCTCTGCGCTGACAGCATGGAACCTGCTTGGGATTCTCTCCCTCTCATGCTTGTACTTGCTCGCATTCTCTCTCTCAAAAATAAACAAACATTAAAAAACAAACAAAAAAAAAAAAAACAACCATACTTCTTTCTCTAATGGTCTCCTCTGATTCTGAATTTCTCTGTTGTTTGGCTTTTCAAATTTTAATCAGAAAAGCTACCTCCCTCCTTTAAAGGTATATGGTAAAAGTTGAAAAAAAAGGGATGAAAGAAACACTTACTGAATCCTTCTTACGAGATCGCTCCTTCTTCATTTTTCCTCCTGCTGCTCTGATACTGACTCTATTCTCTCCTCCCAGGTAACCTCGGCAATTAGCTGACCCACAGAAACATTTCTGAGCTTCTTTTCTGTTCAAGGAACATAGGAAAGATGTCAGTTACGTGAAAGTACACCACATAAAAATGTCAACAACCTAACAATCACATACAAGAAAGAAATCAATTCAGCCTAAAAAACAATTATTTTAAAAGACTCCAACAAACCTAATACCATTTAATGGAAATGCCTGAAAACTGCTCTTAAAAAAATATTCTTTTTCTAATCCTCCTTTATTAGCTAGACAAAATTAGCCAAGAAGTTAATGAGTAATTTCTCCATTTTATGAGTACCTACTCATGCATAAAAATTAAGGATTTTTATACTTATATGTGCATAAAGAGATATATAAAGGTAGACATGTGTAAAATGTATACAAATAAGAGATCGTATATATATTGAGCTAAGAACAAAACTGCTTAAATAGTTCAACATCTCTCATATGTAAATATTTAACTGGCACCAAGAACAACAAATATATTCTTACAAATAGATGTACACAGATACGAAATTCAATATGTACAGGATACTTAAAAGGAAGCACATGATTATTAAAAGTTATCACCACTTAAGGATGAGACTCTAATAAGAAATATAGTAATAAGTAAATATAACTGTGGAGTTCAGGAAAAGTGGTAGAAACAACACAGGCCTAACTCTACAGGCCTGGGTACAAACCACCATGGCCATTTATTTATTCTGCGATCACAACTACCTGAGAAAAGCAAGAAGAACTATACCAAAAGGAAACTGATAGATTTAATTTATGATGGTAGCAATCAAAAGCATAAAAATAAATTATTCAATAAATAGAGCAGGGAATCACAAACAGCACCTGATTTCCAGTTTTCCTTCCTTCAAATAGGACAGTGCAAAAGTAAGAGGGAGAAAGCATGGAGCTGTACACAGAACCTGGGTCTGCACTCATCTGCGGAATGCTAGGCCACTGCCTAGATGCATTAGTTCACGAGGTTACGCAACATGGTGATACCAATACTACTTCATTCATTAGCACGAAATAACCTCCAAAAGAAGAACTTCCTCTCATCAACTATTTGGTTTAACCTGAAGTAGAATTCACTTGGGGAAAGCAGGATAAGTGTTTGATTTTTTTTCCCCTTTTCTGACTTTTAAGCTACTTTATAAAAATCATGAATTGGTTCCCTTCTATTACAACTAATGCAGTTTTATTTTTAAAGTATCATTAAATCTCATGGTTTTTACATCATACGTTTCAAACCACTGCAGTTATTATCCTTTCAATGCTTAAGTGTTAATGAAAACTCTCCCACTGTTGTTGTTTTTTGTTAATGTTTACTTATTTTTGAGAGAGAAACAGCACGAGCAGGGAAGGGGAAGAGAGAGAAGGGGACAGAGGATTCAAAGCAGGCTCAACGCTGACAGCAGGGAGCCCCTTGTGGGGCTCGAACTCACAAACCACAAGATCGTGACCTGAGCCAAAGTCAACCGACTGAGCCACCCAGGCACCCTTCTCCCACTGTTTTGAGAGCCTATTAAAGCTAGCTCCTGGGACCCTTTGACAAGAATCTCCTAATCTTTCATAACTGGTTTTCTGGTATGACAAAATAAACCAAAATCACCTTGTCTAATTCCTGTCTTAACTTGAAATCAGACACTTCTCCAAGGAACCCTGTTCCTTTTAGTGGGATTCTGTGAAACCACAATATAGATGCTAGGGGTATTCATTGTTATTGTATCAGTTATTATTTTGGTTCAAAAGAACTAGTAAATTATTTTTCATAGTACAATGTGGTACAGATGAGAAAAGATTAGTCATGAGTTGATAACTGACAGATAAATACACACTTATACACACACTGTAGACATTTCCAAAATTTAAAGGGTTTTCTAATTACTTAAGAAACATAAATATATAAATAAGACAGCATGAAATTCAGAAGAAAATTATGGAGTTCCTGTACAAATCCTTTAATGGCTGGAAATGTCACAGTAGGAAAAAACACAGAAAACTGAAAAAGTAAAGAACTGGTGGTACATATAACTTTTTTTTTTTTTAACCTTTATTCATTTTTGAGACAGAGCGTGAGTGGGGGAGGGGCAGAGAGAGAGGGAGACACAGAATCCGAAGCAGGCTCTAGGCTCTGAGCTGTCAGCACAGAGCCCGGTGTGGGGCTCAAACTCACAAACCACGAGATCATGACCTGAGGCGAAGTCAGATGCTTCACCAACTGAGCCACCCAGGCATCCCCATATAACTTCTTAGTAATTCATATCAAAGTTTTATGTCTCTGTATCTGAACAGTCCATTTCCCCACCAGAAGCAGCGAAACAGAATAAAAACAATACTCACCCATATCTTTGGAACTGATAATCAAATGTTAACTCCGAGCCTGAAGGAACTAGTTTGGTGGTAAAAAACCCGACCCTCAGTTGTCCGTTCACAGTCCACTGAGAAGTTGTTTTTAAAAGAAAAGAAATTTGTAACCGATTAATCTGTGTGTTTTTCTTTAAAGATCATTTGCCTTAATAATGCATGAGCCTCTTTTGACAATTAAGAAGACTTTACCAAATAGCAAATAGGAAACTTTTTTCTTGAAGTAAACTACCATATTTAAGTGTTAATCTTATTTAATAAACTACCAGGTTGAGTATCACCTATAATTTGTCTCTAATAAAAGTAACTGCTACTTATACCTGTCTTAATACACATTTCCACACAGTAAATATTCACTTGTACTAAAAATAAGCAGATAGGGAATGCTTGGTGTCATTGACTGTTACTGGCAAATTCATATTATTATGTTAAAAGTAACTATATTCCAAGATAAGGTGAGGCATGGAACCAGGGAAAGAATGATGCCAAATGTTTAATTTCATAAAGCAATGGTCCTATGACTGAGTATAGGGAAAGGGAAGGAAAGCATGACAACAACTGCATAAAACTCAAGAATTAAAATGGGAGTAAATACACAGGAGTTAGAACTTGTGGTTCCAGAACATGTTAAGACGTAACTCGACTGCAGAGCTCCTGTTCGATCTTTTGAGCACATTACTGATGAAAACCCCCAGACTTAAAGAGATGAAGGGACACAGTACAAGTGGAAATCTCACAGGTAGACACATGGCCACCGGATGCAGACAAAACTAGAACAGAACTTACATAAAATGATCATGGAGTGTGTTCTCCTATTCGTTATATGGCTTGGCTCCCAGAAGAGCCGTATCTAAGATCTATTAGTATACAGGTCGAAAGGACAAAAAAAAATATCCAGGAGTTGAAAGCACTATTTATTTATTTATTTATTTATTTATTTATTTATTTACGTTTACTTATTTTTTGAGACAGAGAGAGACAAGAGCATGAACGGGGGAGGGTCAGAGAGAGAGGGAGACACAGAATCTGAAACAGGCTCCGGGCTCTGAGCTGTCAGCACAGAGCCCGACGCGGGGCTCGAACTCACAGACCACGAGATCATGACCTGAGCCGAAATCGGACGCTTAACCGACTGAGTCACCCAGGCGCCCTGAAAGCACTATTTTTTTTTTTTTAATTTTTTTTAATGTTTATTTATGGGACAGGGAGAGACAGAGCATGAACGGGGGAGGGTCAGAGAGAGAGGGAGACACAGAATCTGAAACAGGCCCCAGGCTCTGAGCTGTCAGCACAGAGCCCGATGCGGGGCTTAAACTCATGGACCGCGAGATCATGACCTGAGCCGAAGTCGGACGCTTAACCGACTGAGCCACCCAGGCGCCCCTGAAAGCACTATTTTAATATGAGAGGAAACCATTAATACTACTTTTCTAGGGTGTGGGTCCATAGCCTTCTTAGTCTAAGAAAGAACCAATGTTCTAACGTTTGTGTGTGTGTATTTTTTTTTTAAATCTAAGATCAAAACACAAATTAGAGTACTAAAATTATCTCAAAATGTTTTACCAAATTCAATAAATGAATGTATCAAGCATCAACTATGTGCCAGGCACAGGGACAAAGAGAGAGCCATGACCCAGAGTCTGGCCTTGTTGAGGAGAAGCAGTGTCACTCCATGTACATGATATACGATCTCTCTTATCTGTGGCCATTCAGCCCCCCTTACATTATTAAAGCAGCCAAATTTGGCACCTGGATTAAGAGCTGATAAAAATCTGAATAGAATAGTACACACTGGACTTCATCAGAATTCAATTTTAGTTTTGTATTTTGGCACCTTTGAAATAATAGTTAAAACTTACGGGCAAAGAGAGGTGACAATTAAATGCAATGGGAGTTCCTGGACTGGATGCTAGTCCAGAAAAATGACAGATGGCAAAATATGAATAAAGACTTTAGATTAGTTAATAGTTAACAGTACTTCCTGGATTGGATAACTGTATAATGGCTATTTACAATGTGAACCTTTGAGGAAGCTAGATGAAGGATGATATATGGAACTCTGTACTGTTTCTGCACTATTATTTTATAAATCTGAACTTAATTCAAAATAAGATTTTTAACAATAGGAAAAAAACAATTAAAATGATTTAAAAATAAAATCCATGGGAAGCCTTGATATGGAATCTAAAATTAATACAACATCAATCTTGAACAAAGATCCAAACTTCTAAATCTACCTCAACTTACTTTTTGAGTCTCACAGTTTGGTTCACAGCTGTGATTCATGAAACGAGAGCAGTTTCCTTTCTGAGTGGCATCTATTATCTAGGGAAAAGGATCATTTAAGAGATAAAAATGAGACCTAAAATATACATATATTTTGCAAAGGAAAGGCATCAGGCAAATGTAAGATCTGCATGCCCAACCCCGCCTCCTCTTTCACATACAGACACATCCAAGTGACAAATATCTAACTACTTCCTCTGGGACATCTGCTAACTATAAACATCTTACAGGCAAAACGATCTCCATATCTATCAATGTCTCTTCCATTTACTTTTAGCTACTTCTAACATCCTCTTATATTCCAATCTCACTCCATGTGTATAAAACTCCATTTTAAAGTGCATGTTACACCACAGTGCAGGATCTCTCAAACTTGAATGTGTATCTGAATTCCCTGGAGAGCATGTTAAAACTCCTGCTGGACCCACCACCAGAGTTATTAGATTCAGCAAGTCTGGGGCAGGATCTAGAAATAGGTTTTCCAGGACTGAATGTAGAGACAGATATAAGAATCTAGCTAAAATTTATCACACAAGACATTAAAGAGATTTGTAAAAATGTAAAACAGTTGCACTCCTCACTAAAACAAAAATATTTTGAAAATTATTTTCATAAAAACATGTTGCTTATGTCAACATATAATTGACTTGTTACTTTAAAGTGATTTAACAAATATTTTTCAATTTTTCAGCTTTAATTTTTATGTAAGTATTGACAAATATAACCCACATTAAAAAATCTCTTCTAGGGGTATCAGTAATTTTTAAGAGTTGTAATATGAAGCTCATAGGTTTACATTTACATGTATATGTAAACATCTCCCTCTCCCTTTTTGTAAACAAAAACATCTCCCTCTCTCCTTTTTGTAAAGAAAAGCTATATATATATACTATTCTGTCCCTCTTTTTTGTCACTTAATATATTTTCAAGATCAGTCTGTATCAATGACCCTTCCAAACTCAACAATTTCCAGATCTGTTTCAAAGCAAATACATTCGTCCGCTCACCTCATCATTCTTCAGGGCCATGAAATAGTAGTGGATGTTTTTGTTTCGTGCATACTCCTTTACCCGGGCTTTAAACTCTTTATGATCAAGTACCTCTCCACAATATTCCAGGACAAAGGTGTTCCTGGCAAAACAAAAGGGAAACAATAGCACTTCCTGCCTAGGAGCTGTATGGAAAACACATACATCTATGCAAAAAAATAGATTTAAGGAAATATTGAAAAGAATAAATACGGTCTTATACAAGATATAATTAAAATATACGTAAAGTACCTAACATCTAACTGAGGTTTTCTCCTTCCTAATACTTTTTAAAAAATGTTGATTCTAAGATGCTTTTACATTTATACATACTATCAAAACGTGTATCCTTGCTCTAACTAGATATTAAAACAAACACTCAAATCTGGTTTACAATGCCATGAAAACAGTGATTCACAGCTGAGAAACAGCTCTGAAGAAATCAGGAGGCACTGAAATATTAGAGGCTTTATGTTCTAAGAAAAAAGAAGATAATTTAAATATAGCAGCCATGGGGCGCCTGGGTGGCTCAGTCGGTTAAGCGTCCGACTTCAGCTCAGGTCATGATCTCGCGGTCCGTGGGTTCGAGCCCCGCATCGGGCTCTGGGCTGATGGCTCAGAGCCTGGAGCCTGCTTCCGATTCTGTCTCCCTCTCTCTCTGCCCCTCCCCCGTTCATACTCTGTCTCTATCTCAAAAATAAATAAACGTTAAAATAAATACATACATACATACATACATACATACATACATACAGCGACCCTTCTACTGTCTTTATTCAAAGACCTCTAATGATGTCAAAAGTCAAGCAGATCTTTTCTCCTGAGGCACGTGGATGGCTCAGTTGGTTAAGCATCCAACTCTTAATTTCAGCCCAAGTCACGATCTCACAGGTTCGTGAGTTCAAGCCCAATATCAGGTTCCACACTGGCAGTGCAGAGCCTGCTTGGGATTCTGTTCTCTCCCCTTCTCTCTGCTCTTTCTCGCTCTTAAATAAACTTAAAAAAATTTATAAACCCATCTTTTCTCTGACTGCATTCTCTGTGAGTTTTTTCTAGCATTTATCAGTAATTATGATTAATCTCTCTCCTTGGCTTCTTTCAAGTTCCTTCCACCCCTGACCGGTCTTTCCTCAGTTATTTAGTATCTTCAGTAGAGAAGAAACAGGTATAATATAGAGAGAGAATGTCATGATATTTAACACTAACTGGCAGATTTGTTCCAAAGACCTCCTCATCCTATGTATATCGGACAATGTCCCTGTTCAATGGGCATGAATACTCTCTTCGTGAACATCTACACAGTTTTGAACTAAAAATTTATGAAACCAGCACTACTATGCTAATGAGCATATGGAAATTAAGGAGTAGGAAAATATGGGAAACCTGAAAATATCCAGTCTAGGGTATTTTACCAAAGGAGGGTTCTTCGTGAGGAGCTTAAGAAAGCTTTAAGAAACAGTTTTATTTTCTTCCTTTACTCCTTTTACATATTTAAAACTTTTTCAATCATAAACACATGTAATCTGTATATATTTAAAGAAAAAGGTACTCATCTTTCATGATACTTAAATATGCTTTCCATAAAAAACTTACTGTTTAAAGTAAACACTAAATATGGTAGAAAATAAAGTGACCCTTTTATGGCATTATGTACAAAAAAGTTACAGCAATTAGGTAGAAAGCAACATTTACTCATTCAATAAATGTTTATTGTTTTTAATCCCTACCTCAATCATCTCAGATACTCTCTTCCCCTCTTACTCCAAGATTTATCTATTTAATTATTACTATTTTTTAATTTTAGAGAGAGAGAAAAAGAGAGCACAAGGAGGGGAGAGGAAGAGAAGGAGAGAGAGACTCCCAACCAGGCTCCACACTCAGTACAGAGCCCAATACAGGGCTCAATCCCACGACGCTGGGATCATGACCTAAGCCAAAATCAAGAGTCAGACAATCGACTAAGCCACCCAGGCACCCCCTCTCCAACTCAGTTTTATGTAAACTAACTAATCAATTCTGTCCCAAATCCTTACAGTTTCATAGTGATTCTGGGGGTCTACAGCAAACACTGGTAACTGCTTGGAATTAAACGAAAAGTAACTGTCATACAAAGAAGGACCTATCTGGTCCAAATGTCACAGATGACAAAATGCTCTTCATATACAGAAACAGAGGAGTTTTTTTGTTTTCTTTTTTTAATTTCCTAAAAGAAATGGAAAAAAAAAATGTTTTAAACTAGTTACCAGGTGGTCATTCTACACAATAAACATTATTAACCTTCAGTATAATAGACACGTTATTTTCCTTCCTACAAAGTAGCTAACCAACTTCAACAACACAAAAAGGAAATGAAAGATGATTACAACATAACTTACGAAGGAAGGTCTTTCGCAGCTCTCAAGCCCCAGCCTTTCTTTTCTGTGAGTATGACTTCCACATCTGCGTGCTGTTTTCTCTGAAACCGTCTATTGGAACAATAATCCCCATTCGGACACCGAGAAGAACTGAAATGAGAAACAGAGAAAATCAATTCTTCAAAGAAGAATCTCTAATGACAAATAGGATGTGGATTAAAAAAAAAAAAAAAAAGAGATACCACAGAGCCTGCCCATGTGCAGAAATAGGAAACAAGGCCCACCTGAGGAAAGGAGAATAAAACAGTTGAGGATGACTGACAAGAAAGGTGGATTGCTGGAAGATGGAAAGGCAGGTTGTTGATACACGATGAAGAGCTCTGCATACCAGGCTAAATTTGAACCTAATCCTGACAACTACTAGAAGTTTAAGTGTGAGAAACATGAGAAGAAAGATATCCTATACTTCCTATCTCTTTAGCAAGGCTGGCAGGAAAGTCAGAAGAACGCAGAGACCAGAACTACACTGTCAACTTTGGAGAATAGGGCTAAGTCTCACGTCTCCTTACATGCGTAATGTCATCTCTACTTTCAATTTAGATAAAGGAATTGCCAAAAACGCTTTCTCTTTAATTTTCTGAGGTATAGGTTTTGTTCTCATAATACTTGAACATGGGCAAAACCAAAATCTGGGCCTTGAAAGAAAACAGTTCAGCGACCCCTGGCGCCCCGGATGGGGAAGGAGGCGGGTGGCCGCCCTTCCCAGCCGCGCAGCCTTAGGAACTGCGGGCAGGAACTTGGCCGTACTGTCCTGCCTCAGAGAACAAACTCATCTGTTGCAGGCCTAGCCTGGGTTGCTGCCTTTGAAAGCAAGGGAAGGTCGGTGCAGTATCAGCCACCACCCAGCATGGGATTTCCAGAGAGGTCTTATTTCAGAACTCTGTAAGGAACAAGAACCACGTGGACTTCTGCGAGGGAGACTGAGCTGGCCTGAGTTTGAGGGAGAGGATAATGGGGACCCAGCCTGTAGCTGACACTAAGCAGGCCAGTGGCAGGTCTTGTACGAGCGATAGCCATTTCCCGATAACTACGTGGACTGGTGTTTCCTGGAAGAGCTCCGGAAAAACATCTACACCCGGAAATACCAATACTGGGCTGTGGTCTTCGAGTCGAGCGTGGTGATACAGCAGTGTGCAGTGTCTGTGTGTTTGTGCTCATCTGGTGGTATATGGATGAGGGCCTTCTGGCCCCCCAATGGCTCTCCGGGACTGGCCTGGCTTCTTCACTGATTGGCTATGTATTGTTTGATCTCATTGACAGAGGTGAAGGATGGAAGAAGAGGGGGCGGACCCGGTGGGCTGACTTGAAGAGTGCCCTGGTTTTCATTACTTTCACCTACGGTTCTTCCCCAGTGCTGAAGACCCTGACGGAGTCTGTCAGCACTGACACCATCTACGCCATGTCAGTCTTCATGCTTTTAGGTCGCCTCATTTTCTTTGACTATGGTGCCAATGCTGCCATTGTATCCAGCACACTGTCCTTGAACATGGCCATCTTTGCTTCTGTCTGCCTTGCCTCATGCCTGCCCCGTTCCCTGCATGCCTTCATCATGGTGACTTCTGCCATCCAGATTTTTGCCCTGTGGCCCATGTTGCAGAAGAAACTGAAGGCATGTACTCCCCGTAGCTACATGGGTGTCACACTGCTTTTTGCATTTTCAGCCTTGGGAGGCCTGCTGTCCATTAGTGCTGTGGGAGCCATCCTCTTTGCCCTTCTGCCGGTTTCCATCTCTTGTCTCTGCCCTTTCTACCTCATTCGCCTGCAGCTTTTTAAAGAAACATTCATGGGCCTTGGGATGAGGCTGAAATCAAAGAAGACTTGTCCAGGTTTCTCAGCTAAGTTAGGGACTTCCATTCGGTCTTAAGGGAAGCTGATAGACTAGCCTCCCGACTCATACAACATTCGAAGGCAGAATCCCATTCTGGAAGCAACATACTATTGTGGGTGGGGGAACAGAGATCAAAAGAAAAAGCTAACCAAGAGCGTGAGTGGTGAAGGTGCTTTTTCTTTCTGTTATTTTGTGGATGAAAAAGCTTTCTGGGACCCTCTTGAATTATTGCCTCATTACTGCTGTAAAAAATGAAGTGATGTGGTTTCTATTAAAAAAAAAAAAAAAAATCCAAAAAAGAAAAAGAAAGAAAACCGTTCATCAACACTGAAAACAAGGTATCTACACTATAAATCACCTTAATATTCTTTCCATGTTAAAAAATAAGGATACTGGGGCACCTGGATGGCTCAGTTGGTTAAGCGCCCAACTCCTGGGTTGGACTCAGATCATGATCTCACGGTTTGTGGGATTGAGCCCTGTGTCAGGCTCTACACACTGACAGCTCAGAGCCTGTTTGGAATTCTCTCTTTCCCTCTCTCTGCCCCTCCCGCGACTCGCATGCTCGCTCGCTCTCTCTCTCAAAACAAATAAACATTAAAAAAAATGTTAAGGAAACAAATTTTTCATAAAACTGGTAAAAAATTTTAATCACACATTTTTCAATGTAAAGATGTTTACTGTTTATAAGAAAAATGCAAAAGCAGGGGCGCCTGGGTGGCTCAGTCAGCTAAGTGTCCAACTTTGGCTCAGGTCATGATCTCACATTCATGAGTTCAAACCCTGCATCAGCCTGTGTGCTGACAGCTCAGAGCCTGGAACCTGCTCCAGATTCTGTGTCTCCCTCTCTCTCTGCCCCTCTCCTGTTCACTCTCTCTCTCTCTCTCTCTCTCAAAAATAAACATTCAAAAAAATTTTTTAAAAAAAGAAAGAAAAATACAGAAGCAAATATCTACCTTTGAAAATTAATAATTATGAGTTAACTATAAATAGACTATATAAAGCAGCCAAGGGAAAGATTTAGCTAAGTCTGCACGTGTAGCACTGAACAGGTCTCCAGAATTTATTTAATTAAGAGTGTATGAGAGTGTGTGAGAGTGTGTGAGAACATGTGTGTTTAGGCCAAGGTGAGGGAATAAAACTCAAAAAAGTACATATAGAAAGATTTCATTTCTATACATAAAATGAGGAAATATTTTGGTATAGGCATAAAAATTATCTGAAAAGACTACAAACAGAGGGACTGAGGTTTGGAAGTGGAAGACATTTTACTTTATACCCTTTTGAAATGCTAGGGTTTTATCTTATTTGATAGTAAAAGCTAAAAAATACCAACATTTGCCTCTCAGGACAAACACAAGAAACAAAAGGTTAAGGGCTACTTTACGGAGCACTTAAAATGTATACTATAATGAATAATGCAAGGGAAATTTGTCTCCTTATAAAGGCTATTATACATAGGAGATTTTATTGCTTATAAATAATACTAGGTAAAAGAAGAAAGGTTAAATTTTATTCATTACTAATTCTTAATATTTTGGGACAGTTAACAGAATGAGCAAAATCAGAGCATTTCAATTTACTTACCATTCAATCATGAGGAGACGATTAAGACAATCTTCCCCACATGCTATTTCACCTTGCGCTCTTTCATCTTTAGAAAGAGGTGCACACTCACACTGCATTCGCTTAATATCCCGATGTGATTTATTCTTCTTTCTATTAGATAAAATTTTATAAGAATTGGTTTAAGAAATCTCCTGGTAATGATACAATGTACACAATCAAATATGTGCTAAATCTCATTAGTTTCACATTTAATGATTCTGGTTAAGTTAAACATTCAAAAGGAAGAAAACATCTAATCACTAGCAATTGTGAAACTGAAAACACTAATTATGTTACACAAACAAGAGGCAACGTGAGCCCTGGCAAGTGGGAAGACAAGAGTTCAAGTCTATCATTTTGGACTGAGCCCTCATTTCTTAGTCCAAGTCAATTAAACCTCAAATTATGAGCAATTTCAAGGGTCAACTGTCCTACTGGGCTCAGGAAAAATAAAACACAGGAAAACTCATGAGGATCAGAAAGTAACACAGATGATGAAAGTGAAGTTTAAGAATGAGCCCTCCTGGGGGTACCTGGGTGGCTCAGTCAGTTAAGCGTCCAACTCTTTCTTTTTTTTTAATTTTTTTTTTTTAACATTTTATTTATTTTTGAGACAGAGAGAGAGACAGCATGAATAGGGGAGGGTCAGAGAAAGAGGGAGACACAGAATCTGAAACAGGCTCCAGGCTCTGAGCTGTCAGCACAGAGCCTGATGCGGGGCTCGAACCCACGGATCACGAGATCATGACCTGAGCCGAAGTCGGACACTTAACCAACTGAGCCACCCAGGCGCCCCTTAAGCGTCCAACTCTTGATTTTGACTCAGGTTATGATCTCACAGTCATGAGATTGAGCCCCGCTCAACACAGAGCCTGCTTGGGATTCTCTCTCTCTCCCTCTCTCTCTGCCCCTCCCCCACTCTCTCTCTCTCTCAAAGTAAACAAACAAAACATATAAGAATTAGTCCTCCTGGATGGACAAATAATGGTTGAGACACAGCAAAGAAAGAAAGGCAGAGGAAGAAACGAAGTTGCTAAAAAAATAAATTTAAAAATAGGTAATTTTTAATTAAGAGTTTAACTCAATCTTTCAGAGAGAATCTTTCAGTAACATTGTATTTCTAAAAATCTTGTTTAAAAGAAAACTGAATGATTAAGAAAAGAATGAAGTATAATTTACAGAACTGTATTACAGAATAATCAGGTATTACAGAATAATCAGAGGACTAAATTTTCCCAACAGACTAACTGATTTGGGAGTAAAAGGGGAAACTGTTCAAAATGGGTTAGGTTCATAAATACCTATGCCAGAGTTTGCAAAGAAAAAGTGAAAATGTGATTATTTCCTGGCCTTTATGTTGAACTTTCTTTTGTTAAAAAAAAAAAAAATCAGAAATGAAAAAGATCTCCTTAAGATTAGGGCAGTCTAACTTACTCTCCAACTATCAGACAGTGAAGAGCACCGCTGTTCTATGTGGCTGTCTTAATCTCCTAACTAATCTGCTTTCATCTTCAACATATGTTCAATGTTTATAAAGTACCCGAAGAGTGTCTTGATGGTTTCAACTACCTATGAGTAAAAAAAGAATGACTCAGCTGGTTCAAGATATAATTCATTAATGAATATATGAATATTCTCAGCCTGAAGAAATCAGGACTGAACACAAACAAAATATCTGTTTACAAGTACTTTAAGAACTATAATTTTGAAGAATCAGCAGTAGCTTTATTTTGTATTGCTCCATAAGGTCAGATAAGGACTCATGGCCACAGATTCAGGTAACTCTATTTTCATTAGACCTAAGAAAAATTTTTTTCACCATCTTCAATACTATTTTTCAATAATTAGTTTTCTTGGTGGCTCCGAAAGGCCCAGCATACAACAACAGGCCCTTTAAAAATGTTCCCACTCTAGAGAGCCAAAGCATTAGAGACTGTTAAAAAACTGAGAACAAACTGAGGGTTGATGGGGGGTGGGAGGGAGGGCAGGTTGGGAGGGAGGACAGGGTGGGTGATGGGTATTGAGGAGGGCACCTTTTGGGATGAGCACTGGGTGTTGTATGGAAACCAATTTGACAGTAAATTTCATATATTAAAAAATAAAAAATTTAAAAAAAAAAAAATGTTCCCACTCTAAAAAGGCTCTCCAATGTTTCCACCAACTAGATCTTTTTTTTTTTTTAATGTTTATTTTTATTTTTGAGAGAGACAGAGAGACAAAGCACAAGCAGGGGAAGGCAGAGACACAGGGAGACACAGAATCTGAAGCTGGCTCCAGGTTCTGAGCTTTCAGCACTGACCCCAATGTGGGGCTCAAACTCACAAACTGTGAGATCATGACCTGAGCTGAAGTCGGACGCTTAGCCGCTGAACCACCCAGGTGCCCCCTCCACCAAACCAGATCTATAATGCACATATGCAGGTGGTAGATTTATCTGGATCTCAGTGCTGAGTAAATCCCAGAGGGTTGGGTTGATTAGTTTTACTTCTATTCTTTTACAAAGACCCTGGAAGCTGCATCAATGTACTCACACAATTCCTAAAAACTACTACTTAAAAGATTCAATATTTTAAATTTAAACCTAATTTACTAGATATAAGAGGCTCTCTATATCATAAAAAGGTTTTTGTTAAAATATGAAAAACTTCTCATGAGACCTAACTTTACCTTAACCAGTGAAAAAATTTCGTTAAACAAAAAAATTTTTAACACTTAAAGGGATGATGGTTAAGCAGATTTTCAAATAGAGGAGAAATTTCCAAAAGGAAAATGGATGTAAGACAGATTTTTTTCAAAAAGGCATATTTCACATATATTCATACTGGAAAAATGAAAAAACTGTCGAGGAAGGGTGAAAGAAAGCAGACTGAGCAGCTCTGCTTTGAAGGAGTCTGTCTTCCATTACTCCTATTCTCATTATCCCCTTGTTTCAGGTTAGGGGTCTGTAGGAAACCACTATATCATTTATTTCTAAAATACTGGTTATGCTATTGCCAAATGTAATCAATTAGCAACAGACTAAAAAATAATGAACAGAAAACGATGTTCTAATGTGGTTCCCACTTTATAAAGCATCCTTCAAAGATACTTCATTATGAACATTTTTCAAAAGGAAAAAAATCCAGCACAACTACTTTTTTCTTAAGAGCAGACTGTTTTGCTGGGACTTTATTTTGTGTTTCATCAGTTTCACATGTAAAAGAAACTTAAAAATAGGGCTGGCCTAAATCATACTTTCAGAACCAAAAAGATAATGAGACCAAAAAAAAAAAAAAAAAATTTTTTTTTTTTTTTTTTTTTTTTAAGACATCCCCTTCCTGCGGAGGGTGGAGGAAGGGATACTGAGGGAAGGATTCTGCCATCAAATTTAAATAGGTAAATAGGCTTTTTAGACTTTTTAACTTATATCCTATTATGCAACTGTATTTCATACAATTGACCTCAATATGTTCTGAACTGTTGAAAGCTAACTTTTTCAACAAAAAGACGTTAAAATTTGTTGGACAAGCATTAATTAAGCTTACCTTTCTGTTAAATAAACATTTTCTTCAATCAGATCAAAGTAACAGGGCATCTTCCCTTGCTTGGCACATTCTTTCCATCGCTGTGGGTCCCTGAAATCCTCCATGACACAGGAAGGCCCAACCAGTGCTGAGCCTGGGGGCACTGCCGTTTCTCCCTGCTCTACTGCCACTCGAACTTTCTTTCTGTCCTGAAGTTCACCATCGCTTTCAGAATCACTCTCCAATTCCGGTCTCCTTTTTTTAGGAGGCCCTCTATCTTTCATATCATTTTTTTCTAAGTTTTTTGAAAGATCTCTCTTTTCATTCACAGCTAAAGAGTCCTTAATGGAATTGCTGCTTATTTCAGGTGCCTGCACGGACCCCTTGTCCTTCTGAAGGGATAGAAAAAATTTACTGGACTGGCTTGAAAAGTGAGACCCTGCACATTGATCCCAATTGTCCTCCTCTTCACGGTCATCTGTTAAGGAATCTGGTACCTGCCCTTGAATTCGATCATACACAACCCCTGTTCCAGGAGGTCTACCTGCTGATCTTGGATCCCAGTAGCCATTACCTTGCCAGTAATTACGTGTCCCACCATAATGTTCTGCACTTTGCTGATACTTGTGTCCACCACAGGCTCCATAGCTGCTGTCAGGTTGCTGATATGTGGTCGTAGGCTTTTCTTGTTGAGAGAATTCCCACCCTAGGTTCCTGAGCTCTTCTGATGAGCGGAAGCCATCCACTCGGGAGATGTCACAAGAGGAAGAAAAACTCAACTCTGTTTTTCCCAGTCTACTATCTGGCCTGTTAGGGAAAATGGTTTGTTGCCGAGACTTATTCGGGACGTCTTCAAAATCGTCAGAAGAATAAACTGGCAGCTCTTCTTGCTGCCTAGAGGCTATTTTGGCTTTTGCTGTTTCTTCAGAATTTGGATGACCTAGAAAGTCAGATTTCACATCTGTATGACTTGTACTATCAACCCCGTCACTCTGAGGATGAACAATTTCAGACAGGTGGTTATCTATCTGTTTTCTGCTGGGGTGTGTAAAAGAAATTTCCGGATTCTTCTCTGTTCCTTTATGATGGAAGAACTTCTCAGTCTGAGAACAAGGTTTACTTGTTACACTGTCAAATTTTTCCTCATATGAATGTCTCCTCGACTCCAATCTCTCATCTTCCCAGTGGTCAGAATAGTGTCTGTAACTTTGACTACTCCGAGAAGAACATGGACTGGTTTCTTCCGTGGGCAAAGTAGAATTCTTTGGGACTACCACAACAGACTGAAGACGGTTTCTTGGAAAACTGCTATCATCAGAATCTGTATCTTCAGAGTCACTTTCATCACTTGAGCTTTCAGAAGACTCAGAATAATCTTCATGGACAGTGGATACGATCTCTGAGGCGTGACCACTACTGTCACATTTTAAGGTGTATGCTATGCCATCACTGTCCTCCATGGTTAAATTCAAGTCACAAGAAGAAAATACAACTTCTGAGTCATCAGAAGTATGAGCATGTCCTCTCCCTCCTTCTTCATCTAAAGACATTTCTGACCTTCCTCTTCTCTCAAGCACTATGGAATTCCCTTCTTCTTGAGCCTCTTGCACACATTTCCCAGAGAGCCCATTATTATGCCTGTTTTCCCAAGAGGCAAATCCCCTTCCTGAATCAGGAAGGCCGCTACCTACTTCTATGATGGTTTCTTTCTCTGCATGCTTTACAAACTCTGTGCTTTTACTCTTCAGCACAGCATCCAAAACTGGAGATGCATTCTCTCCACATTGTAAGAGAGTTAAACTGTCCACTTTTACTCCTGGTGGCAGACTCTGAAGAGATGAAGCAATGCCTGAACTCTCTATCGGTTGATATATGTCATCAAAATGATTAACAGAAGCTGAACTGGTGCTACCAACGCTCTGCTTATATTCTTCACGTGCAAATTTTGAGTGCTGATCTGTCAGATTTCTATTATCGCATATAACTGTTTTTGATTTCAAATGCACATTCATAAAGCTATTTGAAGAAATCTTCATAACCGAAGGCTCAATCTTTTCAGCTTCAGAATGACGCAAAGAAGGGTTGTTGTCATTTGAAGTACAGTATAGATCTGAATCTTTGGTTTTACAATGAGAAACTGTCATATCAACTGGTTCTTTAATTACAGTTTTGGAATAATCTATAGTCGTAACTGGCAAAGACATGTGTTTATCTTGGTGTGGTGACACTGTAGGTTCTGTTTCTCTAAATGGGCTTCCTGACTTACTACGCAGCATGCACGTATTGTCTGAGTCTTTCTCTTTACATCTATTAATATTCTGAAATCCATTTGATGAAAGCATGCATGCTTTGACCAAAGGGGATACCTCTGATCCGGTCACACTATCATCAGAAGACATCAAAACAGTGTCAGTTTTAGAAGTGCAAAATGTTGCCAAATCAGATTCTGCCCCAGGAGATCCATTTATATTTAATTCTATGGGACAATAACTTCTTAACTGATCATTTTTCACTTTAGATAAAGAGTCTAATTCCTTAATACTATCATGGCTATCATGTCCTATAAGTTCAGATTTAAAAATAAGGGATTCATCTAGCTTTTTAAAAGTAGGTGAATCATTTAATCGATTTGATGGTGATGGAGACCCAGTCTTTTCTCTTTCAGGAATTTTACTAATCATTCTTAATTCACTACCTTTTGAACAAGGAGCCTGTAAATTAAAAGAATGAGATGATCTGATTTCCTCATTTAATTCTGTACAACAGAAAGAATTCTTAAATTTATCGGACTTGGATACAGACTTTGAAAGGGCAGATTTGTAACGGGAAGCACTGTTATCATGCTTGGAATAGGATGAGCCCCGTCGGAATCCCAGTTCATTAGGGGGAGAACAACATCTTTTCATTGCTTCATTTTCTGAAGTCCTTTTGGATTCTCTTTCTACTTTTGAAGAATACTTTCCTCTTTTCTCCATCTCTAAGTAAGAGGACTCAGTTTTGCAGTCCCGATCAGATTTAGAATAGGATGACGATGTCCTTAGGTCTCTGTAAGAGAAGGAATGGGATGAGGTGCGCCTTGAGTAGGTCTTCTTATACTCCTCTTCTGAGTCAGAACTCTCCCGAGCTCTGTTATCTGTATATGGCCGAGAATAGCGAGCCCTCTCTCGGTAAGGGGAACTCCGATGGTAGCGACGATCAGAGTCATAATAATGGGATCGTTCCGACCGGGAATAGGATAAACTAGTTCTAGAGCCTCTGTCAGATCTTGAGCGAGATCTGCTCCGCCTTCGCTCTCTCTCTGATCTACATCGAGAAGATATATACCGAGTATCTCTTTCAAGTTTTGAGTAGCTAAAATATTTATCATCTCTCTCTGTTTTAGATCGTGAAGATTTCCCTAAATCCTCACTTTTTAAAGGTGCTAAGCTCTTTTTTGAATCTCTTTCCTTTTCAATGCTTGCTGAAAATTTTAAATCGTGTGATCTTTGACTTGAGGAAGTCCGTACAGAATCTTCATCAGATTCTGAAGCAAGAAAGGTGCCTTCGGATTGTGAGGATTTCTTCTTAGAACCTGTTTTTTTAGAGCCCAGATTACTCTTAGAACTATCTGGAATTTCTTCTTCCTTCCCAATATGGGAATCTTCTTTTTGTGAGGGAGTATCTGCTTGCTCATTCAAATTTTGAGTTATGTGTTCTTCTGAACTATTAGATACAGCGTCCTGCTTAGTGTCCACGTCTGAAGATTCTGGTACAGTCGTAACTGGTGGTTCCTTCAGTATTCTAACTGCTACATCTACCGGTGCTGTCATCAGAACTGGGATTGGTGTGTGTGGCAAGGCCACTGGCTCTGTTACTGGTGCTGGTGGTGAGGGTGTCGTGGCCTGGGGAGGTGGAGGTGGTGGAGGTGGAGAAGAGGGTGGTGAATCTACAGTTGTTGATTCTGCTATGACTGCTGGTAATGGTACTACTGGAGGAGGTGGAGACACCACTGCTGTAGCTGTAGTCAGCAGTGGCCTGGACGTCACGTGAAGCAGGTGTTTCTTAAAATGAATTTTGCCCAATTCTACCCTTGATTTTGGTGGGGAAGATTCTTCTGTAGTAGATAAGGTATCTCCAATGTCCATTTTTATTTTAGGAGTCAAGTCTACTTGAAGAGGTCCAGCTGGGGAGTTTGGAGTATCATTTTGCTTTTCATTGCCAAGTGCAGTCAGAAACCTATTCTGCAAAGTTTTCTTTGTAAGGCTGAAGCTGAAAGACACCTTTTGTCGTCCCTGTTCCTCCAAATTAACTTTTGTCTTGGTGCCTTTAGGTAAAAATCGACTAGAAGCAACACCTTTGAACATTGGTCCTTTGAAGAAACCTGTTTTCTGCACATTTTCAATCTTTGCCTATAAGTGAACAAAACAAGCAGTTACTACAACAATAAAGTTACTTTCAAATGGCTAGCATTACAGTTTAAAATGTCAGGAAAATGAAAAATCCTCTTTAAGGACAGTATGAATTTCACTAAGCTAGATAAAACTTCATTATAGAAAATTTGAAACATACACAAAAGTATAGAGAATAGTATAATAAACCCTTAAGTACCCACCCCAAGTTTCAACAATTACCCATACTTTCCTATTTTTGTCTCTTACATAAAGAATTTATCTGTTTTGGGGCACCTGGGTGGCTCAGTCGGTTAAGGGGCCGACTTCAGCTCAGATCATGATCTCGCGGTCCATGAGTTCGAGCCCCGTGTCGGGCTCTGTGCTGACAGCTCAGAGCCTGGAGCCTGTTTCAGATTCCGTCTCCCTCTCTCTCTGACCCTCCCCCGTTCATGCTCTGTCTCTCTCTGTCTCAAAAATAAATAATTGCTTAAAAATATATATATATAAAAAAAAGAATTTATCTGTTTTTATAACTTTTTTTTTTCCAGGCAGACTTTTTAACGAGAATAAAAAAAAAAAAAAATCCAACATGTACTTCAATATAGAACACAAAATGACATGTAGATAGAGAGCAATAATTAACATCTCAGTGTGGAAAATAGTTTGTTCCTGTGTTCTGAGAAGAAACATCAGAAGCCATTATAGTGGTGTTCTGGCATCACACAGAATCACTTAGGTGCTTCATAAAATACAGATCTGCAACACAACTAGATCTAAAGCAACAAAGTATGTTTTGTTTGGGTTTGTTTTTGGAAAACAAGCACATAAGACAATTCTGATGGACTTTACAGATCTGAAAAACCACTGGTCTAGAGCAGTCTCCTATCTCGTTTTATAGATGAGGTAAGCAAATGAGGCCCAGATCTTTCTGCTTTACTATAAATTACTCTGCCCTGGCACACTACCACTGTCTCTGCCCAGGCCTCACACACTCAGGCCATGCTGATTTATAGTCCAACCCTACTCTAGGAGCAACAACTACAAAGTATATATCTAAGAAAATTTTTCCTTCCATCATTTGCCAAACCACCAAAAGAAATGGTAGGCTTTAGAAGTTAAAGGCAAAACCTAGGTGGTAGAGAGAACATCAGAAAAATCTATAAGAAACAAACTCAAGTCTAAATTAAAGATGGTACACTGGTCATCCGCAATATTTTTTTAATGGATCTTCTTTAATCAACTCTGGCTAAGAGAATAGTTTTCTCCTTCAATATGGTAAAATCTGCATCAGTTTTCAACATTATACACTAATCAAGTGAGAAAAAAAATGTTCTCTCATGCATTATCATAAAGCAGTGGTCTTCAAATATTTTTTAAGAAACAGAATGCACTTGTCAAATGAAATCTTACATGGTAGCTCAATACATAAAAACAGGTAAATGCTGTCTCCAGAGCTCCCAGCTTCCTCTACCTTGCCTAAAGCTTTTGAAGCTCCATTTTAAAAACCACTTCCTTGAGATACACAACATTCCTCCTTGGAATGGAGTTACTACAGATTCAAAAATTCAGCAAAAACTATTTCTTCATTTCACATTCAAAATGATAGCTAGAGGCACCTGGCTCTAGCCAGGTCTGTGGAGGCACCTGGCTCTCAGTCAGTCAGTGGAGCATGCAACGACACTTGGTCTTGGGGTTGTTGAGTTCGAGCCTCAAGCTGGGGGTAGATAGTACTTAAATATAAAATCTTAAAAACCAAACAAAACAAAAAACATAGATAAATTTTGAGTTTTTAATCCAATAACCATTGAATAACTAGTTAAATTATACTTACCTCATTTTCTTCTTCTCTATTGCCATCCAGCCAAGAGAGCATGCAAAAGAATAAAAAGAAATCATAAATACTAAAAACAATTGAAATCAAAGTTTTTTATTATTAAAACCTAGGATACCGACAACCTATAGGTTTTTGACATGAGCTGTTCATTCCTTCAAAGTTTCAATTACATTTAGTACAGCAAATATTTATTGAAGATAATACCAGGCACTGTGAAATAAAAGGTGAACACAGTCCCTGCCCTTAAAAAGCTTAATGTCCTGTAAAACAAAATACAATTTTGTTACAAAGTAATTCCAACATAATGGAATAAATACAAAGAAATAAGCGCAGTGTAACAGCAAAGGGAGAAAATGCAGTTTAATAACTCAGTTTAGTAGGAGAATAGGAAAGCAAAAAAATCCTTCCTAAAAGAAGAGTAGCTCCTGAAGATACATTTGTAGGGAGATCCCAGGCAGAGGAAGATTCCCCACAAAGGCAAAGAGATTAAAACGCAGAACAACATGTGCAAGAAAACTATAAACAGTTCAGCATTACCGGAGTATAAAGTGTAAGGCAGAAAGTAGCCAACATAGGGAACAGTAGCCAAGTCCACAGACAGATTTCTCATGAGGAGAAACACAGTTCGTTTTATGGATTAGGGGTTCTCAATCCTTTGTGGTGTCCATTCAGCAGTCCCTTTGCTGAACACAAGGTATACGCTCTGCTCCACATCACAGCATGTGGCTCTCCGAGCTCACAGTTATGTTCTAAAAAAGGTAACCACACTGTGTCCTGAGACAGAGGAATCAAAAGCCAAAAGTCTGGTGTACACCAGTGCGCCAGGCATCCTGGGGAAAAGGAAGCTACAAAAGGGCTTTGGATGATGACAGCCAGATTAGGATTTTAAGCAGACCACTCTGCAGGCTACATGGCAAGACTGGAGTATAATCATCTGTTTGAAATGTCCCTTAAAAGAAATGTACAAAAACCTGGTCTCCAAATGTAGGCTTCACTCCATCATAATTCAGTCCATTCACCAGTGTAGCCATACAAAAACCAAGTAATGAAGAGGGGGAAAGGATGGCAATACAAGGATGAGATTGGAAGCGAGGTCAAGGTTAAACACCTTTTTCCTATTCCAAAACCACTAAACAAACACTTCACAGATGCAATCTGAGAACAACTATATTTCATTAATTCTGTGAGGTACATTTTCCCTACATATAACACCTCTGCATCATACTATCAATAACATCATAGTTTGATTGGCAGAATGTTTTCCTTTCTTAGTGGTTCATAAAATAGTTGTGTCTTACAATCCATGACCTACTAGATTTGATTTAAATTAGTATCATGTGGAATTTTTTCAAGAACATAAAAGGTACCTGGACATGTCAGAGCATTTGGAAGGTCATTCCTATTGGTACTCCCCTTTTCAGTGGATATTCAGAGAACTGCTTGACAGAGATGGCAAGACATTTCCCCGAACTTGATAATAAGATGTTTGTAATAAAAAGAATATAAGCATATACAAAAAATACAGGGGAAAATATAAATTTCCTTTTAATTTTCTCATGGCAAAAGCATTTCAATAGAGAAAATTCAAATTACAAAACAAGCAAAAGGAAGAGTCCACAATCCAACATCCAGAGACTGCTGTTAACACCTTAGTCTACCGAGCCCTCTAATGCTTCTTTTGTGTACATGGTTGTCAGTGGGGGCGGGGAGGGGGGGGGTGGTACTTAAACACAGGTCTTTCTTTTTAAGTATAGCAATCATACCATACAAGCCATTCTGTATCTTGCCTCTCTCCCTCATCACAAATAGAGCAGGTGAGCAAACAAGGTGTTTAGATCACAAAAAGTATGGAATCACTACAACACATTGAAGGGAATGATCCTGAAAGAAGGGGACACAGGGGCACCTGGGTGGCTCAGTCAGTTAAGTGTCCCACTCTTGGTTTTGGTTCGGGTCATGATCTCATGGTTTCATGGGTTCAAGCCCCATAACAGGCTCTGTGCTAGCAGCACAGAGCCTGCTTGGGATTCATTCATTCATTCATGCTCTCTCTCACCCCCCCCCCCACTGCCCCTCCCCCCCCACTGCCCCTCCCCCACTCACTCTGTTTCTCCCAAAATGAATTAAAAAAAAAAAAAACAAAACAAAGAGGGGCACCTGGGTGGCTCAGTCAGTTGAGCTTCTGACTTCAGCTCAGGTCATTATCTCACGGTTTATGGGTTCAGGCCCCGCGTCGGGCTCTGTGCTGACAGCTCTGAGCCTGGAGCTTGCTTTGGATTCTGTATCTCACTCTCTCTCTGCTCCTCCCCAACTCACTCTCTCTCTCTCTCTCTCAAAAATAAATAAAGACTAAAAAAATTTTTTTTAAGAAAGACAGAAATAAATACAGATAAGTGAAGACATAGTTAAGTTTCAAAATAAAGTAAGCATTTCTCTCTCACATCCTCAGCTGAAAGTTGGGAGAAGAAACAGGGCAAAATACTTAAACAAAATTCAAGTGTAAGAAACAGAAATGGAAGTGGACTATATTACTAATTTATATTAGAGCTTATCAGCACACTTATTCTACTTGGCTGGCAGCATTAAACTATCTAGAAACAACCAGAAGAAACAACTGGTGAATTACTCCAGGAAGCTGGATGGGACAAGAGAGGTAGAAAGAAAGCAAGATGAGAGAACTCAGGGCATTCCCAAGAATACTGAAATGACTGACCTAGTAATCCATAGATAACAGAGAAGAGAGAAATCTGGAAGAAGCTGATAAACTGAAGGAACAGGGTAAGGGCAAGATACTTGAAGCTTCAAAGAGTAAATGTGCTGGAAACCAGAAAGTGAGGTAGAAGGGTGAGGTGAAAGAACTGGAAATTCTGGTCAGAGTAACAGAGTTAGGGTACATTTCCAATAATGATAATAGCTCGCTGTGGACATGGAAGCAGACTGCCACTGCAATAAGAGGACAAGACCTTTTTGAAGAAGTGATTGTGAGGCCACAATTAATAGCAAGAATCAGTCACAAACGTTTAATAAAAAGGAAACTTGTTTTGGTAAATAACATAACATCACGTCAAGGGAAGGCTGATGGAACAAAGGTATACAGAGTCCCCAGGATCTCTGACATGAAAAATAATGAGGCATGCGCAAACAGGCATTTAACTCTTTAGCATAAGATTGTGCTGGAATGGGGGCACCTGGGTGGCTTGGTCGGTTAAGCGTCCGACTTCGGCTCAGGTCATGATCTCACGGTCCGTGAGTTCGAGCCTCGCATCGGGCTCTGTGCTGACAGCTCAGAGCCTGGAGCCTGTTTCAGATTCTGTGTCTCCCTCTCTCTCTGCCCCTCCCCTGTTCATGCTCTGTCTCTCTCTGTCTCAAAAATAAATAAATGTTAAAAAAAAAAAATTTAAAAATAAATAAATAAATAAAAAGATTGTGCTGGAACGGCCTTATTTCTTCTTTTGAAAAGCTACTACAGAAGAAAAATCAGGAATATTGAAGCAAGCTGTCTGTCAAAAATGTACAGGACAAATATTTGCAGCTTGCTGAAGAACTGTTTCAAGAATGTTGATTAATCTGGGTCAACATGGTGACAAATCTCAATGAGGTCACAGGGCACATGTGGAAAAGGAATTAAGAGATTTCATCACAGCAGTTCGAAGATCCAAAGAAATGACATGATTATTAAAATCAACCCCCTAACTACCCAATCTCTCTGGCTAGGACACAAAAACTGAAGCCTCCAAAGGGAAGCCTGGTATGAGAGAGACTTGGCCATATCAAGAATATTCATAAATATAAACAAGTTGGATAGCAAGGGAGTCTATTCTGGATACCAGGTCATACAAGAAATAGTTACAGTTAAACAAGTATTTTTAGTTACACTGGGGAAAAGACCACTTACAAGACCACAGTGATTTATTTATAAAATATCAGAAAACTTAAAGATAAAATAGTCCTATTTTGCACAATTCCAAAAGTTGGACCTGTGACCAACAGAAGGACAGAATGACAGATTTTAGCTCATTTTAAGTTTGAATATTTTAAATTCATTTTATTTGAAAAATACACACACCCACAAGAGAAATTCATAATACAAAAAGATATACAACTAAAATTAGATATCTCTCTCCAGTGGCAACTATTGTTAAGTTTTGTATATCCTTCCAGAAATTGTGTGCATATGTGAGCATATGTATCTCTTTTTAAGGAGAAAACACACAAAAGGAAACACACCTTTCTATACCTTGTTTTTGTTCATTTAAAGCCTTAGATATTATATATCAACATATAACAGACATAGCTTCATTTTTAGTTCTACCATCATAATAGCTTTTTCATGTTTGTAAGTCATTGGTGTTTCCTTTTAGCTGGGAAGTGCTTTTTCAGGTCTTTGGCCAATCAGTTGAGTTGTTGGTCTTTCTTACTGATTTATAAAAATCAGATGTGATACGTCTGCAACTAGAATGTGTCACTGTACAGAGCACTTAAGTTTCCTCCTCATCAGAAATGTTTACGAAGAATCTGGATAAGAACTTACCTCAAATGAGATAGAATTCCTGCCCTAGATGTAAAGCTAAAAGTGTGATCCTAGAAGGTCTCATTCCAGGCCTTCAGTTCACTGAATTTCCTGAACTACAAATCAGAAGCAGCACTTATTACTTTATGTGGATTTTAATAACACTTTAAAGATCCACTCCTATCTCATCTTTAAAGACTTCTTACTAAAACTCATATAATCCTGGGATGCCTGAGTGGCTCAGCCTTTGAGCACTGACTTGATTATGGCTCAGGTCATGATCCCAGGGTTGTGGGATCAAGCCCCGCCCCACATCCACGTTCAGAGTGGAGCCTACTTAAGATTCTTTCCCTCTCTTTCCCTTTCCCTCTCCCCCACTAGTGCTAGCTCGTTCTTTCTCTCTCTCTCTCTCTGCAAAAATAAAAAACAAAAAATAAAAATCAGATACTCCTCAAATGCTCAGTGTTTCTCACATTTGAGTGATATATGGGCCTTTTTTAAGAAGACAAAAAATTGTCAGATATCTAAGGCTAGATCTCAAGAACACTGACCTAAGAAAATTAATATATTAAAATATTAAATAATTAATACTCTTTTAATATTAAAAATTCATATGTTATATTTTACTTGAAAGTTACCACTGGAAAGTGGCAGTCTTCAGGAAAAATAAATTTCAAAATTTAAAACTGGTCAAAATAATGTTTAACGTTTATAGTTAGCAAACAGAATTGTATCCATGTTAATTTCTCAAAATTGATAATTGTACAGTGATTATATTAAGGGAATGCCTTTGTTTTTGGCAAGTACACACTGAAGGATATGGGGGTAAAAGGCATCATGACTATAACCATCAAACATTTCAGAAAAAAAAAAAAAAAGCAATGTATGTGTGTAGAAAGAATGATAAATGATAAAATGTTCACAATGGGGTGAAGGGTATATATATATAGGAAATCTCTGTATTGTTTTTGACCATTCTGTAAGTTTGACATTATTTCAAAACTAAAAATTATTTTTTCAACTTAAGATAATCAAATATGAAAAACTTTTAAATACCCTCACAAAATCTACACCCCATAAGAATTTTTTATGAAAAACACTGTATGGACTCTTCAAGATCCTAGAGCCTCAGCTAGAGAAACACTGCCTCAAATGTTCCAAATTCATATTCTGGAAAGCAGCGATGAGGAT
This sequence comes from Panthera pardus, assembly GCF_024362965.1. Taxonomy (NCBI): domain Eukaryota; kingdom Metazoa; phylum Chordata; class Mammalia; order Carnivora; family Felidae; genus Panthera; species Panthera pardus. The sequence continues at coordinate 16,722,986 of NW_026527013.1, forward strand.
AAGCTACATCAAAACTAGACCCTATACTAGACTGAAATTGCAGACTCAGGGTAGTGTGAAGAACTAAAAAGGTAAGAGAAGTGTCGATAACAAAAGGAAGGAAGCCACCAATGACAAACTGAAGACCATTTCCCAACACTGCTTGTAACACAACCCCACCCAGAGGTATAGTCAAGTAGTACTCTGAGCTCCCTGGAAGAAAGGTAGCTTGCCGTATACACCCAGGTCCAAGGAAGGGTCACAGAGAGCGCTTCTCAAGTACTAAAGTCACTATCTCCACCATTAGGAAAGACCTGGAATTTCATAGCTTCAGCCACTCTCCTCCCCCCTCCATTTGTTTCCATTTCAGGTTGCTAAATCTGTGACCCGCTCCCTAACAAGTACAAACAAAAACATCTGTCATGGAAAAAGAAGTCTGAATGCACTGAAGTCGGGCAGGTTTTGACATTTACACAGTTTAGGCACTTGCAGTGTCATACATTTAAGACTAAATGCCTCAGATATTCAATGATATGGAAAAGTAATACACCAGAGAGAAAGTCTTCATAAGTAAAATTTTTACTACAAAAGATCATATCTACCTAGCTCACAGCCACAGCCTCACCTATGGTCACACACATTTGCAAACCTCTTCTCAACAAACTGAGTAATCCTTCTGTAGGCCAAGGTTTTCGTACCATGAGCTAGCGAGGCTTAAGGCCAATGTGGAGACTACACCACAACATGTCTTTCAACAGCACACAACCACACTGATGGATTGCCCAACGACTTATTTTAGAAAGGCAACACTTAACTACAAGTATCAGTACTCTTATCAATCACAAGACTATTTATTCAACAATTATTTAAGGATCTATCCTTCTGAAGGCAGTGTTAACTCTGTTAGGGCAAGATATCAAGTTCATACACAGTTCCTACCCAGAATTTCATCCTTTACTTGAAGTAATATGGCACAGAGGTATACCAAATAACTATAATACAAGGTAATAATAATTTCCATAAATGAGAAGGCTAATGGGGGGGCTTTCTCTTTAATTTTCCTTTTTCAGCTCAACCTCATCTCGATTTCCTGACTGTCCTTCATGAAAGCATACCTTCTTCAGCATTTATTACTTTGCTTATTAGGACGGCAATGTAACACAGCAAAAAAGATCAAACTTTGATAATTCCTAGGTCAGAATCCTGTCCCTACCATTCACTAACTCTATGACTTGTGCCACTCAATTCCCTTCCTTACTCTCCTAGGTACCTGTTTCACACATCCCCCTACCCCAAATCTCCATCACTACCATGACCCTGACCACTCTCAATTGAAGATCCCATCACTTAACTCTATGCCCCATCCTCTTGCCTTCTCAAAGATGTATTTCCTATTTCCTTTCCTCTATCATCTGTATCTTTTTCTTCACTCTCATTAGTCAAACAGCTTTAAAGATACCTTACCTTAAAAAAAAAAAAAAAAAAAAAAGGCAGGAGGGTGAATTGTCATTAGGGACCAACATCTTAAAAGACAAGGGTCAATTTTTTTTTTTCAGGGACATTTTTAAGGGACATTTCAATGCCTACAGGGGCACCTGGGTGGCTCAGTCGGTTAAGCATTTGACTCTTGATTTCAGATCAAGTCATGATCTCGTGGTTTGTGGGTTCGAGTCCTGCATCGGGCTCTTCTCTAGCAGTATAGAGCCTGCTTGGGATTCTTTTTCTTTCTTTCCTTCTTTCCTTCTTTCTTTCTTTCTCTCTCTCTCTTTCCTTCCTTCCTTCCTTTCTTTCTCTCTCTGCCTCTCCCTGCTCATGCTCACTCTCTAATTCAATAAACTGTAAAAAATAGAGAACCTACATATTATGGTGATTAAAGCTAATAACTTATTTTCTTTAAACAAGCAATCACTTTGTAAAACAAACACAGCTGATCTTTAGAGTGCCATAGTCACTGAGGGAAGGTAAGAATATCATCCCAAATGTTAACAATTGTATATTTACCTGAAATGTTTCTAAATTTGTCTTCCAAATTAGTTTGCAGGAGCACCTGCATTAAGTGAATTATGTTTTCTTCAAGCAATCTTTTTCCAAAACCCATAAACTGGGGTGTATGGTGATTTTGAACATTTTAAGGCCTGTTACATACAAATGAGTTTCACAGGGCACATGGATGGCTCAGCCAGTTAAGTGGCTGACTCTTAATTTCGGCTCAGGTCGTGATCTCACATTTCATGGGACTGAGCCCCATGCAGAGCTCTGCACTCACTGTGCAGAGCTTGCTTGGGATTCTCCCTGCCCCCAACCCCCCACCCCCCCTCCTGCCCCTCATTGCACTTGCATTCCCTCTCCCTCTCTCTCTCAAAATAAATATACATTTTTTTAAAATAAATAAAAACAAATGGATTTCACTACCTTTATTCACTATTTGGGGTTAAATCTCAAATTACCTGTTTTATTTTCCTCACTGAGCAAATGTGGGAGGGGATACCCAGTACCAAACAATCTTTAAAACACAGAAATGCATAAATGCTGAAATTCAATTTTAGTACCAGGCAATGAACCACAACAGAAAGAGTGGAGGATAAGTTCTTAGTGAGCTGGTCACGTTACACTATTGTCTTACAGCCCCATTAGACCACCATCACCACTACAAGCAGCTAACAGAATGTTTCCTATTTTGGGGGTAGTAGGTTTAATGCTTTACATACATCTAGCTTGTCCTCAAAACTATGAAGGGTGTACTACTTGTATTCTCATTTTGCATATGGAGAAACCTAACATCATAGCTAGCAAAGTGACAGAGACAAGTATCCAGGCTTTTTTGACTGCAGAGCCCTTGCTCTTTAACAAATATTTATTAGCTATTACCCAGAACTGGGAGCAAAGGGCAAAAAGTTTCAGAGAAATGTATTTTGACTCAATGTACTAGTAACTTATCTACCTAGCAACAGAAGGGGCTGTATCGTGAAACAGAGTAACAGTCCTGATGGTCATGTGTCTATAACAACTCCTAAATTGGATGCAAGAAATCATTCGGGTTTTTTTCCCCCATCTCAACTTCAGACTAGATTCTTCTATGAAGAGCTAGTATACTGAAAGGTGTGTCATACCAAGAGTCTGAGAGAGATGGCTAACTATAGACAGACCTGTAGGATATAAACTAGTTAATGTTTAAAAAGCTGTACCTATCCTGTATTTTAGCAGGTGACTACTTAATGCCAGTCTTCCAGTCCTACTCTTGCTTAACCACATTAAACAGAAACAGGAAAATAGATGGTGGTCAGTTCCTTCATGTGGTTACAGACGCTGATGCAAATTAGCTCTTTAAAATCCACTTTCAAAATTAAAACAATGAAAGTAAAACATGTGATTAAATCTACACATGAGACAAAAGAGGTTTCTCTTTTTATACACAAATAATTCAGGATCTTTCTCTTTCATAAATCTGCTTTCTTTTGTGTTAATATTAAAAATGCTTCTAAAAATAATTTCATTTTTTCACGTTTCACATGTTTGTCATAAATCTAAAAAAAAAAAAAAATCTACATGGGCTGCATTTAATTTTGGTAACACAATGAATACCGCAACTCAGAAAGCTCCTAGAATAAATTACCACCAGACCAAAACCAAAACACACCAAAAAGGTATAAAGGTCAGTTTTCTTCAGGAACACCACCTTAAACATAATAGCCACCATTTATTTTCTGACTGTTGTGAAGTTTTAGTATTTTCCCCAAAATAGCAAATTAGTGCTTGAGGTGTAAAAGAGAAAGGTTTCAAGTCAGCTAACACAAGTAGAAGTATGGCAAAGATACCCATGCCTAAAAACAAAAACAAACCCTGAAATACTTATTCTTACAAGGCAAAGCTGATGATAATGTAAGATCATTGTGAATTAAATGCACTTAAAAAAAAAAAACAAAAAAAAACAAAAAAAACAAAAAACAACGCACCACCCCTCACACTTTCATGCATGGAAAATGAAGGTTAAAATAAAATGCAAAGGTTATCCATGTGATAGCAAAAGACTGGAAATAGCCTAAATGTTCATCAAAAGGGTGTTTGAGTAACTCTGCGACATCCATTCAATGAAGCAGTACACAGCATTAAAAGCAATGATGAAGAGTTCTGTATACTCTTCTGGTATGATCTCCAGAATACATTGTTAAGTGAACAGCAAGACACAAAACAGCATGTTTTGTGTGCTTCTATGTTCAAAATGGAAGACTCAACCAAAATTAAACATAATTATTACATGTTAAAGGACATGGTAAAAAAATAAGAATGAAAGCTATGCCTCTTTGGACATTCTTTTATTGTGGTAACTTTGGAATCATGTAAAATGATGCATTTTTTTAATGAGAAAATAAAAAAAATAATTTCTAGAAATTCAAACTATTAAAACTATACCAAATTGGTGACTGGCACAAACATGAAGAAAAGTTGAACTATTTTGACTAAAAATACCTTCCTGGAATATATCCTGAAGGTAAAAAAAAAAAAAATCATAAAGAAATCTTACACTGTTAGTAGTCTGTTATAATAATACTGGTATTACCACTGAAACTGTCACATAAAAATGGATAAAGCAAATAAGCCATTCCATTAATGTCATTAGGAACTAAGATTTTCAACATAAAAGTGGCATGTTTTAAAATAAAAACTATAGGGGCACCTGGGTGGCTCGGTCGGTTAAGCGTCCGACTTCGGCTCAGGTCACGATCTCGCGGTCCGTGAGTTCGAGCCCCGCGTCAGGCTCTGTGCTGACAGCTCAGAGCCTGGAGCCTGTTTCAGATTCTGTGTCTTCCTCTCTCTCTGCCCCTCCCCTGTTCATGCTCTGTCTCTCTCTGTCTCAAGGATAAATAAACGTTAAAAAAAAAAAAAATTAAAAAAAAAATAAATAAAATAAAATAAAATAAAATAAAATAAAATAAAATAAAAACTATAGGACCTGGATGGCTCAATCAATTAAGCGGTAGACTCTTGGGTCTCCGCTCAGGTCATGATCTCATGGTTCAGGAGTTTGAGCCACGTGTTGAGCTCTGCACTGACAGCGCAGAGCCTACTTGGGATTCTGTCTCTCCCTCTCTCTGCCCGTCCCAGCTCTCTCTCTAAATAAAAAAAAACTTAAGTAAATAAAGCTGAAAGAGTACTACTCTATTTACTTCAAAGAGAGGATCAAGGAGAACATCAATTTAAAATCCTCCATACGTAGGGTCACCTGACCAGCTCAGTAGGTGGACATGCAACCCTCGATCTCAGGGTTGTGAGTTCGAGCTCCATGTTGGGTGTGGAGATTACTTAAAAATAGAATCTTAAAAAAAATAAATAAAATCCTCCATATAGTGCCTGGCACATAGTTAATACGCAAAATAAATGGGCATTGTTAGCAATTTGGATACATATTTGTAAGATTCTTTAACAACAGCATTTACTCATAATGCATAAAAATATAAATCACTATGATGTACACCTGAAATTAATAAGATACTGATGTCAATTACAGTTCAGTTAAAAAAAAAAAAAATAGTTTCGGGGCACCTGGATGGCTCAGTTGGTTAAGCGTCCGGCTCTTGATTTCAGCTCAGGTCATGATCTCATAGTTCGTGGGTTCGGGCACTGTACTGGGTTCTGTGTGGACAGTGCAGAGCCTGCTTGGGATTCTCATTCTCTCTGCCCCGCCTCCCCTACCCCACTTGCTATCTCTCTCAAAATAAAAATAAACTTAAATAGTCTTGGGGTGCCTAGGTAGCTCAGTTAAACAGCCTACTTCAGCTAGGGTCATGATCTCGCAGTTCATGAGTTCGAAACCTGCATCGGGCTCTGTGCTAACAGCTGGGAGCCGGGAGCCTGGAGCCTGCTTGGGATTCTGTGTGCGTGTGTGTGTGTGTCTTGTCTATCTGTCTCTCCCCCACTCACACTCTTTGTCTCTCAAAAATAAACATTAAGAAAAAAAAAATTTTTTTAATAGTCTTGGGGTACTTGGGTGGCTCAGTCAGTTAAGCTTCCGGTTCCTGATTTCAGCTCAGGTCATGATCTCTCTCGGTTCATAGGATTGAGCCCCAGGTCAGGCTCCACACAGATAGCATGGGTTCTGCTCCAGATTCTCTCTCTCTGCCCCTACCACCCCACTTGTTTGCATGCTCTTGCTCTCAAAATAAACTTAAAAAAAAAATAGTCTCCGCTTTTAGAAAATAAGCATAAATAGCAAAGACCTTCCTCATTTTTATATCCCCAGGTCTTGTCACTAAAAAGGTGCATAGTAAATAATTTTAAACAAATGAATAGAGACACAGAAGTAGGAGGTGAAAGGTAGAGAGATTGAGGAGAATGGTAAAAATACAGAGTAGCTACAGAAGTTGAAAAGCTACACTTAACTGTAGTCTTTAGGCCAGTGCCAACTGGCTAAGTTTGTTACATATCTACAAGTACAGAAATTGAGACCAGAGTTTGGAAACTTCTATAGCAATTTGACCTTGACCAGTGATCAGTTAGTTGGCTTATACTTTTCTAAGCTTTTTATTTTGAAATAATTACAGATTGACAGGAAGTTACAAAAATAGTACAAAGAGTCTCTGTACACTTCACCCAGCCCCCTCCAATGGTGACATCTTACGGAGCTGGGGTCCAATATCAAAACCAGGAAATTTACATTGTTACATTACTGTTCACCAGATTAGACCTTATTCAGTTTTCACCATTCTTTTTAACCTGCATTCATATTCATTTGTGTGTGCAAGTAGCTCTATGCAAAACTATTCATGTAACCACCACCACAATGAAGATACAAAACTGTTCAACCAGTGGCATTGGATTCTTAATTTTTCACTTCATTTTTCTAGGACTTCATTTTTATTGTATGTTTTTAAGGTATACCAATCCATGATAAACTACAGGCAGTTTGAGAAACACTAGATGATGTGTAAATTGGCTTTATCCTATTTAGAACCCCTTATTTCCTAATAATTGATAACTGGACTTACTCTCCTGTTAGGTAATAGAAAATCCAAAACTGAAGCATATACAAAAAGTCCCCATTTTTTATATGTTAGGGTTTTACTGCTATCTAACAAAGTTCAGATATTCTTCGTTCCTATAGACCAAGGTAAACAAAAGCCAGGATTTTACTTTAAAACAATGCCTCCAAAAGAATGTGTGAGGAACAGATATCAGGACCTTTAAAAAAAAAAAAAAAAAAAAAGGCCTCTACACACACTTCACGATGCTTGTCCAAAATTTCCTTTTGGGGCATCTGGGTGGCTCAGTCAATTGATCTCATGTTCTCACAGTTCGTCATGATCTCACAGTTCGTGGGTTCAAGCCCCGCTTAAGGCTCCACACTATCAGTTTGGGGATTCTCTCTCCCTCTCTCTCTGCCCTTCCCCCTAGCAAACTCTGCACATGCTTTCAAAATAAATAAACTTAAAAAAAAAACATCGGAGCACCCAGGTGGCTCAGTCAGTTAAGCATCCAACTTCGGCACAAGTCATAATCTCACAGTTCGTGAGTTCGAGCCCCACATGGGGCTCTCTGCTTGTCAGCGCAGAGCCCCCTTCAGAACTTCTGTCACTCTCTCTGCTGCACTCTCTCTCTCAAAAATAAATATTTTAAAAAATATATCAAAAATCTTCTTTTTGAATTTCTTTTTTTCCTTCCCAGATTCCTGAAAACATACTAGAATCATTTCTTACCTGGAGCTTTGAGAAATGTTTCAATATGTTTAGACCATCTGTCCTCTATTAAGATACTTTCAGCTCCCGGCCCCCACTTTCTACACTCTTGTGACAGTAAACTACATTGCTCCTCTGACACAAATAGCATGTGCTAGAGGAAGACTGAAAAGCTGGAAAGGTAGGAGGGAACTTGTTCCTTCCTACTGGGCACAGTTCCCACATGTATTGATCCACGAATACGCTTCTCCCTGGCGCTGATTCCAGTTTCTACCTTTCTTCCATAATCCCAGACCAGCCTGACTGCAACTCCTCAGACACCAGCATGTCCAATACCCCTTTCCTCAGAGATCTCAGCTCCAAGGGGCCCTACTCCAAGCTTCTGGGTTCTGGGAACCAAACCCTTTTCCATTTTTCCTCTCAGCGCTAAGATGGGTAGTTACTTCCTGCCTTTCTATCACTACTACCTTCAGAGTCCCCTTTTCATTTTCTCAGTTCTCCAAAAACCCTTTTGACCAATTCTTTACATTAAATTCTATATTCTGACTGATATAGAGAAAAACAACGTGAAAGTTTAAAGCTTCTTCTTAAAAGTTTCTAATAATTTAGAATTTTTAAAAAAAAATTTTAACGTTTATTTATTTTTGATACAGAGAGAGACAGAGCATGAACAGGGGAGGGGCAGAAAGAGAGGGAGACACAGAATCTGAAGCAAGCTCCAAACTGTCAGCACAGAGCCCTACACGGGGCTCGAACTCACGGACCGTGAGATCATGACCTGAGCCGAAGTCGGACATTTAATCGACCGAGCCACCCAGGCGCCCCTAATTTAGAATTATTCTAGTATCACTGTGATATTCATCACTAATGCCAAGTTGGGGTACAATGAGCTTCTTTCCAAGACATTCTAAAAAAGCATAAAACTAGGATGGGCCATGCTTTCCTGAAAATTTAACCTAACTTAAAACTTTACATAAGCAGTCTTGGAAATGATTTTTTTCATCAGTGTTCTAGAGCAAGTATAGGCAAATTTTCTATTAAGAGCCAGAAAGTAAATATTTCAGGCTTTACAGGCCATGCAGTCTCTGTCACAACTATTCAACTCTTGTGTGAAAGCAGCCATATACAATAACTGAATGAGTGTGGCTGTGCTCCAATAACTCTATTTACTGACATAAAAACTCCAATGTCATATCATTTTACATGTCACAAGATACTATTCTTTCAGTTTTTTTAACCACTTAAAAGATATAATTATTATTAATTCATAGTCTGTACTAACACAGGCAAGGCTGGACTTGGCCCACTGGCTAGTTTGCCAACCCCTATTCTAGACCACACCTCTTACAAAATCAAAGTATGATATTTGTTGATGAGCTCAAAAGCAATTTAGTTTAAACCTAGGCTTAAACTAGAACTAATCTGAAACTCCATGGAGAGAAAACAATGTTACTTACCCTCTTCAAACTTTCTTTTGATGAAAACAAAAGATTAGAAAATTTACTAACCAAGAAATTTCATCAAAGTATGATCTAGGCTCAATTTAAGCATTCACCAACCTTTTATATCTTCTTTCTATCTACATAATACCATAAAAATAAGCACTGGGTTTTTTTGGTGGGGGGGGGGTGGAGGGGGGTGGGGAGGTTGGTTTTTGTGTGTGTGGCTGTGTTCCAACAAAACTTCATTTATAAGTAGTAAAATGTGAATTTCATATAATTTTCATATGTCGCGAGGTATTCTTTTGATTTTATCCCCCACCATTAAAAAATGTAAAAACCACTCTTAGCTCATAGGTACAAAATAGGTGGTCCACCAGACTTGGCTTGTGAGCCATAGTTTACACCAACCCTTGTTTTATTTTTTATTATTATTATTATTTTTATTTTTTTTTTTTTTACTTTTCAGCTCCATGACTTAAGCATTGGTTTTTAAATTAACCTTGAATGATACAAATTTCTGGATCAGAGAATCATTAAGTTAGGGTCGTGATGTTCAAATTAGAACAAGTTAAGAGTAATAATGGTCTCATTTCCCAAACAATTCAAATAGAAAAAATATCTATAGACATCTAAGCAAGCTACATACAAGTTTATTTCACAGTAGCCATGATAACACAGTCTCTCCCATTAAGCCATAACTACTTTGATTCCCTAGTGTCAGAAACAAGGAATGATGTCTCTTTGGCATCTTATGGTCTCACAAATATGTTCATTATCACTACTTGTGAGATGTGTCCATTTGTCCCAAAACCTTGAGTTAAAGTCCTAAGAGAACCCTTGAACTAGAACTACCTCATCACTTGGACAGAGCATGAACTGGTAAGGCAAATGCACAAACAGCAGTGCAGTATTATGCAGGACACGAAGGCAAAAATAACTACTAGCCCTCTTCTCTTCCCCTCTCCTAGGGGCGGGATTCACTGTGGGGTGGCGTGGCCTGTCTGGGCTACTTGCACACTGCCAGGCTTGTGGTGCTGGGGATCTGGTGTATTAGCTGGGGTGTGTACCTTCTCTTCCTACTAGCTCTCTTAACAAAGGCAAGTTATCTACCTATGTACTTCTGGTTTTCCTTAATATACGGAATGACATAAAGGCTGCAGTTTCTCATGGGATTAAAAATTCCTAGAAGCTCATTTCCAATGAAGATTTCAGACTACTTAAGGCACTTGGCCAAAGGAGCAGATCTGGATCATCCACATATCCAGTGTACCTTTTGCTGAGATGACTGATGTTCAGCCCTCTAATCCTCTAGCATATGTATTTGCAAAATTGGAGAAAAGAAATAACTTAAGGAGGGAATCCCCTGCACCCTCCAAATTAAATTATTTTAAGCACCTCAAGACTAATCCAGAAGACTCCTAGGAAAATAAGTTAACTCAGAATACTGATATCCAATTGATTATAAATGGCAGAGCTAATATAAATGGTATTCCCTAGTATCATTAAAAAGTTAGTCTTTGACAAATTGTTAAACAAAGAGACCTTGCTCAAGTTGTGGTACTGCCACAAAACTAGTGAGCATACCTTCAATTTCTTTAGGCCTTCTTTTCCTCTCTTATCTATAAAATGAGAGACACAATTTTCCATGCCCTTTACAATCACAGCCATGGTAAGCCATGGTAAACCACGGTAATGAGTGAGTCAAGGGGAAAAAACAGGGGAAGCCAGAGGAATGAGAAGTCATTAGGTAAGGTAATAAGGCCTCCCTACATAAGACACCTCTTGTGCCGCTCAGCCGCTTACAATGGGGCAAATGCAGAGGAATCTTTAACAGGAAATGGACATAGGGACAATCTTCCCTATGTACCCTACCCTTCAGTGTCACCCTAGAGCATCCTCCATTCACCCTTTTTGCCTAACTCCCATTCTTTCAGACTAAGTATACATCCTCTGAGCAGCCCTCCCCAACTATCTACCCCTCTATTCTACCAGTCTGGGTTAGATGTCCCTGCTATAGCTCACTGTACTTACTTCTGTAGCCTTATCACAAGGTTGGCATTCAACAAATGTTAGCTGAATAGTCAAGAGTTCAATTCAGCTAGTTTTTCTTAACATCAGGTTTAAAAGGTTTGATTATAATGGAAAAAAAAAAAACCAACTCTGAATATAACTTTATAATTTTCTTCCAAGAAAATTATAAATTTCTTATAATTTTAAGGCTTAGCATATAAAATTTTCAGTTTTCTCAGTATAAAAAGCATCAGCTATCCTAGAGAAAAAAAGCCTCAATTTTAAAGATTTCTTTTTGTATGTTTATTTTTGAAAGAGAGAGGGTCAGCATGGGAGGGACAGAGAGAGGGGGACAGAAGATCTGAAGCAGGCTCTGCGCTGACAGCAGCAAGCCAGATGCAGGGCTCAAACTCATGAACTGTGTGATTGGGACCTGAGCCAAAGTTGGACGTTCAACTGACTTAGCCACCCAGGCGCGCCCCCCTTTATTTAGACTCAATTTTTTTTTTTTTAAATGTTTATTGTTTTTGAGAGAGAAAGAGCACGGGCAGGGGAGGGGCAGAGAGAGGAAGAGACAGAATCTGAAGCAGGCTCCAGGCTCTGAGCTGTCAGCACAGAGCCCGATACAGGACTCGAACCCGTGAACTGCAAGATCATGACCTGAGCCGGTGAGATGTTTAACGGACTGAGCCACCTGGGTGCCCCAAAAGCCTCAATTTTAGAGGATCAAATTTTCTATCATTTTTCAGTGTCACATCCTTAACGTATACCCAAAAACACTCTTTATCGCCACATCTGTAGTTTCATCATTTTCTTTTGGCCCCAACAGTCATAAAGAGATAAATGAGACTGTTGATCTGAAGGATTTGAATAGAAAGACAACTAAGCAAGGGTAAAGCAAGGGTAAAGGGCATAGTTTAAATAGAGCATCCATCCTGGAGAAAAGACAAATATAAAACTAACAACTAAAAAAGCTGGGGGAAAAATACTAGTCTAGCACAAAACACAATAGGTTATCCAACCTTAGGAAGCAACTCATGTTCTCTCTCAAGCCACCAGCATGAGATCTACAATTTTCATCAGTCTGTCTCCACAAGGACCAATGAAACAAGCATAAAAAGTTCTCTGATCACCAATGACATTCATTAGCTCAACTCATCCTCAATTCCCTGACCTTCTGTGTCCTAATGCAATAGTTATTTAAGAATGTCTTACGAAAGATGCCAGTAATTATTAATGATGCTATTCACTCTATCAGAAAATTAGAATGACCGTTACGAAGAATCAGGTCAACTCAAACTTTTACTAAGCACATACTACTCTGTACCCAATGGTACTGAGATTCTTTTTAGAAGAATAAGTCTCGGGGCGCTGGGTAGCTCAGTCCGTTAAGCGTCCGACTTCAGCTCAGATCATGATCTCGTGGTTCACGAGTTCATGCCTGGCGTCGGGCTCTGTGCTGACAGCTCAGAGGCTGGAGCCTGCTTCGGATTCTGTCTCCCTCTCTGTGCTCCTCCCCCACTCGTGCTGTCTCTGTCTCTCTCCCCCTCAAAAATAAACATTTAAAAATTTTTTTTTAGAAAAAAAGAGTCTCCATAACATATTCCTCACGTTCCTTGGATTTTTGAGTACATGAGACAAAACCCCTTGGGTCCTAGCAATAGATAGAACCAAACAAGTCTAAAAGGAGCAAGAGAATGCATGAATGCTGATAGACAGCTCTAATGAAATGTTTAGCCTTTCCTGATGCTTCATATTAGCAATCACCTAAGGTATCTTAAAAGTTGGAGAATTATAAAAATGCACATGCATGCAAACTTACCTTTTAAAATATTTATGTGGGAAAGTAGTAATGATGGGAACAAAAATACTTAAGCAATGGGTACATTTCACAAAAGCACCCAGCTAACAAATTTTGTAGCTATCATATGCATAGCTGAAAAAATGTTCTCTATCACAGCCAGGTTCTAACTCCTGCCCCAATTCATATCTTCTAGCACTATTGTTATCTTCTCTAATAAGTAAGTAGTCAAATAAAGATGGGCATCAAGTATTTCTTGGTAGTCTCACTGTCTCTGTAATGAATGCAAGCATTATTATAATTGGGGAAACATTAGTTATTTAACTACCACTGTTTCAATGTGTTAATATTCAGCTATTAACATTACTGTGTTACACAAACTGCTGTTAATCTTCCAGAAAGGCTATATTATACTTTTCACGATTGGGACAATTGGCTTCCTGAATTATACAATAAACTATTTATTAAAGGACGTGGTAAACTTAAGCTTAAAGAGCATACCTATTAAGGTTATCTTGGGGAAAATTTTAGGAGTATATTTTCACCTATTACTAACAAAAAGTTTTACTGTATGTCAACAAAATTCATCTCTTTAGGTAATTTTTAGCACAAAAGTAGCATCATAAAACATGTAGCTTATGTTTTATAGTTGATACAGATACTCTGGTCTAGAATTGATAAAATAATGGAAGAGTTATATTTTTAACTAAGTAATTTTAGGAAGTCTGTGTGTGCTCCAGATCAGAATAAATGGATTTCCACAGAAAGAGTTTGCAGCCATCTATGTAATTTATGAAAAATATTAGCTCTACTTTACATTCACACAAAATTCATAAAAATTTTAAACCTGGCAGCATCTGCCTACTAAAGTAGAAAGTATGTAATTAATAACCATTCACTAAGAGGCCAAATATCAGACAAAAGACTCAAAGTAGAATTAATCCATGGGTCTCCACAAAGAGCTAATCATGAAGCAAATATCGGTGATTACTATACAACCAATTCTCCCCAAAGAGAATCTAAGTGCATTTGGCAGGAAGTGGCAGCAGAAAGAACTACAGTCAGAAACCACCACTTGCTCCAGGCTCTTGCAAGCCCACAAGCAGTGCTCCCAAAAGCAGACCTCCCAGCATGATCACACTCCTATCAACACCCACACCAACCCAACGATATAATCACCTGTGAGATGTTAGCATCTGACAGAAAAAGCACTCTAAAAAGCATCTTTAAGAATTTAGACCAACTTCCATCTAAATGACCAATGTGTTTGCTTAGCTGGAAAAGGCACTGAAGTAACCACTAGCTAGAGTTAAAAAAAAAAAAAAAAAAAAAAAGATTGTCAAATTAAAATACATTATACGTGAATTCCAAACCTAAGGAACTCAAATACAACATTTTACTAGCACACAGTGACCAAAAATTACACAAGGTAAACTCCCTCTCATTTGAATCCATGAAAGTAGACTTCCAAATATAAATCCCATTATGAAAAACAACAAACCTATTGAATTTTCAGTTGGCCAGCTTCAAACCAACTATTTTCAAAAAACTGTACTTAAATGCCTCGAGTTTTCTTTTTAAAATAACCAATCAACTCATCTAAGTAGGGCAGAAATAAAAACTACTTAATCCACCAGCACCAGACAGGACAAATAGAAATAAGTATACACAATAGATTTTTTAAAAGCAAGGAAGTATAGGAGTCAAAGTCTACACAAAATCGTGAAATACTATTATAAATTACCAGATACACTCACCCTGTGGGGAAACATATTTGCAAGGAGACCCCTTCCACACAGCACAACATGTCCCAAGGCCTTTTTAAACTGCTTAACATGACAACCAGACACCTTAAGAAAATAAAGCAACTCAATATTGCCTGTTAAAAAAGGTAAGTATATCTTACCTGTAAATGCAAATATGCAGAGAATACAGTATGTAGAAAAAAGACAGAATGATATATGCAGTAGGACTCCACTTAAATAACAACAAAAAAACAAAAGGAAAAGGTCTGGAAAGGTATACCCTACATTGTTAGTACTGGTTACCCTCTTGGACATGGAATTTGGAGAGATGGAGCAGGGACGAAACGCTAAGGGTGGGTTTTTACTTTTTCTTCTATAGACGTCTGCACTATCCTACCCTTTTGCAATAAGCATCCATGGTTTTGGTAGTTAAAAAAAATAAATAAATAAACTATTTAAAACATACTACCAGACACTTTTATTGTTCTTGAAATATCACAATTGTGGTAAGTACAAAGACAATAATAAAGTACCTCCAAAGCTTGAATTTAAAGCTCTCTCCTCAGAGATTAAAGACTGAGAGGCATCACAATTAAAAGAAATTTGTAATCCTACACTGAAAAGAGAGGACACTATTGAGACAACTGACAAAATTTAAATACAAACATTTTATCAGTTAACAGTATAGGTACAAATATTAAATTGCCTGAATTTGATTACTGTACATTGGTTATCTGAGAGAAAGCTTCTTCTAAGGTAATGAAGATATTTAGGGGTGAAAGGTCTTGATGTTTCCAACTTGATTCAGACAAAAATAAACACATGTATATTTATTTTTTTATATAGAAAGATACGTCAATAGGACAAACTTTCAATTACCGGTTAATGTGGATGAACAGCATATGGACACTCATTATACTATTCTTACAACTTCTCTGTAAGTTTGAAATTTTTTCAGAATAAAATGCCTCCCCCACTCCAGAGTAGATTTCTCTCAAATAGAAAGGAAGGGTTCTAAACGTGATGTTTGGTGCCTCCAGATGTAATGGTTCAGTTTCTAATATGAATGGTCTCACAGGGCCTTATTATAATAATAGCTCTTAGTGCATTACAAAATAAAGTACTCTACGGTACTCTGGAAGAATTAACAGAAATGAACGTCAACTTTTGATTCTGTAACCCAGGCTAGTCATCCTTTGTCATCCAGCATATGACTATTCTAGCTTCTCTTCAAAAACTGACAACGCTCACAGAAAAACACAGATTATCAAGTCAAGAAAAATTTTACGTATCTGTTAAAGACTAAATTATAATACATTTCTATTTTTAAAAGGGAATCAATTAGGACAATTAAAAAAAATGGCAAAAAAGATTTGGGTATATCAAACTCCCACTGAGGAAACTACAAAAGTATGATTGGCTGATAATGTTATATATATGAAGGAGGTCTTGGCAGTTTGAACATTTCTTAGTAAAACACAACTGTATCAACAGTTGCTTGATACCTTTCTAAAGACATAATGTGTCAGAAGAATGGTCCGCCTGAAATCTAAAAAAGAGCAAAGAGGAACACGAATACTGGAGAGGTATATACTCTGTTCTAAGCACTAGGATAGTTCATCAGGCTTTCTAACCAGGAAATTTTCCCAGAAATATTTCTCTTAGATAGCTTCCTGAGGTATCTCTATTCCCACTCTAGGGTGAATTACAAGGATTTTATGAGCATTTGAATAATCTCACTGCTTTGTATTTTATTAGAACACGTAGAAATATTTTTTCCCAGTTAATAAACTTTGGCTAAATTCACCATGCTTTTCCTATCATGGTGCCTTGTAAAGTACTCTTCTTCCTAGATGCATTCAATGCTAATCATAAAAGATCTAACACTGTCCTTATCTTTAAGTCCTCACAAAACCTTTCACAGAAAATACTATGATCCCCCACTTTGTAAATAATGACTCCAAAGCAGAGAGTAATTATGAAACTGGCTCAGGTTCATAAAGCTATTAAGAGGTGAAATTCTAAAACCAGGAACCATTGGCTCCAGAGCCCAAAGTTTAACTTCTTTTTGTTCTTTGGACCATTTTAGCAGTCTGATGAAGCCTGTAGATTTCTTCTCAGTTTAATATTTTTAAATGCATAAAATATATATTATAAATGAAACCAATTACATGGAGGACAAAAACCCCCAATGTGTGATACAGTAATATATATACACTTCTTAACAATGTAGTAGTGGTAGATGTCTACTGTAACTTGGATGTAATGATAAACATCAACAGTATTTTGAGACATCTACAATAACCACAGCATATCAAAATATCTGTGACCTGTCTAGTAGTAAAATCACAAGTACTGCTAATAGTACTGTAGTTTGCTGTTTACATCGGTAATTTAAAAAAGTGCTAACTCCTAGTTAGAGGTAGTAAAGAGGTAATTTCCCTCCCTAAGTTTATGGATGCCTTCCATGTAAGGCACACTATATAACAAAAGCTTCTTAATACTGCAGTTTAAAGGGATCACTCCCAGGTTCTTGTCTCCTTCTACACTGGCCCCCTTGGTGATCTCTTCCAATGCTGTGGTTCTGAATACTAAGTTAATGACCACAAAATACATCTCTAGTCCAGGCAATTTCCCTTAACTCCAGGGTCTGACCTGGATATCAACTCAACCCAAATGTCTAACAGGCATCCCAAAGTTACCATGTCTAAAACTGAATTCCTAATCTATTTCCCAAACTTGGTCTGGTCACGAAGTCATACCTACCTTGGTTGATCGCAAATCCCATCTTTCTAACTGCTCAGACCAAAAACCTGGGAATCATCCTTGGCTCCTCTCTCATCTGCCACATCTGATCTATTAACAAACCATACCGGTTTGATCTTCAATGTGTATCCTGAATCCAGTCATTTCTCACCATGTCCTATTACCACTTTACAAGTCACCAGCATCTCTCTCCCAGATTGCTAGCTTCAAGTCTCCTTGCTTTGCTGTTCCCCCCTGCCTGAAGCTGAAAACAGACCATGTCATTCCTCTATTGAAAACTCTGGGCAAAGTCCTTAAAATGGCTCTACGAAGCACTGTGAGATCTACGCCCCACCCTGACCCAAGTTATATCACTCTTTTTGTTCACTCCATTCTAGCCACACCAGGCAGAACTCACTAGGTCTGCCTCAGCACCTTGGAACGATTTCCTCTGCTTGGAATGCTTTCACCCCAGATATGAACACAGCTAATCCCTGTCCCTTTTTGCCTAAATATCATTCTCAAGAAGGTTCACCCAGTCTACCCCATTTTAAACTATAACATCTTCCCCAGAAATTCTGGATCCTCCTTACCCTGCTCCATTTTGCAAAGCACTTACCTTTGAACATTCTATATTATTCATCAGCACCCCTCACTAGGAGGGGTGCCCATAAGGCCAAAATTTTGCGTGTTTTGTATACCACCCACCCCTAGCGTGCCTGTGTCTGGCACAAAATACGCATATGTTCAAAGAACAGCACTTCTATCATTGTTAAGTACTTGCCTGTCTCTCTCATTAGAGAAGTTCCTTGAAGACTTTAACTGGATCTAATTTGCAGCGTCCTCAACACCTGGCCCCGACAGCAAACACCTAGCGCACAGATACTCAGGTGATTACAGCCATTTTCACCTGAAATACAATCCTATATGCCACAGGAAAAAAGTCAGGTCTCACAGCTGTGCCTGATTAAAGAGTGAGTGCAAGACAAACACAGAACATCAGGCTCCAACTGTTTCTTCGATCAAACTAAATTCACATGCTGTGCCTCAATTTCTTCCGTGTCAAAGAACCATTTCAAACTACCTAAAGTCTAAAGGGGACACTTGGTCATGTCACCCCCTCAAGCCCACCTCATCTTTTCAAGCTTGACTTACAATCCTACCTCTTTTAAGTTTTCCCTGATAACCCCAGAGAGAAGCATTTGCAGATGCCACGCTCTGTGCCCAGGGCTTTTCACACATAATGTTCATTCAATCCTCCCAAAAGCCCTAGGAGGTCGCTACCGTCACGATCCCAATTTCAAAGATGGGAAAACCTTGGGGGTAGAGCTCAGGGGTAGAGCATTTGACTGCAAAGATGGGAAAACCCGAGCTTAGAGACATGGAGTCACTTGTCCAAGGTTCAACGAGTGTACAAACCCAGGTATGTCGGATTCCGAAATCCGTGTTCTTTATCCCTACACTGTAGTGCTCTTGTCTATGCAGGAGTATCATGACTGACTGGCAGCGTACACATACTACCTCAACAGGGTTTCCTGTCACTTCACTCTCTAGGCTTCAGTTTCTGCACCTGAAAGACAAGTGACACTGTCCAGGATGCCGACGAGGATCCCCTCTAGTTCTTACGTTATAACAGAAGACATTTTACAATTCTTTATATACTCCATGCAGGTTAATACACACACACACACACACACACACACACACACACACACACACACCACACCCCTTTGGAACTCAGTCACTTAGAAATCCAAAGCAGTAACAACAGAAAAGCAGTGAAAATAAAAACTCTCAAGACCTTGTGTAAAACAATAAACATTCTTGATTCTTCCCCACGTAGGTCCATCCAAGATGCACTTGAGTCCATTTTGCCACACAATATGAAAAATGTTTTCCCAAGAAAGTGGAAGGATGTGATCCTTAAAGCCTGTGAACTTCACCACACAACCAAGTAAAAACTGGAAGCAGGCATTTAGTCGGATCAAGGGATAGCATGTTATTTTGTACCAGACAACTGTTCAATAAGTGTTTATTGGATCATGATACAGAGCTGTTTGAGGTTTTCCAAGTCTCACACCAAAAGCCTATATAACATGAGCTCTGTCACTGGACTGAGGATTGTGCAGTAAATCAAAACAAACCTAATCAAGGTAATGTTAACCTAAAAGCAAGGAACCCATAAAAGGATAAAGCCATGTAGGGCCAACTTACTGTCGTAAAAGTTGGGTTTGTTTAGAAGGGTAGCGTAAGTACTTCTCTTTCGGTGCAGAAACCATCAACACCCCAGCAGAATCCTTCTGGGTTGCAACTAAATCTAAAAGTAAGATCCAGACGTGACTGGACCAAGTTGCAAAGCTTCGGGCAAAGAGTTCCAAAAAAAAAAAAAAAAAAAAAAAGCCATAGCAGAGCTAAGGTAAAATGTGTCAAAAGAGCAAATCTCTTGGAATCATTCTGCTGACAAAGTGACAGTTTCAACCGAAACCCCTACCAACCGTTAAGTTAAGTTTGCAAAGAGTCGTACATTCATTATCTCTAGGTAGACTCCGACCAACACCAGCAAATGGAGTTTAAGAATAGCTTTTTAAAACAATAGTCTTGTGAGGGCGGAGGGAAAGAAGTGAATCCAGGCTCTGGAGTGGAAGCTCTCGGAGGTATTGGATACAGTAGCAGCTACAGCCCTCCACAGAAATGTGTTAAAAAAAAAAAAAAAAAAAAAAAAAAAATCTCCAAGTCTGAAAAAATACGGCCGGGCAAAACTATTTCAGTTTTCTGGAACGCTGTCTCTTTAGAGAATCCTCACACGATCCTCAGTTTTTAAGTCTTTATGAGCGGTAGAAAGTCATCCGTTTAGGGTAAAAGGTTCCTGTTACCAAGGAAGTAGTGTCCCAAAGTGTGCAAATCCCACAATCTGGAAGAGAACGTATGCCCCTCCGAAGGCTTTCATTTTCAGGCGGAAAAACAAACCCGGTGTCACCTCAACATCGGGGCCACACAAACCTCGCCACCATTACAAAACCCAAGTGCCAAAGGTGCAGAAGCTGAAGCCGGAAGCACTGCGAGGCCGGGATCGAGTTCCAGAAGGGGGGGGGGGGAAAAAAAAACCCAAGAGTGCAGCGCGGACCCTCCACGGACCCCGGCCGAGCGACGCACGCTAGGCCCTTCCGGTCCGAGCCGCCGTCTCCGGGAGGCCGGGCGACAGGCCGGGCGACGGGCCGGGCTTCCACCCGAGCCCGGGGATTCGCGGCCTACCCTCGCCGATGCCCTCTCGCTGACTCCGACACCGGCAGCTCCTCCGCCTCGGTCCCTGCGCCTGCGGCGCGGCCTGAGGGGTTCGCGGGAAGCCGGAGGAGACCGCCGAGCCACGGGCCGGCCGGGTCGGTGAGGACGCGGCGGCGGCGGAGGCCGTGGCCGCCCCTCCCCCACCGGCCCGGCCCAACCGCCGCTGCGACGCGACCGGCCGCGCCAACGCCGGGCCCAACCGCCGACCCGCGGAGGCCCGGGCGAGGCGGCGGCGCGGGCCTGCTCCCCACGCCGCCCGCGCGAGTACACCGCGGGCCCGTTACTCCTCGCGCCGGCCCGCGCCGCCGCCCGTCAGGACGCGCCGCCCTCGGTTCGGGCCGAGGCGGCGGGAGACCGCGGAGCTGATACTTACTCAGGGGTCGGGTGCTCGGGGTCGTAGAAATCCCCCATCTTCGGAGGCGGCTGCGGCGGCAGCTGCTTCATCGGGAGCGGCTGGAGGCGGCGACGCGAGCCCCCTCCCCGCGGCAGGGCGACGCGCGGGAGGGGAGGGGAGGGGAGGGGAGGAGGCCGCTGGTCCGACCGCGGCGGCGGCGGCAGGGGCGGCCCGCGTCGCTTGCTCGCTCGTTCCCTCCCTCCCTCCGGCGCCCGCCCGCCCGCCGCTCTCTCCCCCACACACTCACACGGGGAGCGACGCGCACCCCGCCAGCCCCTCCGCCGCACAGGCCCGGCCCCTTAAAGGGACACGCACGGGCCGCGCGTCCGCCGCCAGTCGGCGCTCCCGCAGCTGCCGGGCGACCCCCAGGCGGGGGCGGGTCGGCCGGCCCGAGTCTGCCCGCGGCTTCCCGGAACAATAAGCTCCGGGCCCGAGCGCCGTGGACCCGCCCGGGACCCCGAGAGAAGGCGCCGCGGCGACCTCTCTGTCAGGCCCGCCGAGGCGGCGGGGGGCTGAGGCGTGACCCGGCCCGGCCCCAGGCTGTTGGCAGGCGACGTCGGGGGAACGGCCCGAGCCCGCCGGGACTCTAACCTTCCTGCCCCGCCGCCCGTAGCACAGACGTCCGCGGCCGCGCCGACGACGGCCCCTCCCCCGGGTCCCGGGACTCTGAGGTACCGCGGTCGCCGCTCCTCCCGAGCCTGTCTCCCTTCTCTCCTTTATTCCTCCTGCTCGCGCTCTCTCCCCCTTGCCTCTTCATCTCGCCCCTCGGCAGGAACGGAAACGGAGCCAGGCCGGGGATTCGCCCGGAGCCCAAGCTCCCCGGACGCCCCCTCCTCCTTCCCGCCTCCCTCTGGGTCATCTGCTCCCCTCACCCCCACCCCAACTCGGCCAGGCCACCGCGCCAGCCTTCCGCCGGCTTCTTAAGGCCTCGGAACAAACATCCTTTTTAAAGGCTGCTAATCACTTTCCTGCAAAGATGACAAGGTGAGCTTAAAGGGGACAACTTGAAAGGGCCAGGGTTTTTAGTTCTTCTTTTTGGAAGGAGAAACAAGAATGCCCAAAGCCTTTAGCTAAACGCTCGGGGCGTTGAAGAGTTCGTGGCAACTGATCATTTTGAAATTGGGAGTTCACAGGATCACCATAACTTTGAGTAAGATTTTACCAGCCGACGGCTGCACGGAAGTCTGTGTTGTGGACTGGAATGTTCGTGGGCCACCCCCCACCCACCTCCACACCGTTGAAAACCCTAACCTCTCAGGGATTAGGAGGTGGGGCCTTTGAGGTGATTAGGTCACGAGGGTGGAGCCCTCCTGAATGGAATTAGTGCCCTTATAAAAGAGACCCCATTGAGCTCTCTCGCTGTGCTGTGTGCCACGTGAGGGAGGACCCAAGGAGAAAAGGGAGGACTACAACCCAGAAGAGTTCCTCCAGCAGACTTCGGCCTTGCCGGCACCTGCACTCCGATTTCCAGCGTGCAGAACCGTCAGCACTAAATTTCGGTTGTTTGTAGCCACCCAGTCCATGGTATTCTGCTATAGCAGCCTAAAACAAGACGGTATGTGTCCTAATTACTGAAGTGTGACCTAAGTGAATTGACATCCTTTATTAGCTCTTTTTTATATCCTGTGTGCGCGCACGTGTCCGTGCCTGCGTGTATAAATTCATATGCAGGCAGTGTCTATATTAGCGTTTTATCATCGTTTCTCACTTGGGGGTCATTTTGGCTTTTTTTTTTTTTTTTTTTTTCTGTTGCCTTTAGGCATGGGATCCAGGTGCAGGGCCCATCTGATTCCCTAGATTCAAGTCTCCCATGACCACTTCTCTAGAGACCATGAACGTTACATAATTTCTGTGTTGTTTTTTTTTTTTTTCTCATTGTAAGATGAGAATATTGATGTGGACAGGTCCTTTCACTGTTTTTAAGGATTAAATGAGAGGATATTTGTAAAGCTCTAAACCTTCAGTAAATGTCAGCACTTAATCAGACATTTCAGGGCAGTGGTTAAGTGTACCAGCCCTGCCACTTTCTAGTATGTGACACTGGGCATGGTTACTTTTCATGCACGATTGTTGGAGGATTGAATACTATTAAATGCCTTCATCTATTGTTGTACCAGTGTTTTTTGTGCACGTATTTTAAATCCAAAGAGGATGTATCTTCAGAACTTATTCTCGGGCCTGGCCTCTTGATCAAAGCTGTGGAATAATTTGGTCTTTAGCATTATTATTATATATTGACTGTCTCCTGTTTTGTTACATGAAGCCTTCTGCAAATGTGTTTGAAGGAAAAATGTCAAACGTCTTAAGGTGAAACCTAAAAAGCATTTATCCCTGGTGAGCTGAAAACCATAAAAATCTTCATAATTGCTCCTGCCATTCCTGCTTCCTGTTGACCCATCCCAGGGGACCCCAGGGTAGCCTTTAGTGACCTTGAAACAAAGTTGACTCAGGCATCTCTTGCTTTGGGGTAGACAAAAGGCCAAAAGTTGGACATTGTCCACTGTTCGGCTCCAGGTACCTGGTAAAGAGTTGGGGGGAAAAATGTGGTTGAGGGGATGGCAGAGGCACCAGTTGCTCCCTCTTCAAAACTAGTATTTGTAAACAAAATGTTTAAGGTAATATACTGGCAAGACAGAACTGACACACACAGACATAATACAGTCAAGACAGTGAGGTATCTAAAGTGCCACTGGACGGTACTTTTTTTTTTTTTTTTTACCTCCAATGTGCCCAGGCCAAAGCTCTCCTGCCTCACATAGGAACCTGGCCAAAGCTCTAGAGAGAGGAAAATGGTCATTCCCATCCTTGAACCCACAGCTGAAGCTGAATGGGGAAACCACTCCTAACCACTTACTCTTGCCTCTTCCCATCCCGCTCTTCTCGCACCGAATCTTTTCCCCAGGTGAGGATTCTCAGGAGACTGGTTGTGCTCAAGAGATGCCAATTTGGAATAGACCAGCAAGCCCCAGGCCTTCAGTCCTAGGACTCCTCTAAGTCCCTTGCTTTGCCAAGAGGGGGCAGAGTTGACAGTGGCAACAGGGCCAGCATTGGGAGTGGGAGCAGGGCAGTGTGGGCAGTTGTGTCTCTACCCATGTGCTCCCACAAAAACTCTCACCCTGGCAGAGTCAGGCCTATTGTGGCAGCCATAGCCTGTGGTTAGTAGTCATCTGCTGATATGTGAAAGGTTGAATATGGTATCAGAGAGGCAGTTTGGGAGTATACATGAATAACTTATGCAAAGCTGGGTTATATCAAGATCAAATGTTTGAAAATTCAGGCTTGCCAGTACAAGACTCATGTAGATCACAACAGTTTGTGAGATACTTACTCAGTTTCCTTGATTATTTAAATATTATCTTGAATCTATTCCCAGCTGACATGATCCTTATTTATTTATTCTTTCCACCCCCCGACCATGTGCTCTTAAATAGAGGAATGGTGTGTATTACAGATTCCAAAAATGTCTTTTTCTTTATTTGGTCTCTGGGAACCCAAAATTAGCTGTTGCTATGATTGCATATTAACCAAAAAAATCATAAATGCATACAGGTCCATCCTAGCATTAGAGTAGAAACATGACTTGGGCATTTAGAAGCTGTTACATACTGTTTTTTTATGGTGATTTACTGCTTAGTTTTAATAGATCGACAAATTATTCTGTTACAACTGAAATTGATTCCTTTCCATTAATTAAAAATGTAATGAGATACTGGTTGGATCACTTGGATCAAGTGGTTTAAATGTGTATTTACTTCCCTGTAGGATAGAAATATATAAAGCCAACATCTTAGCATTTGGGGAGGATAAAATGTGATAATGTCTGAGAAAGTACTTGGTGAATGTAAACTAACAGCCATGCACCAAAAAATTAGCTACCTTATAAATTTATGTAGATACCCGAAGCTCGGCATAATTGAAAGTTATTTTAGATTTAATCAGTATACAAAAGATAGGTAGCATCCTTTAGAATAATGGTTATTTTAACTGTTCTACACAAATCTATCACACCCTTTGGCTCTGGAATTCCTTAGAGAAAAGAGTATAATTGCAGTTGATCTTCAATCATGTTCAATCTGCAGATCTCTACACAAGAGGAATCTGTGAAACAATACGCAACCCATACTGAGTCCTATCACATACATTATTTATGTCAAGTGAGCACCTTCCTCTGGAGTAGTAGTATACTCTGTAGTTGTCTTTTCTCTTCCATATCTCTTTGTTAACTGACTTCCATTACCTAAGTCTATCTTCCCAACTCCTGTCATTGTAGGCAGAAGCATCATTGTCTTTCATATTTTATAGTGTTTGGCCTGTATGTTCCAGGTGTGTAATAAATACTTTGCTACTTTTTTTAAAACCTTACCTTTTTTTTTTTTTTTTTTTTACTCTTTTTCTTTTAGAAACTCCTCAAGCGTTCACATTGGATTTTTCTGTCAAGACTACATTGTTGACCAGCTAATAACATCCAGGTAAGCACTGTCTTTTGTGAAGACTCCTTCATAAGCCCCTGAGAGCCAACCATTTCATTGGGCTTGAAAGTGCTGACTTGAAAGAACCATACACTTAACCGTCAAGTACACAGGAATATTATTAGTTATGTGTTAACATGTGTTAATCTCGTCTTCCCTACAAGAGTATCAAACACTCAGGGAACTGATGTAATGTTTGTTCTATTGTGTTTTGATGTTGGCATCTTGGATCTTGGGAGCTACTTATTGCATCTTTCTTCCCAGCCTTGTCTCTCCCAGCAAAGGACTAAACTCATTTTAACAGATTAATAAACCAAAGATCCTAGAGATTAAGGTACTTAACCTAGAGTCACATGACTTTTAAGGAATGATAGAGCCAGGATTTGAATGTAGCTCTCTGATTCAAGATATTTTCAGACCAAAAAATCTGGAGTTTACCACCAACAGAAAACACTCCCTGATGCAAGAAGCAAAGAAATGGGTAAGTAAGTGGTTAAAATTAAAAATGCAATAAAGGAATAATACTAACAATGTGTGTGGTTAATGAAGTAAGGCAAGATGGAACTAATATCCTGGACAACAAAGTCATACTTTGAAGTGGGAAGGGTGGGATGATGATTAGACTTAAAGTTTTCCAAAGTCCTTGTATTGTTTGGGAAAACAATAAAAATATTGATTAAGCTTTATTCTTTTAAGTATTCAAGTTAAAATATCTCAGGTGACTAAGAGTTTTAATTTCTAAATTAATAGAGGGAGAAAATAGAATAAAAATCCAACAAAAGCATCATATGATGATAGAAAAAAGAAACAAATAGTGAAACAAATAGAAATCACAAATAATATGGTAAAAAATAAATGCAAATATTTCAGTAACTATAGTAAATGTAAGCCGAATAAGGTCTCCAATTTAAAAAAAGAATGCAGGGGCGCCCGGGTGGCTTAGTCGGTTAGACTTCGGCTCAGGTCATGTTCTCACAGTTTGTGGTTCAAGCCCCGCATTGGGCTCTGTGCTGCCAGCTCAGAGCCTGGAGCTTGCTTCCGATTCTGTGTCTCCCTCTCTCTGCCCCTCCCCCGCTCACGCTCTGTCTCGCTCTCTCTCTCAAAAATTAACATTAAAAAAAAATTTTTTTTAATAATAAAAAATAAAAAAAAGAATGCAAACAGACAAGAAAACAAAATCCAACAGTATGCTATTTTTGAAACATTCTCAAAACGAAGAACATAGAAAAATGTAGGAGGATGGAAAAAGATGTCAGGCTAATATATCAGTAGAAAGCTTACCAGTAACATCAGACAAACTAAGAATAAATGAAGGTTATTAAATAATGGTAAGTTCAGGACCCTAGGACTTCAGAATTCTAAACATGTATGTTCATAATTACAGGTCCTTAAAATACTGAAAGCAAACTTTGACAGAACTATGAGAAAAATGTATAAATTTCCCACTGTAGTGGAGATTTTAATACACCTCAAAATAATGATTGGATAGATCTTACAAGAATCAGAAGATATGAGCAACATAATTAAGAGATTAAGGGGCACCTGGGTGGCTGTGTCAAACGTCTGACTCTGGATTTCAGCTCAGGTCATGATCTCATGGTTTGTGAGTTTGAGCCCCATGTGTGGCTCTGCACTGACAGTGCGGAGCTTGCTTAGGATTCTCTCTCTCTACCTCCCTCTCTGCCCCTCCCCTGCTCATGCTCTCTCTCTCAAAATAAATAAAGTTTAAAAAAAAAATGAGACTGAATTAATAGACATATTAAATGTTGCACTTAATAGTGCATTCATATCCTTTTAATGCACACATGTGAGATATTTATGAAGATTGAGCACATGTATGTCCATGTAGTAATTCTCAACAAATTTTAGATAATTGATGTTGCATAAGCCACATTCTCTAACAAACATGCAATTAAGTCAGAAATACTAAGGGGAGAAAAATACATTTGAATATTGAAACACATGTTTGTAAATAACTTGTTGGTCAGAAAAAAAAAAAACTATGATGGGAATTATAAAATAAATGGATCTAAAGAACAATGAAATGTAAATCCTGGATTTTTCTCACTAGGAAAATTTTTTTTGTTTTGTATCTAGATGAGAAGATGCATTTAGCAGAGCCTAATGTGGTAATCACTTCACAATATATGTAAATCAGACCATCACACTGTATGCCTCAAACTTACATGGTGATTTATAGCAATTATTTCTCAATAAAACTGGAAAAAATAGTGAAATACCAAAATCATAGATATAGCTAAAGCAGTAATTAAAGGGAAATTAGGAATTTAAATACTTATGGAGGAAAAGACAAAATTGACAATTACATGTCAAACCTAAAGTAGAAGTAAAGAAAAAATAAAGATGAGAGTACAAAATTAATGAAAGAAAAGGCATACGATGGAGAAGATGCACAAAGCCAACAATTCGTTCTTTCTGAACGAACAATTCGACCAAATTCTGACAAACTGGGGAAAAAGTAGAAGATACAAGTAATGAGAAGAGGGACAAAACTGTGGAAACTACTGCAATGATAAAATTGACCCAAAAAATGAACAATCTGATATCAATAAATTTGAAAACTTAGATCAACTCGGGTAACTTTCTAAGATAATAGAAATTAGCAAAACTGTCTTAGTGAGAAATGAAAAACCTATCTGTTCCTAAAACTATGAAAATCAGTAGTCTGGGGTGCCTTGGTGGCTCATCAGTTAAGTGGCTGGCTCTTGATTTCAGCTCCAGTCATGATTTCACAGTCATGGGATCCACCTGCATCAGGCTCTACACTCAGCATGGAGCCTGCTTGGAATTCTCTCTCTCCCTGCCCCTCCCTTGCTCATTCTCTCAAAATAGATAAACTTTTTTAAAAAATTTTAATAAGATTAATCAGTAGTCAATTTTCCCTCAAAAAGAAAGGAAGGGGTAGAAGGACAGACAGACTCAGACAAAGATAGGACAAAAAAGGAAAAGGTTACAAGCTATTCTCATTCTTTAACAAAGATGGAATAATCCTGAACAAAATATTAAAGCAAATCCAGCGATTCATCAAAAAGATAAAAACCATAATCAAGTTGAATTTATTTCAGGAATGAAAGGGTTCAATGTTGCAAACTTTTTAAAGCAATTCACCATACTGACAAATTATGATGGTGTGATAGGCAGAATAATAGCTCCCCAAAGATGTCCACTTCCTCATCGCTAGAACCTGTATTTTTCTTTTTGCAGCAAAAGAGACTTGGATGTGATTGAGTTCCACACCTTGGGATGGGGAGGTTATCTTGGATTATCTGGGCTCAGTCTAATAATAAATCCTAAAAATGGAAGAGGAAGGCAAAAGAGAGATGAAAAAGGGCAAGGACTTGACCTGCCTGTTGCTGGCTTTGAAAATGGAGGAAAAGGGCCATGAGCCAAGGAATGTGGCAGCCTCTGCAAGATGAAAATAACCCTCACTCATTTTACAGCCAGCAAGAAAATAGGGACTGTGGTCCCACAACCTCTAGGAACTGAATTCTGCCAATAACCCAAATGAGCAGGAAATAGATTTTCTCCCAGAGCCTCCAGAATGGAATGCAACCTGCCAATACTGTTTTTAGTTCAGTTAGACCCATACTGGATTTCTGGTGTGCAGAAATTTATGTTGTCTTATGCTTCTAAGTTTGTAGCAATTTGTTACATCAGCAATTGAAAGCTAATACAAGATGGTACAACCAAATACTTTTAGATGGAGGCAAAAGTGTTAACTTTCTGTAACCATTCTTAATTTTAAAAAAAGAAAAGAAAGAGGGAAAAAAAAACCTTTAACAAACCAGGAATAGAATGAAACTTCCTTAACCTGATAAAGATCTAGAGCAAACATGATACATCATTGTGAAATCATTTTTTATTTCTTTTGAAATTAAAAAGCAAAATGTTTGCTATCACATTTCTTTTTTTCTTTTTCTTTTCTTCTTTTTTTTTTTTTTTTTGCTATCACCATTTCTTTTCAAATTGTACTTGAGTCCTAGCCAGCAAAATAAAACAATGCAAGAAATAAAACATGTAAGAAGTAAAAAGGACAGTTGTTATTTACAGGTGGTATGATAGTCTATTTAGAGAACCCCAAATCATTTACAGAATAATACTTAGAACTAAAGACATTTCTTCAAGTTTTTCAGATTAAAAAAAAAAAAGTCAACTGCATTTCCATAATCCAGCAGTTAGAAAGCACAAGCAAATAAAACATACCATTTATAAAAACAACACCAACATCAAAATATGAGAGCTAGGTTATCTTACTGGTTATCCATCTGGAGAGCAAGTAAAAATGGATCCTTATTTCATATTTAACCCAAAAGTCAATTCCAGATGGATTAAAGACTTCAATATGAAAGGCAAAACATGGAAAGATTTAGAATAAAATATAGAATAATACATTATCTTTAGTACATGCCCATGTGATAGAAAAAAATGTTCTTAAAATTCAAAGTGCAAACCAAAGGGGTCAAAACTCAGCTTCTTTGAAACTTTGTCGTCAAAAGACAAAAAGTGAAAGGAAAAATCATAAACTGGACAGAAAGACCTGCAACACACATAACAACAACAACAAAAGTATCTACACCCCAGTATAGTGGTACTAACCACATACAACTGGCAAGTACTTAAAATGTAACTAGGCCAAATTAAGATGTGTGTAAGTATGAAAAAGACACCAGATTGCAAAGAGTTAGTACAAAAAAAAATATATATATATATATATATATATATATATATATATATATACACATGTATATATGTATGTATGTATTACATGTTGAAATGATAATATCTTGGTAAGTATATTATTAAGTAAAAAATATTATAAAAAATAATTTGGCCTGTTTCTTGTCACTATTTTAAATGAGGCTTCTAGAACATTTGAAATTAAATTTTGACTTGCACTTTATTTCTGTTGGACAGCACTGATCTAGAATATATAACGAACTCGTGCAAATCAGGGGAAAAAAACAATTTTTTAAATTGGCAAATATCACACAAGAAGACAAATTAATAGCTAAGAAACATTGAAAAGATGTTTTAGGGAAATCAGATACGATGCAGTGTTAGTGGGAGTGTTAATTAGTATAACAGCTTTGGAAAACAATTTGACTTTACCTAGTAAAGATGAGTATGGGCATACCCTACAACCCAACAATTACACTCTTAGATATGCAAACTAGAGAAACTTGCACATGTACCACAAAGGCCATGTTTGGAAATGTTCTTAGCAGTATTGGCAAATGTCCCATCAACTGTAGTGTATTTATGTATTGAATGATTAAACAGCATTTGAAAACAGGGGCTCCTGGGTGGCTAAGTTGGTTAAGTGTCCAAGTTCAGCTCAGGTCATGATTTCACAGTTCATGAGTTCAAGCCCCATATTGAGCTTTCCACTCTCAGCCCAGAGCCTGCTTCAAATCCTCTGTATCCCTCTCTCTCTGCCCCCGCGCCCCAAAGAATAAAAAATAAGATGAAATTTCCAGCTACACCTATCAAAAATGGTTAAATCTCAGGAACAGGGGTGCCTGGATGGCTCTGTCAGTTAAGCGTCCCACTTTGGCTCAGGCCATGATCTCATGGTTTATGGGTTCAAGTCCCACATCGGGCTGTGTGCTGACAGCTTAGAGCCTGCTTGGATTCTGTGTCTCCCTCTCTCTGTACCCCTCCCCTGCTCATGGTCTGTATCTCAAAAAAATAAATAAATAATAATAATAATAAATGTTAAAAAATAAAAAATCTTAATAACATAATAAGCAGGAAAAAAGACATAAAAGGATATATATATATTTTTTCTATTTATATGAAGTTTTACAAGTCAAAATTAACAGATTATGCAGGGATTTAAACAAGAAAATTCAGGGGTGCCTTGGTAGCTCAGTCAGTTAAGCATCTGAAGCTTGATTTTGGCTCAGGTCATGATCTCATGGTTCATAAGATGGAGCCCCACATCAGACTCTGCACTGACAGTGTGGAACCTCTTTGAGATTCTCTTTCTCTCTCTGCCCCTCCCCCCCAAGAGTAAATAAATAAACATTTTTTTAAAAAAACATGTCAAAACTCAAAGGGAAAAAAACTGAAGGGAGAAGTAAAAACATTCAGGTTCTTTTTTTTTCTATAGGGGGAAAAGAAATCATATGGAAGCATCCAGGAAGCTTCAGAGAATCACTAAAGCTCTATTTCTTAAACTAGGTTGTAAGTACATAGTTGTTTTATTGTTATTTTGTCTACCCTCTGCTTGATTAATAATTGTATCTACTTACTATTTTTTTTTAATTTTTTTAAGTTTATTTTTGGGAGAGAGATAGAGAGAGATTGGGAGATTGGGAGAGAAAGAATCTATAGCAGGCTCTGCACTGTCAGTGTGGAGCCCGACGTGGGGCTCGAACTCATAAACCATGAGATCGTGACCTGAGCCGAGACAAGGAGTCGGACGCTTAACTGACTGAGCCACCCAGGCGCCCCATCTACTTACTATTTAATAAAAATTTGTGTGTATCCTTTGACTCGGCAAATTCTATTTCTGAAATTCTAGTATATAGAATTCTAGTATTCTAGAAGTATATAGAAGTATATAGAAATACTTGTACAAAGAATAAATGTACAAAGATATTAATTGTATTGTTACTTATATTGGGGGAAATAAAGAGAATGCTCCTAAACAATGGAATGGAAGAATACATTTTGTAATATTCATACCAAGGAATGTTAATGCCATTTAAAAGAAAGAATTTTTGGAATGCAAGCCGGTGCAGCCACTCTGAAAAACAGTATGGAGGTTCCTCAAAAAACTAAAAATAGAACTACCCTACGACCCAGCAATTGCACTACTAGGCATTTATCCACGGGATACAGGTGTGCTGTTTCGAAGGGACACATGCATCCCCATGTTTATAGCAGTGCTATCAACAATACCCAAAGTATGCAAAGAGCCCAAATGTCCATCGATGGATGAATGGATAAAGACGATGTGATATATATATGCAATGGAGTATTACTCAGCAATCAAAAAGAATGAAATCTTGCCATTTGCAACTACGTGGATGGAACTGGAGGGTATTATGCTAAGTGAAATTAGAGAAAGGCAAAAATCATATGACTTCACTCATATGAGGACGTTAAGAGACAAAACAGATGAACATAAGGGAAGGGAAACAAAAATAACAGGGAGGGGGACAAAACAGAAGAGACTCATAAATATGGAGAACAAACAGAGGGTTACTGGAGGGGTTGTGGGAGGGGGGATGGACTAAATGGGTGAGGGGCATTAAGGAATCTACTGAAATCATTGCTTCACTATATACCAACTACTTTGGATGTAAATTTTAAAAAATAAAAAATAAAGTTAAATCAAAAAATAATAAAGAATGAATTTTCTTAGGGGCGCCTGGGTGGCTCAGTCGGTTGAGCATCCAACTTTGGCTCAGGTCATGATTTTGTGGTTTGTGAGTTTGAGCCCCGTGTCGGGCTCTGTGCTGACAGCTCAGAGCCTGGAGCCTGCTTCGGATTCTGTGTCTCCCTCTCTGCCCCTCCCCTGCTCATACTCTGTCTCTCAAAAATAAATAAACATTGAAAAAAAATTTTTTAATAAAATAAAGGAATGAATTTTTGCTATACTAGATGTTCTAGAGGCGTTTCCATGAGGTTTTGGGATTTGTTGAATGGGAAAAGCTTAAGATGCTTAAACTTCTATATACATGCATTTAAAAAAAATTTTTTTTTCGTACAGAGAAAGATACAAGTGGATATATGCCGTCTAGTTATCTTTTTTTGGACATTATTTTAAAGTTTATTTATTTATCGAGAGAGAGTATGCACACACACAAATGGTGGAGGGGCAGAGAGAGAGAATCCCAAGGAGGCTCTATGCTGACAGCACAGAGCCTGTCATGGGGCTCGATCCCATAAACTGTGAGATCATAACCTGAACTGAGATCAAGAGTGGGACACTTAACTGGCTGAGCCACCCAAGTGCCTCTAGTTATCTTGATTTGAGAGTTAGGAGAAATGAAGGAAGGAGGAAATGATAGGAAAAAAAGAAGAGAAAATTACCACCACATCCCAGTAAATATATTGTGATCCTGTGTATATATAAAACTACAGATGTTTGTATATATTTAGAGATCCATTAAGAAATTGGGAGAAAAAAATAGAGTTGAATATATATTTATTGACACAGGGATATCAACTGAAAAAAGTTAAGTTCCAGAGTAGAATGTGTTCGGAGTCATACTAGTCATTTCAATTAAGCCAAAAGCCATATATATGCATATTCATGTAAGAGCTTTTATAAATATATCTGAACAATGAGAGATGCGGAGTATTATATTGTCTGTTAATATTGCTGATGGTTTGGATGCAAGAAGTGAGAGAAAAACAAAGATAAATCCTAAATTTTTTACCTCAGCAACTGATGACTGATGGAGACTGGTGGAGACTTACGGAGACTGGGGGAGAAATAGGTCAGGGGATGTGGGATTAATAATTCTGCTTTGAACATATTAAGGCAGAGAATGTTGCTAAACATTCAAATGGAGATACAAAGTGACCAGTTCAACAATACCAGTCAGGAGTTTAGAGGAATGCTATAGATATAAATACATAGATTTTGAAGTCATCAGTGTATAAGTCTGCATGAGATCTACTAGGGAGAAAGTATAGCTAGAGAAAAGGGCAGGTAAAAGGACAGGGCCCAGGATTGAGCATTTGGGAACATTAGTATTTACAGGTCATAAAGAATGATAAGCCACCAAAGGGACAAAGGTGAAGAAAACAGGAGAGTGTGGTCTTGTGGAAGCCATGAGAAGAAAGCTTTTAAATGAATGAACAGAGAAATTCAGAAGCGATATGCTTCCCACTCTTAACTAGTTTTCATATTTATCTTTGTATGTTATCAGTTGCTACATAATAAAACAGTGATTTAAAATAAAAAATAGTCATGGGGCACCTGGATGGCTCAGTTGGTTAAGTGGCTGACTTCGGCTCAGGTCATGATCTCACGGTTTGTGAGTTCAAGTCCCGCGTCAGGCTCTGTGCTGACAGCTCAGAGCCTGGAGCCTGCTTCAGATTCCGCGTCTCCCTCTCTCTCTGCCCCTTCCCTGCTCACACTGTCTCTCTTGCTCTCTCAAAAATAAACATAAAAAAATTTTTTAATAAAATAAAAAATAGTCATTTATTGTGCTTACAAATGTTCAGCCTGGTCAGGACTCAGGCAAGGAAGGTTAGTCTCTGCTCCACATGGGATCACCTGGGACAGCTCTACTGAAAGCTAGCAGTTTTGTTTCCAAGGTGGCTCACACATGCTGCAGTCAAGTTGGTACAGGCTGTTGGGTGGCAGCTCAGCCAAGGCCGAGGACCAAGGCCCTTAGTTCTTCCTGTTAGACCTCTTCATGTGGCCTGGGCTTTTTCACAGTATAGTGGCTATTTCTAACAGTGGGCCTCCTAAGAAAGAGCTGAGTAAAAACTACATTTTATGACCGAGCCTTAAGTCACATAGCATTTACTTCCATTATACTCTATTAATTGAAGCAATCACAAGACCCACCCAAGTTCAAGGGGAAAGAACATAACTCCACCTCTTAATGGGGGAGTGGTGAGGTTTTGGAAGAGCACTTTGGATGGGAAATATCATTACCATTTGGTGAAAATATCTACACAAACCTAGTCTGGCTGAACAGCTAAAAAGCAAAGCCTAGCAATGTCTGCACAGATGGGTACCAAATTTATTGACAGAGTATATTAGAAAGAAACTGCTTGGGGTGCCCGGATGGCTCAGTCACTTAAGCGTCCAACTTCGGCTCAGGTCATATCTCACCGTTTGTAAGTTCAAGCCCCACATCCGGCTCTGTGCTGTCAGCTCAGAGCCTTGAGCCTGCTTCAAATTCTGTGTCTCCCTCTCTCTCTGCCCCTCCTCCACTCACACTCTGTCTCTCTGTCTCAAAAATGAATAAACATTAAAAAAAAAAAAAACAAAAAACATTGCAACCAAGTGTATAAGAATCACATTTAATGCAGTACCTCAAAAAGAGTTCTATGTGATATATATTTCATAATTGAAGGGGAAAGCCTGGTTATAAGATGAGGCATAGATTGGGCAGATTTTTTTCATGTTAAGTGACAAAGACCACAACATTATTCATATTAACAATATCACTTAAATTTAGTATGTCCATATAAAAAGATCTCTTTTGAAAAATCATGTTTAATATTACCAGTTCTTTGCTATTTCATTTAATTTAAAGTTAAAATTTTTTAATGAAATAAAGAAGAAAGTAGACACTGGATGATATTCTTAGAAAAATGAAAATCCCCAAACTTGGATCAAGAAGAATCAGAAAGCTTTTGGGGGCCCTGGCTGGCTAAGCTGGTGGGACACGCGACTCTTGGTCTCAGGGTTGTGAGTTTGAGCCCCACATTGGGTGTAGACATTACTTGAAAATAAAATGTTAGGGGCACCTGGGTGACTCATTTGGTTAGGCGTCCTACTGTAGCTCAGGTCATGATCTCACAATTCGTGGGTTTGAGCCCTATGTCGGACACTGTGCTGACAGCTCAGAACCTGGAGCCTGTTTTGGATTCTGTGTCTCCCTCTCTCTGCCCCTCCCATGCTTGCTCTCTGTCTCTCTTTCTCAAAAATATTTTTAAAATGTTTTAATTTAAAAAAAAAAAATCTTAAAATCAGAAAGCTTGAATAACCACAGAGGAAATAAAGGGTAGTCAAATATCTAAAAGATGCCAGATTGCTTCATTAAAGAAGAAAATTTTAGGGGCACCTGGGTGACTCAGTTGGTTGAGTGCCAGACTTGATTTCAGCTCACATCATGATCCCAGGATCATGGGATGAAGCCCTATATCATGCTCCATGCTGAATGTGGAGCCTGCTTAAGATTCTCCACCCACTCCCCTCTCTCTCCCCTTCTGTCCCTCCCCCCTCCTGGTGTTCTCTCTCCCTCTCTCTCTCTCTCTCTCTCAAATAGAAAAAGAAAAATGTATATGATTATCTCAGTAAAGGTAAAAATATTAATGAAGTTTAACACTCATTACTGCCAAATACGCTTAGTGAACTAGAAGCAGAAGAAAATTTAATATGAAAATGTTTATTGGAAAATTATAGCAAACATCATAATGTGGAACATTGGGAACTCCTGGGAGCTTTCCCATTAAAAGTAGAAATGTAAGTATATTGATAGCACTGTACTAGAGGGCCTAATAGATTAATGAATGCCTATAAATAAAAAGGGAAAGGAAAATATTACACATTTTCTGCAGACGATATGATGTAGGATATAGAATATTTAAGAAAATCAGCTGGTTAACTAGTAGCTCTGATAAAAGTTTAATAGCAATGTGGCTGGATACAAAATTAACCTATTTTTTTTAAGTTTTAGGAGTCCCATGATCATTCTCAGGTCAGGTGGTTTACTAGAATGATTCTCAAGACTTACTTGCAGGCTATTCTCACAGCTAAGGCTTTATTACAGCAAAAGATATCAAGTAAGAGCAGCAGAACAAAAATATGCCTTGGGTGAAGTCCAGAGAAATCAGACATAGGTTTCCAAGTCTTTCCCCTCCTGGGACTGCACAGGATACACTCTTTCTAGCAGCAAACTGGAAGGATATGTGAAATGTCTGCCCAAGGAAGCTCACTCTGGTCCAGGGTTCTGAAGCTCTTATCACAGGTTGGTCACATAGGCAACTGTTTTGGCTACATGACCATCCATGATAACTGATAATCAGGACCCCAGCAGTGAAATGAGGTACATCATCAATCTTGGTGTTTGTGCGAAGCAATCCTGATAAAGTGGTACAGCATCATCCATTATTCTAGGCATACAGAACATTATCAGGAACATAAAGAGCATTCTGAAGGCCATATTCTTAGTGGTTGGCCAACGGTTAACAGGGTTCTAGGCTCCCCAAGAGACATGCAAAGACTGAGCAACCAGACCTACAGTATTAACTCTTTTCTTCGCAAAAATGAACAATGTTAACCAGGTTTTTTTTTAGTGTTTTATTTATTTTTGAGAGAGAGACAGAGTACAAGCAGGGGAAGGGCAGAGAGAGAGGGAGACACAGAATCCAAAGCAGGTTTCAGGCTCTGAGCTGTCAGCACAGAGCCCCATGCGTGGCTCAAACTCGTGAACTGCAAGATCATGCCGTGAGCCAAAGTCGGACACTTAACCTACTGAACCACCCAGACAGTCTTAACCAATTTTAAAATGTAAGAAGGATCCCATTCATAATGGCAACAAAAGTATAATAAACTTAATAAGAAATAAGCACACCCTATATTAAGAAAACTGAAAAGTAAAGTTTTAAGAAATGGGGAAATAAATGTTGTACCTAGATAGAAAGATAATATTGACTTTTGGTTCTGGATAAAAAGGGAATAAATACACATCTTACTCTTCTACAAAGGTCAGCTAAAAAACAAAACAAAACAAAACCACAAAAACCCTGGACATTATACATAAAATAAACCAAAATGATTCTGAAGTCTTACTGGCTTGGGACTTTGGGATCACAGGATGATACAGTGATGATACACCTGGGTTTTCTCTTTTGGTCTCCTATACCCTAGACTGGGTGCTAGAGAAGCTGGAAACTAAGAAAGGCCAACAGGAATACACACACAAAAAGCCCCCCACAAGCTGCTTCTCTAGCTCATGCCCCAAGAAAGGGGCCACCTACCAAGAGAGAAATAGACAACACTTCCCTACCCTACCAAACAACATGGAACAAACCCATGGTCTCTCTCTACTCCTGTCAGCAATACCTCGGGAATGGGGAGCCTAGGGTGCCACTCCCAGCTGTAATGTGGCACCACCCCTCACTTCCAGAGGGGTTGTATTAGAGAAGACTGAATGGGAAGTTGGGATTTTTTTTTAATCCCTGCTGGTGGTATTGAGCCCCCTCTATAGTGTCAGTGGAGGCCACATGGGGATTCTGGACGTGTTCCCACCAACCATAAAAAGGTGCTCCTCCCTTTACCCTTCAGTATCAGAGAAGGCTGAGTGTGAAGATGGAACTTTCACCAACACCCAGCAATAATGAGGCCTCCCCTCCCAACAAGTCACCCCTCCCCTCTCAACCCAAGGTGATGTCAGGCATAATGGGAGGTAAGATACCTGACTTCCATACAAAGGAACAAGGCACTGAGGTACCACTTCCCTCTTGAGGGATCAAGAAAGTCAAATGGGAAGTCTAGAATTTCACCCCCACCTGGCAGTAAGGAGGTGGTACCCCATTCCTCTCTGGCATGGTGTCACAGACAACCTGCTAAAATAGATTTATGTGAGATCCAGAGTCTCAGGGGTGCCTCAGTGGCTCAGTTGGTTAAGCATCCAACTTCAGCTCAGGTTATGATCTCACATTTCATGAGTTCAAGCCCCACGTTGGGCTCTGTGCTGACAGCTCAGAGCCTGGAGCCTCCTTCACATTCTGTGTCTCCCTTTCTCTCTGCCCCTCCCCTGCTCACACTGTTTCTCTCTCTCTCTCTCTCTCTCTCTCTCTCTCTCAAAAAAGGAATAAACATTTTTTTAAAAAAGTTTTTTAAAGACCCAGAGTCTCATGTCTCTGTCCAGGGTACAATTAAAAAAAAAAAAAAAAAAAAAAAAAAAAAAAGATCACTCACTATAGAAGAACCAGGAAAATTTCAACTTGAATGACAAAATACAACTTTAAAAATGCTGACACCAAAATGAATCAGATGTCAGAATTATCTGACAAGGATTTTAAAGCAACCATCATAAAACAGCTTCATCAAGCATTTGTGATGAAACAAATAAGCTTGAAACATATAAAAGCAAAAAGTCTCAGCAAAGAAATAGAGTATAAAGTAGAACCAAATGGAAATGTTCAATTCAGTGGGTAAGCTCAAAAACAGAATGAAGACAGAGGAAAGAACCAGTGAACTTGAAGATAAGACAATTAAAGCTACCCAATCTGAACCACAAAGAGAAAATAGAAAAAAAATAATGAAATGGTCATCAGGAACCAGTGGAAGTATAACAAAAGATATACATTTGTGTAATCAGAGTCCCAGAAGAAGAGAAAGAAGGAGGGGCTGAAAAAGTATTCAAAGACATGATGGCTACATGAAAAGATGCTCAACGTCACTCCTCATCAGGGAAATACAAATCAAAACCACACCCAGATATCACCTCTTGCCACTCAGAGTGGCCAAAATGAACAAATCAGGAGACTATAGATGCTGGAGAGGATGTGGAGAAACGGGAACCCTCTTGCACTGTTGGTGGGAATGCAAACTGGTGCAGCTGCTCTGGAAAACAGTGTGGAGGTTCCTCAAAAAATTAAAAATAGACCTACCCTATGACCCAGCAGTAGCACTGCTAGGAATTTACCCAAGGGATACAGGAGTACTGATGCATAGGGGCACTTGTACCCCAATGTTTATAGCAGCACTCTCAACGATAGCCAAATTATGGAAAGAGCCTAAATGTCTATCAACTGACGAATGGATAAAGAAATTGTGGTTTATATACACAATGGAGTACTACGTGGCAATGAGAAAGAATGAAATATGGCCCTTTGTAGCAACGTGGATGGAACTGGAGAGTGTTATGCTAAGTGAAATAAGTCATACAGAGAAATACAGATACCATATGTTTTCTCTCTTATGTAGATCCTGAGAAACTTAACAGAAGACCATGGGGGAGGGGAAGAAAAAAAAGAGAGAGAGAGAGAGAGATTAGAGTGGGAGAGAGCCAAAGCATAAGAGACTCTTAAAAACTGAGAACAAACTGAGGGTTGATGGGGGGTGGGAGGGAGGGGAGGGTGGGTGATGGGTATTGAAGAGGGCATCTTTTGGGATGAGCACTGGGTGTTGTATGGAAACCAATTTGACAATAAATTTCATGTATTAAAAAAAAAAGACATGATGGCTGAAATTTTCCAAATTTTTCAAAATACATAAATCTATAGATTCAAGAAGCTGGACAAATCATAAACAGGACATACCGAAAGAAATCACCCCAAGATACATCATATTTAAACTTCTTAAAACTAGAGACAAAGGAAAAAATTTTGAAAGCAATGACAGAGAAATAACACCTATAGGAGAAGGTTTTTTTGAATGACATCAGATTTCTCATGAGAAACTATGAATGTCAAAAGAAGCACATTTTCCAAGTACTCAAGGAAGAGAACTGTGAACCCCAAATTCTACATCTGGTGAAATTATCCTTCAAGAATGAAGGGAAACAGGGGCACCTGGGTAGCCCAGTCAGTTAAGTGGCCGACTCTTGATTGGCTCAGGTCATGCATGATCTCACAGTTTATGACATTGAGCCCTATGTTGGGCTCTGCACTGACATAGCAGAGCCTGCTTCGATTCTTTCTCCCTCACTCTCTGCCCCCTCCCCTGTTCATGCACCCCCCCACACAAATAAATATTAGGGAAAAAAAGAATGAAAGAAAACTACAGAAAACTTAGAACCAAGAATTTGTCACCACTAAACATACTCTAAAAATTGCTAAGGAATGTTCTTAAAATATAAGGAAGATGATAAAAGATGAAAACTTAGAATATCAGGAAGAATTAAACCACAATAGAAACTGAAAATATTGGTAAATACCTTCCTTCTTCTCTCAAGTTTTAAAAATGATATTTGATAGTTGAAGCAATATATATAACATTGCCTGATATGGTTCTCAGTGTATGTAGAAGAAATATTTAAGACAATTATAAATAGGGGAGGGTAAAAGGACTTAAAGGGAGGTAAGGTTTTTAAACTTCATTTGAACTGGTAAAATATGAAAACGTGCATACTGTGATAAGTAATGTGTGTATAATGTAATATCTAGAGCAACTACCAAAAAACTCTATACACTCAAAAACACTATAGATAAATCAAAATTGAATTTTTTTTTCCAAAAAGGAATTCTTTTAAAAAATCAATCAACTCACAAGAAGGCAAGAAAAAGAAAAAAAGAGAAATGGAAAATAGAAGGAATGAACAAAACAAAAAAGAAAATGACAGATTTAAGCTCTAACATATCATTGATTAAATTAAATATAAATTATCTAAATACAGTAATTAACAGAGATTAGGAGAGTAAATTTTTAGGGGCACCTGAGTGGTTCAGTTGGTTTTGGCTCAGGTCATGATCTCACCGTTTGTGAGTTTGAGCCCCACATCGGGCTCTGTGCTAACAGTGTGGAACCTGCTTGAGATTCCATCTCTCCCTCTCTCTTTGCCCCTCCACTGTTTGCACTGTCTCTGTCTCTCTCAAAGTAAATAAACAGGGGCTCCTGGGTGGCTCAGTTGGTTAAGCATCTAACTTCAGCTCACATCATGATCACATTGGATTCCTTGTCTCCCCCTCTCTCTGCTCCTCCCCTGCTCGTGCTCTGCCTCTCTCTCTCTCTTTCTCAAAAATAAATAAACATTAAAAAAAATTTTTAAGGGAGAGTAAATTTTTTTAAATCAGGAGTCAGACACTCAACTGAGCCACCCAGGCATCCCAAGGAGAGTAAATTTTTTAAAAATCATGACTATTATAAGAAAAGGCAAAGGTGTGGTACCTGGCTGGCTCAGTTAGAAGAGCATGTGACTCTCGATCTTTGGGTTATGAGTTTGAGC
Source organism: Panthera pardus (assembly GCF_024362965.1). Taxonomy (NCBI): domain Eukaryota; kingdom Metazoa; phylum Chordata; class Mammalia; order Carnivora; family Felidae; genus Panthera; species Panthera pardus. The sequence continues at coordinate 16,765,139 of NW_026527013.1, forward strand.
CACTGGTGGGGTGTAGAGATTAATTTTTTTAATTAAAAAAAAAGGAGGGGAACCTGGGTGACTCAGTTGGTTGAGAGTCCAACTTCAGCTCAGGTCATGATCTCACGGTTCATGAGTTCGAGCCCCATGTTGGACTCTGTGCTAACAGCTCAGAGCCTGGAGCCTGCTTCAGATTCTGTCTCTCTCTCTCTCTCTCTCTCTCTCTCTCTCTCTCTGCCCCTCCCCTGCTCATGCACTGTCCCTCTCTCTCTAAATATAAACAAACATAAAAAAGAAAGAAAGAAAAGACAAAAGAACTTGAATAAGCAAAATAATTTTGACTTCATAATTTTTTTTTTAACTTTTGTGCTAGAAATGATACCATCAAGAAAGTAAAAACGTAACCCACTGGATGGGAGAAAATATTTGCAAGTCATATATCTGATAAAAGACTTATATCCAAAATATATAAAGAACTCTTAAAAGTTAATAAAAGATCAATAACCCAATTTTTAAAAAAGTTTTTTTTAATGTTTATTTTTGAGGCAATGCAAGAGACAGAGTGCAAGCAGCGAAGAGGCAGATCACTATGTTGCATATTAAGTGAAACTAATGTAACATTGTGTGTCACCTAAACTTCAAAAAAAAAATCACTAAGAGAATAAGAAAATTTATATGCAAAATTTAAAGGGACAGGAAAAACTAGGGTTTTAACTTTGTAACTATAATGTATCAAATATTAATTTTAGAAACTAAACTTCAGAATAATCTCTTCCATGCAATAATTAATTAATCAATTAAAAAATAAAATGACCAAAGGATCTGAGTAGACAGTTTTCCAAAGAAAATATACAAATTGCTAATAAGCTTATGAAGAAAATGTTTAACACCATTATCATTAGGTAAGTGCAAATCAAAACCATAATGAAATACTGATTTATATCCACTAGGATGGCTACAATTAAGGCACTTATTTCAACAATAAGTGCTGAGAGGATGTGGAGAAATTAGAACTCTCATACAATGCCAGTGAGAATATAAAATTGTGAAGCCACTTTGGAAAATAGTCTGGGTAGTTCCTCAAACCTCAAAAGAGAGAAAGAGCACGACAGGGGAGAGGAGCAGAGAGAGAGAGAGAGAGAGAATCCCAAGCAGGCTCCATGGTCAGTGCAGAGCCCAACACGGAACTCAATCCCACAACCCTGGGATCACGACCTGAGCTGAAATCAAGAGTCAGATGCTCAACCGATTCAGCCACCTATGCCCCCCAATTCCTCAAAATATTAAATACACAGTTAATATGTAACCCAGCAATTCCACTTCTGAGTATTAAAAAATGCATCTACATAAAACTTGCAAGTGAATTTCATAGAAGCATTACTTACAATAACAAAAAGTGGAAACAACCCAAATAGGTACATTGATGAATGGATAAACAAAATATGGTATATCCACATAACAGGAATATTAGGTTGGCAGTAAAAAAAGGAATGAAGTCTGATAATATGCTACAGCATAGATGAGTCTTAAAAACATTGTTTTAAGTGAGGGAAGCCAGCCACAAAAGACCACATATTGTATGATCTTATTCATCTGAAATGTGCAAATAGGCAAATCCATAGAGACAGAACAAAGAACAGTGGTTGCCTATGGCTGATGGAGGTGAGGTGGAGAAAAGAGGAGTGACTAATAATACATATGAGGTTTTTGGGGGGGGGGGTGACAGGTCTTCTCAGATTGCAGTGCTCTGTGGATATACTAAAGTCCATTGAATTACATTCTTTAAATGGGTGACTTTTATTGTGTGTGAAATATATCTTAATAAAGCATTTAATAGGAGAAACCACAGGGAAAAAAAGTCAGTTGTTTTTTTTACATGCTAGCAATAAACAACTGGAAATTAAATTTGAAAAGCAGTATCATTAATAATATAAAAATATGAACTACTTAGGGATAAATTTGCAAGGGATATGAAAGATCTATATACTGAAAACTATAAAATACTGCTCAGAAAAATTAAAGAAAACCTGCTTAAAATAAAACCTAAATTAAAATAATGCTGACAGGGGCGCCTGGGTGGCGCAGTCGGTTAAGCCTCCGACTTCAGCCAGGTCCCGATCTCGCGGTCCGTGAGTTCGAGCCCCGCGTCAGGCTCTGGGCCGATGGCTCGGAGCCTGGAGCCTGTTTCCGATTCTGTGTCTCCCTCTCTCTCTGCCCGTCCCCCGTTCATGCTCTGTCTCTCTCTGTCCCAAAAATAAATAAAAAACGTTGAAAAAAAAATTAAAAAAAAATAAAATAATGCTGACAAAAATTAAGTGGAAAGATATACCTTCTTTATGGTTAAAAGACTCAATAGTATTGGGGCGCCTGGGTGGCTCAGTCAGTTAAGCAGCTGGTTCTTGGTTTTAGCTCAGGTAATGATCTTACGGTTCATGAGTTTGAGCCCGTGTCAACCCCGAGTCAAGCCCTACTCTGACAGTGCAGAACCTGCTTGAAATTTTCTCTCTCCCTCTCTCTCTGCCCCTCCCTGCTCGCTCTCTCTCTCTCTCTCTCTCTCTCTCTCAAAATCAATAAATGAACTTAAAAAAATGACTCAATAGTGTTCAAAAGTCAATTCTCCCCAAATTTATCTATAGATTCAGTGCAATACCAATCAAAATCCCGGCAAGCTTTTTTGAAAACATTGACTTACTGATTCTAAAATTCTCATAGAAATTCATAGAACTAGAAGGGTCAAAACAACTCAGAAAAAGAAAAAAAGTTGGAAGGCTAATACCATGTAATCACAATAGTTATTACAAGCCTATAGTAATCAAAATAGTTTGTTTTTGACATAAAGTTAGGAACACATACATCAAAGGAATAGAATAGAGTCCCAAAACAAACCCACACATGTAGGGACAACTATTTGTAACAAAGACATAAAGGCAACTTAGTGGAGAAAGGATATACTTTTCAACAAGCGGTACTTGAACAACTGGACTAAAACATGCAAAAAAACAAACAAAACAAATTTGGATCCATATCTCACAGCATGTACAGCAATTAACTCTAAATGAATCATAGACCTAAATGCGAAACCTCAAATTATAAAACTTATAAAAGAAAATGGAAGGGGCTCCTGGCTGGCTCAGTCGGTTAAGTGTCCGGCTTCAGCTCAGGTCACGATCTCACAGTTTGTGAGTTCCATCCCCCCCCCCCCCCCCACCATTGGGCTCTGTGCTGACAGCTCAGAGCCTGGAGCCTGCTTTGGATTCTGTGTCTCCCTCTCTCTCTGCCTCTCTGCTGTGCATGCTGTGGCTCCCTCTGTCTCTCAAAATATAATAATAATAATAATAATAATAATAATAATAATAATAATAAATTTTTTTAAAATTTTGAAAAAAGAAAGTGGACTTTGTGAAAATTTAAAACTCCTGCTCTTCAGGGGCACCTGGGTGGCTTAGTCGGTTAAACATCAGACTTTGGCTCAGGTCATGATCTCATGGTCCGTGAGTTCTAGCCCCATGTTGGGCTGTCTGTTGTCAGTGCAGAGCCTGCTTTGGATCCTCTGTTCCCCTCTCTCTCTGCCCCTCCCCCATTTGCATTTTCTGGTTTTCTCTCTCTCAGAAATAAATGAACAGTAAAAAAAAATTTTTAACTCCTGCTCTTCAAATGACATTGTTAAGAAAATGAAAAGACAAAGCATAAGCTAGGAGAAAATCCTTGCAAGGCATATATCTGATAAAGGACTTGCACATGTATAGAACTCTGAGAAATCAACAATAAGAAAATGACACAATTTTAATGACTAGAAGATTTGAACAGGCACTTCATCAAAGAAGATATCCAGATGGCAAGTAAGAACATGAAAAGATGTTCAACATCATGCAAATTAATTATGCAAATTAAAAATGGAACAAGAGACCACTACACAACAATTATTAGAATAGCTGAAGTTAAAGAAACTGACCATAATGAATATTGGCAAGAATGTATTGTGCTTTCTTCTTGGTAGTGGGAGGTATGAGATGCAATAATTTGTCTTTTATTTTGGAGGTGATGTCCCAGACTACTAAACTCCTAAAAATTTTACTGAATGTGATGGACACCTGAGTCTTCAAAGGATTTATCTCCCAGCCATTGTAGCACATGAGTCTTACCAAGGACTTTACAATACTATCCATTTATTGCTTATTTGGTTCAATTAGCATGATGTCATCAATACGGTTGACCAATGTGATAATCTGGTGGATGTCGAGATTGTTTAGATCTCTCCATTTTATAATTTGACAGAAGTCAGGAGAATTAAGGCAGCTTTGAGCATCTGACTTCAGCTCAGTTCATGATCTCACAGTACATGAGTTCGAGCCCCGCATTGGGCTCTGTGCTGACAGCTCAGAGCCTGGAGCCTGTTTCAGATTCTGTGTCTCCCTCCCTCTCTGCCCAACCCCCCACCCCCGCTCATGCTCTGTCTCTCTCTCTCTCTCTCTCTCTCAAAAATAAGCATTAAAACAAACTTAATAAATAATAGTTTTTCACATAAAGTAAATAACTTTTAAAAAACTGTAAATGTATACTGTTGTCCATTCCAAATGAATGTGAATTGTTTTTGAGATTAGAGATTAATATTTATAAACTGTCTTTTAACACTATTATAATATGCATAGCTTTTGTCTGTTTAGTTTCACATTATTTAACCCTAGCATATGACTGAACATAATTCAGCCAAGCCCCCCACATGGTAGAAACAATTTTCTGTCATTTTATCCCTCTGACACCCTAATTTCTGCCTCCCTAGACAGAAGTCACAACTATTTGTATCTCAGAAAGAAAAATGATATGTACACTCTAAGGAAGTACAATAATGTCCTATGCATTTTTTTAATTGAGAAATTGGTTTGTATGATAATTGGTGCCCAGATTGTACTGAAAAAGGCTAATTTCTATTGAGTTACACAAATGCTACTTTTTTTTCTTTTACTGTTTTATCTAACCCAAGCTATTTCACCCCTACCATGAGAAACCCAAGCAAGTTGAAATTAATCCCAAGCTTGGAGCAATAAATTAGTAGATTTCTGCTTCTCTCTGTGAACATCTTTTATTTTTATTTTTTGGTTCGCCAGTTATAGTACCTGCCAATAGGACTTTTCCAGAAATGTGTTCTTTCAACTGCAGTTTATCAAATGCTTTCTGAATGCCAACTCCTGTGGGTAGAAATAGGGGATATGGAGATAAATGAGATCATCTCTGTCTCTGGGAAGCTCTCAAACTAATTGGGGAACACTTCTAAACAGTTAACATTTCTAGGCGGTGAACAGTAACCCCATTGGTGGGTTTGTTAGTCACTTTGGACCATACTTGAAGCCAAGAGGGTTATTCTGTCCTTTCCCACAGAGAACCAAAGTAGTAGTCAGCTCTATGTGCTAAGTCATGATCATCCAAATGTCTTAACATGGACTTTCTTTTTTTTCTTTAATGTTTATTTATTTTTGAGAGAGAGTGTGAGTGGGGGAGGGGTAGAGAGAGAGGGTGTCAGAGGGTCCAAAGCAAGCTCTGCTCTGACAGCAGCAAGCCGATGCAGGGCTCGAACCCATGAACCGTGAGATCACGACCTGAGCTGAAGTCGGACACTCACCAACTGGGCCACCCAGGCACCCCTTAACATGGACTTTCAGCAATGGAGCAGCAGGGTGCCAAGGCAAGGGCTGAGATGAAATACTGCCTAAAATCATTCTTAAACATATGCTTCTGTGAGAATGTCTGGCTCACTTGACATGTCAGGCCTCCTAGCATTTGTGCAATGATATAATATCACAGCCATCAGGAAAGAGCCTCCCTCTCCCTTGGAATGCACTTTTCACAGCTTTTGCATCTAGTTCCTTACAAATCCATGAAGAAGGAGGAATCCAATGGCAATTTAGAGTTGAGCTCGTTGTTGCAATGAGGGCTACTTTTTCTCCTCAAAGGACACTTAACAACCCTTGGTCAGTGAGTCATCACAGGCTGAATCCTGGCAAAGTCTAATTTTCCAAAAATTGAAAACATGACTTATACAAATATGAGGGAGCAAGTAAGATGTCAACGCTGGTTCAAAGAGCAGGTTGAGCAACTGGGTATTCACAGACATTTATAAAGGAATATTGGGAGAGAAAAAAGTAATGTTAGAATTAAAATGTTAGGGGCGCCTGGGTGGCTCAGTCGGTTAAGCGTCCGACTTCGGCTCAGGTCATGATCTCGCCGTCCGTGAATTCGAGCCCCACGTCAGGCTCTGTGCTGACGGCTCAGAGCCTGGAGCCTATTTCGGATTCTGTGTCTCCTTCTCTGTCTGCCCCTCCCCCGCTCACGCTCTGTCTCTCTGTCTCTGAAAAATGAATAAACCTTAAAAAAAAAAAAGAATTAAAATGTTAAGTTAGATGGGGAGCCTGAGTGGCTCAGTCAGTTAAGCGTCCAACTCTTGATTTTGGCTAATCTCACGATTTTATGAGATCAAGCCCCACATCAGGCTCTGAGCTGACAGCTTGGAGCCTGCTTCAGATTCTCTGTCTTCCTCTTTGTCTTTCCCCCTGCCCATGCAAAAGTGCATGCGCATGTACTCTCAAAACAAATAAATAAATATTTTAAAAATAAATAAAATGTTAGATAAGATATAAAATTGGTTCGTGTCGAGAGGGCAATCAAACCATAACCTTTGGGTTTATATTTTCCACTGGATAATATTTAGCATATAACTTTAGAATAATTAATAAATGACAAAGCACATTACTTTAAGATAGATAATTAAATAACTCTTAGATGAGACCATCATCCCCCTTAATTCTCAGTATGACATTGAAAGTACATACCAACTACCTTTTTGCCTTTTTTTCCAAGTAGTTTTTCTTTTTTTGTTCCAAGTAATTTTTTTAATTTTTTTAATGTTTATTTATTATTGAGAGACAGAGAGACACAGAACATGAGCAGGGGAGGGGTAGAGAGAGGGGAGACACAGAATCTAAAGTTGGCTCCAGGCTCTGAGCTGTCAGCACAGAGCCTGACACAGGGCTCGAACTCACAAACTGCGAGATCATGACCTGAGCCGAAGTTGGTCGCCTAAACAACTGAGCCACCTAGGCACCCCATGTTCCAAGTAATTTTTAACAACATCTTTGTATTTCTTCAGCCAGGGATCTGAGCCCTCTCCCAGCCGCCCATCTGTCCCAGCATGCCTTTATAAGTTCATCTTCCCTCTATACCTTTCCCATACTCTCCTATGTTAGAATTTCTCCCCAACCTCCTTATCAACCAAAGATCCCGTGGTTCATTGCCAGAGGTCAAGGTACCACTCACCCTTCAAGGGCAATGCAGTTGGCATCTCCCCTCAGAGTCAGTGCTGTTAATGAATTGAATCCCCCTTGATACTATTCCAAATTACTCAGTACCAATCTTTCTTGGCTGGTATGAAAAAAAAACGGTTTCTTGGGATTTCACTATTTATTTGCCTGGAACCTCTCTAGAGACAGCCTGATGAAAAACTAAGTCTTCAACTATTAAGGCATTTGATCCTGTTAAATTGGATTTGACAGCTTGGGCACACCTGCACAAAAGCTTTAAAATGAAATGTGCATTTTATTGCATGAGCCTAATTTAGAATTGACCCAAAGGGATGTTTTGTACAATTGGTGGGAAATTTGTGGTATCATGTTGAAACTTAACATGACTAAATTCAGCTTTGACAATTCTGATGAAAAAAAATCATAAAACCTTGGAAACCAGAAGGGTATAGACTGTTACATATATTTGTGTGTGTGTGTGTGTGTGTGTGTGTTTGTGTGTGTGTGTATACACACAAAAAGAAGGATATAGACTGTTAACTCTGGCAGTCGATAATGGGACAATCAAATGTCCACATGCAAAAGAATGAATTTGGACTACTACCTCACAAAATAAATTCAAAAGAATGAAAACTGGAAAACTCTTAGAAGAAAACATAGGGGTAAATCTTCACTTCTATGGATGTGGCAGTGACTTTTTAGATATGATACCAAAAGCATGAGTAACAAAAGAAAAATAGATGAATTGGACTTCATCAAAATCAAAAACTTTTGTGCTTTATAGGACACCATCAAGAAAATGAGCCCACATATAGGAGAAAATATTTGCAAATTATGTATCTGATAAGGGACATGTATCTAGACTATATAAAGAACTCTTACAATGCAATAATGAAAAGATAAATAACCCATTAAAAATGGGCAAAGGATGAAATAGACATTTCTCCAAAGAAGATATACAAAGGGCCAATAAGCACATGAAAAGATACTCAACGTCATTAGTCATTAGGAAAATGCACATCAAAACCACAATGAGATAGCACTTCATATCTACTGGGATGGCTATAATAAACAAGACAAATAATTACAAGTATTGTTTAACACGTGGAGAAATTGGAACCCTTAAATGCTGCTGGAGAAAGACAAAATGGTACAGCCGCTTTGAAAAACAGTCTGGCAACTACTCAAAAGGTTAAACACAGAGCTACAATATGACCCAGCAATTCCACTCCTAGGTATATATTCAAAAGAAGTGAAAATATACATCTACACAAAACCTTGTACTTGGTTCATAACAGCACCATTCATAATAGCCCAAAAGTGGAAACAATCCAAATATCCATCAACTGATGAATGGATAAAATAATTGTGATATATCCATACAATGGACTATAATTCAGCTCTAAAAAGGAATGAAATACTGATACATGCTGCAACATACATTAACCTTGAAAACATTATGCTAAGTGAAAGAAGCCAGTCATACGTGGTGTGAAGTGTTCAGAACAGACAAACCTATAGACAGAGAATAGATTGGTGGTTGTCTATGACTGGAAAGTGGCATGAGGAAACGAGGAGTGATTGCTAATAGTACAAGGTTTTTTAAGGGGTGAAAAATGTTCTAATATTAGACTGTGGGGATAATTGCACAACACTGAATATACTAAAAACAGAGTTGATAGCTGTGACAGAGACTGTACAGTCCACAAAGCCTAACATACTTACTATCTAGCCCTTTACCAAAAAGTTTGCCAATCTCTCCCTTACAGTGAGTTTTAGATTGGGAAGTGTGAGTCCTCCAACTTTGTTCTTTTTGTTCATTGTTTTGGCTATCCTGGGTTCTTTGCATTTCCATATTAATTTGAGGATTGGCTTGTCAGTTTTGGCCAAAAAAAAAACAAAACACTGCTGGACTTTGATAGTGATTATGTTACATTTGCAGATCAAATTAAGGAGATCATTTTAAAAAATTTATCTGAAATTGTCTGATTTAACCATGAGAGCCTCTTCCAACTTGCCTCCAGGTCCTTTTGATAAAAATTGTATTATTCTTTGAGGACTTCCTTGCTTTCTGGCAAGGAATACCAAGCTCATCTCATAATTTTTCTTATAACAGCCAAGGAATTCTGACTCTTTTGGTGGAGGATGGTATTTAGAAGCCAAGGTCTTGGTACTTGGTGTTAAATCTGGTACCTTGCTGTTGAAGGTGTTACTGCTCCAAAGCTCTCTCAGTGCCCAGAGCTAGGGATATAGGGAATATTTGCATGTGAATACACACACGCACACAAACACATTTATTAAGGTAGGACTTCCTACCACCTCTGAGACTAGCAGAGACAACCTGTCTTCTTTTCTCATGTTCCAGTTGGGAACCCAAGAAGTCAAGGAACACTTCCCAAAGCACCCTATTAGTGATGGACACAGGCCTGGCTGAACACAGACCTCTCTACCCTCTTATGGATTTGCTTGTTTCCTGGGATTCTGCAGCAAGCACAGGCCTGACTCCCAATAGGAGGATGTCTTAGATTGGTTTCCTTTGAAACAGACTCTGAGCTGCAGAGAATTTGTTCAGCAAACTGGTACAGCAAGGTTGTTAGAGGATGTGCTCAGTAGACATAACAGTAAGGGGGTGAGGGAGGCAGAACTGGGCAAAGGGAGCAGCTGACCCCCAGTGAGATTGCAAATGGGGCCTCAGATAATCCTACAAGCAGATCTGGAGCTGGGGTAGCCCCACAGAGTTGACTCAAATTGTGTAATGAAGAGCAAGCTTTTAAATCTCCATATGCACCAACCACTAGCTATGAGCCTGGAAGGGGGCATATTCTGCACAGGCAGTTCCCTTTGGCTGAGGACAGTTTCTGGTGAGGAGTGCAGCTATGAACTGCCAGCAACTATTATTTCCAGCAGTGGAGGGGTGGGCACATCAGCTCCGAAGAGGGAATGGCATAGAGCCCCCCCAGAATCCCCTAGAGGGAAGGAAGTCTAGGCTGTAGGCAGTGGCATCAGACAAGCATCCAGCCCTGCACAGCAGGTAGAGCTCAAAGAGCAGAATTGGAACAGGCAAGAGCAGCTGGCATTTTGGCTGTGGAGACAGACTGGGCATGAAGAGGCCACATGGTGTGAGGAAGCTCTAAGCTAGAACTTCTACCTCCAGTCTGTGTGTTCAGGGGCTGGATGGTCTAACTAAAAAAAAAAAAAAAAAAAAAAAAAAAAAAAAAAAAAAAAAAAAAAAAAAAAAAAAATCACAGCCTCTCTGAGTAGCTTCCTTCTAGTCCATCAACTTCAAGTAGCAACTGTGATTTAGTTTTCAGTGTTGCCTTCCTCCTTTAGTAATTGAACATAAGACAGTTGATAAATTGATCTCCGTAAAAAAGCATAAGAATCATCAGAAAAATTCCGATTCTTACAACGGAGTCTTAGTCTAAGACTGGTTATGACCCTTGGATACTCCTCACCTGCCATGTAACGATAGCCTAATATCGTCCTAATGCTGCCCTGTGGTCGGCTCAGCCCACAGGGAAAGCCTGGAAGAAAGTACTTTTCTGCTCCAGTCAGGAGACTTGGACATCTGGGACTGTGGGATTTTTGCCTGGTCTACCCCTCCTGCTGTTAGCCCCAGCTGCAAAGACCAGTCACCACTACACTTTCAGCATGATTACTGAGTGCTGCACGGGCTTTATAGGCTTTATAACTGGCTGTTCCAGAGAACCTGGGACCAGCTGCCTCCTCTGGTATTTCTCACCCAACCCCCAAACTGTGGCTCCTTAATGTACACTGTCCTCTGACGTTCAACCTGGAGAAAAGTGAGGAAATAGTCGCACCTCTGACTTATTTACTTCCTATTCCTCTCTTCCAAAACATTGGAAGAAAGTAAAAACCACACATTACCCCAGAAATAAATACTGATGATATTTGCATAATAATATTTATTTGTATGTGTATTTGAAATGGAACACACTATACATATATTTTTTTCATTTAATAGTATATTTGTTTATCTGATTTTTTAAAAAATATTTATTTTTGAAAGAGAGAGAGAGAACACAAATGGGAGGGGCAGAGAAAGAGGGAAAACAGAGGATCTGAAGCCCGCTCCTTGCTGACAGCAGAAAACCTGACACGGGGCTCAAACCCAGAAACAGCGAGATTATGACCTGAGCCAAAGTCAGATGCTTAACTGATTGAGCCACTCAGGTGCCCCTGTTTATCTTATTTATTATTATTATTATTATTTTTAATTTACATCCAAGTTAGTATATAGTGCAACAGTGATTTCAGGAGTAGATTCCTTAATGCCCCTTACCCATTTAGCCCATCCCCCCACCCACAACCCCTCCAGGAACCCTCTGTTTGTTCTCCGTATTTAAGAGTCTCTTATGTTTTGTCCCCCTCCCTGTTTTTATATTATTTTTGTGTCCCTTCCCTTGTGTTCATCTCTTCTGTGTCTTAAAGTCCTCAAATAAGTGAACTCATATGATATTTGTCTTTCTCTGACTAATTTCACTTAGCATAATAGTTCCATCCACATAGTTACAAATGGCAAGATTTCATTCTTTTGGATTGCCGAGTAATATTTCTCTGATGATGAGTGAGGTTGAGCATTTTTTCATGTATCAGTTGGCTATCTGGATGTCTTCTTTGGAGAAGTGTCTATTCATGTCTTTTGACCATTTATTCACTGGATTATTTGTTTATTGGGTATTGAGTTTGATAAGTTATTTATAGATTTTGGATACTAACCCTTTATCTGATATGTCCTTTGCAAATATCTTCTCCCATTCTGTCGGTTGCCTTTTAGTTTTGCTGATTGTTTCCTAAGCTGTGCAGAAGCTTTTTATTTTGATGAGGTCCCAATAGTTCATTTTTGCTTTTGTTTCCCTTGCCTCTGGAGATGTATTGAATAAGAAGTTGCTGTGGCCAAGGTCAAAGAGGTTTTTGCCTGCTTTCTCCTCGAGGATTTTGATGGCTTCCTGTCTTACATTTAGGTCTTTCATCCATTTTGAGTTAATTTTTGTGTATGGTGCAAGAAAGTGGTCCAGGTTCATTTTTCTGCATGTTGCTGTCCAGTTTTCCCAGCACCACTTGCTAATGAGACTGTCTTTCTTCCATTGGATAGTCTTTCCTGCTTTGTCAAAGATTTGTTGGCCACATGTTTGTGGGTCCATTTCTGGGTTCTGTATTCTGTTCCATTGATCTGAGTGTCTCTTTTTGTGTCATGTTTGTCTTATTTTTAACAGCTGTATACTCTTCCAAAGTATAAATGTACAACTCATTTAATCAATTCCCCCTTCATTTTGGGTGCTAATGATTGTTCACTCTTAAACAATGGTATTTATCTTTGTAGATAAATCTCTGTTCATCACCATGATGTTTTCCTTAGTAAATTCCCAAAATTAGAATTTCTGGGTCCAGGGATAAATGAAAATGATGCATGCTCATCGTCAAAAATCTAGATAACTCAGCAGTTTCTATTGCGAACAGGTATATATCCTTCTAGACCTTTTTCTCTGGACATTCCTACACATTTGTGCACACACACAGACACACACTTACAGAAGGTAAAATGGTTTCATACTGTGCATTTTGTTCCACAGCTTGCTCTTTTATAAAAACTACAATAGATCATGAACATCTATTCTCCTAGTTGATAATTATAATTTTACCTCATTTTATGTAAGTCGCAAAATGTTCCAGAATAAGGGTATAGTATACTTCGTGAACTTTCCCCCTATGGACAGACAATTGTCTACAGTTTTCCTCTTATCCAAATCATGTGGCAGTATATATTCTTGTTGGTATAAATTTGCACAGTTATATGAGTAATTTTGTAGAGTAAATTTCTAGATGTGGACTGCTGGACCAAAGGGTGTTAGGAATGCACTGCAGTTCAGTCTCAGCCTTTGTATTATACCAAAATCTGATATTTGAGGGGCGCCTGGGAGGCTCAGTCAGTTTGGTGTCCGACTTTGGCTCAGGTCATGACCTTATGGTCCGTGGGTTTGAGCCCCATGTTGGACTCTGTGCTGACAGCTCAGAGCCTGGAGCCTGCTTTGGATTCTGTGTCTCCTCCTCTCTGCCCCTCCCCTGCTCATGCTCTGTGTTTCTCTAGAATAAATAAACATTTAAACAAATGTGGTATTTGAGTTTGGGTTTAGCCAAATACCCAAATACCTACCTCATAATTACTTCTGACTTCCCTGAATTTGTCACCAGTGATCACATGGTAGGCCCAAACATCTGGAAGTCCATCTAGCCAGCTAGGCTCCTTCTTCACTTGATGACTGTGGTAGGTAAAATAGTGCTTCTCTCTCCAAAGATGTCCATGTCCTAAGTCCTAATATCTGGAACCTGTGAATATGTTAGGTTACATGGCAAAGGTGAATTAAGGTTGCAGTTAGAACCAAGTTTTCTAATTAGCTGGTTTTAAAATAAAGAAATTATCCAGGGTACTTGGGTGCCTCAGTAAGTTAAGTGTCTGACTTCGGCTCAGGTCATGATCTCATGGCTTGTGAGTTTAAGCCCCACATCAGGCTCATTGCCGTCAGCATGGAGCCTGCTTTGGATCCTCTGTCCCCCTCTCTCTCTGCCCCTCCTCCACTCATGCTCGCTCTCTCTCTCTCTCTCTCTCTCTCAAAAATAAACATTAAAAATAAAATAAAGAAATTATCCTGGATTATCCAGACGGGGACAATGTTATAACAACCATCCTTAAAAGGGGGAGAAGAAAAGGAGAGTCAAAGGGAGACATGACACTGGAAGAATTTTCAGAGATATGGCTTTGAAGTTGGAAGGAATTATGTCCTATAAATTTAAGATTCTACAGTGTTTAGCTCCATTTGTTCAAAAACGAAAACTTTTCATGTAAAACCAACTAGTAAATGTAGAGTTGTTGTAACCTTTACAATGCAGGTTAACATAACCTTAGGCAGTGATGTGGAATACAAAGCATCGCTGCCAGTGGCTCATCTGCACCGCCCACCGCAGCTCTGGCTTCTCTGCTATTCTTAAACTCATTTTTGCTGGTAAGATAACGGACAGTTTTATTTTTAAGGTTAGCAGGACCATGAGCCAAGGAATGTAAGCAGCCCGCAGAATCTGAAAAAGGCAAGGAAATGGATTCTTCCCTAGTGCCACCTTGATTTTAGCCCCATGTCAAACCTCAAACTGTAAAACAATAAATTTGTACTGTTTGTATTAAATAAAATTGTATTGTTTCACACTACTAAGTTTGTGATAATTTATAACAGCAGCAAAGAACACTAATATAGTCATCAGGGGATTTCTGGGCCTAACAACAGTGAGTCTGGTGAAGTATTTAGGGGATGGAAGATCAGTAAAGTAAATGCTTGATGGGACACACATGGCAAAAACCAGGAGTGTTTTGGGAATCACAAGCATACAAAGTTCCGTTCACATGCTTCAGATGTTTGTTCAAGACAGTCCCCTCAGGGGCGCCTGGGTGGCTCAGTCGGTTGGGAGTCTGACTTCAGCTCAGGTCATGATCTCAACATTCATGGGTTCGAGCCCCGTGTCAGGCTCTGTGCTGACAGTTCAGAGCCTGGAGCCTGCTTCCGATTCCGTGTCTCCCTCTCTCTGCCCCTCCTCTGCTCATGCTGTCTCTCTCTCAATAATAAATAAGTATTAAAAAAAATGTTTAATACTAATAATAAAAAAAGACAGTCCCTTCGGCACAGCAGGATGTAACAGAATTGCTGGTTGAAGGCAGAGAGTGGGCTGTTTTCACCATTTTTCTTCGGGCAAAGATATTACCTGACCTGTCAAAGATTTGGGAACTGCCTTGTCATGCTTATACAAGTTGCTCAAATAAGGTGAAACGGCAGCTGTTAGGTGTTCAGTTCAACAACAAGAAGACTTGTCACTATTTTTTTAATAATAATAATAATACCAGCGTAGGACTTACTAGCAACCAATGGTGGCTTACAACCAAAGTAGTTTGCAGGAACCTGATAAAGAGAACTAAAACCAACTTAATTTCCTGTCTCTGCATTAAAAAATACCAGGCATACTTTCCTGTCCTTGTATTAAATAATATGGAGAACAAGCAAAAATAGCTTAGCTATTTGCTCCAAGAAATACTCGCTCCCAGAACACTATGGACTGACAAGAAGAGCTTACTTATTGAAACTAGCATTTTACTCAAGACCTGCTTAAAGATTGTTGCCTTACCAGGTGTTGTATGTAAGTGTTGAATCACTAAATTCTACACCTAAAACTGATATTACACTGTATGTTAATTGACTTGAATTTAAATTAAAAAAAAAAAAAAAGACTGTTGCCTCACTGTGCCTACCAATCCAAAATGGTTGTTATAAACTCTGCCTAGTCTTAATCAGTTTCCTGCTTCGGAAGAGCCTCCTTAAAATCACCTAGTTTAGGCCCTAACACTCTATAACTATCCTCCCCTGACTCTCACCTTCTGAGAAATTATGACTTAGTCAAGTTGGCATTCTTAATGCAGTAAGTCTATCAAATTTAGCTTTACTTGATAAATAGCTTTCCAGGCAGTCTTTTGGAAGGTATCTACTTAACAGAAGTAATCTTTTTTTTTTTTTGTAATTTTTAACGTTTATTTACTTTTGAAAGAGAGAGAGATACAGAGCATGAGCGGGGGGAGGGGCAGAGAGAGAGAGGGAGACACAGAATCGGAAGCAGGCTCCAGGCTCTGAGCTGTCAGCACAGAGCCCGATGCGGGGCTTGAACTCATGAACCATGAGATCATGAACTGAGTCGAAGTCTGACACTCAACCGACTGAGCTACCCAGGCGCCCCATAACAGAAGTAATCTTGAGAGTGCCAGTGTATGTCTCCTGCGAAACCAGCTGTAGAGATCCTCCACTGGTCCCACTCCGGGGAAGATGCTAAAATTGGTGTGTATGCAATGGAAGCTGAGTATCTTGTTACCTTAAAAACAAGTTACACTGCTCCATAGCCACAGTTCTAGATCCAAGGCCAAAGGATGGTATGATGGGACACTATTAGAAATAAAAATACGTAGGGACGCCTGGGTGGGTCAGTCGGTTGAGCGTCCGACTTTGGCTCAGGTCATGATCTCACAGCTCGTGAATTCGAGCCCCATGTCGGGCTCTGTGCTGACAGCTCGGAGCCTGCAGCCTGCTTCAGATTCTGTGCCTCCCTCTCTCTCTGCCCCAACCCACTCGCATTGTCTCTTTCTCTCTCAAAAATAAATTTAAAAAATCAAAAAAAATTTAGAAAATAAAAATAAAAATACATAGGGGTGCTTGGGTGGCTCAATCTGTTGAGTGTCCGACTCTTGACTTCAGCTCAGGTCATGATCTCACAGTTCTTGAGTTCGAGCCCTGTGTTGGGGTCTGCGCTGACAGTACGGATCCTGCTTGGGATTCTCTCTATCCCCCTCTCTCTTCCCCTCCCCCACTGTCTCTCTCTCTCTCTCTAAATAAACGAAAAAAAAAATGCAAAAGTGGCAATGATACACCTAATATTCACTAAGCATCCTCTTCAAGTAGAGCAAAAACTCTGTAGTTTGTGTGTTTACCTCAAAGAAATGGTATCCTCACCCTAGTCTCAAGTCCAGGAATCAAAGAGGTGATAAATCTTTACCCAATTACTATTAGGGAAGAAGGAAACTTTAGTAACTTGAGGACATCACTGTCAGCTGAACCCTTTACTGCAGAACCTGCGGACATAAATCTGGCTTCTCCACTCACCTTTGCTGAAAGCTGTGGATAACAAAATTCATCTGAGTAAAGCTGAGCATCTCACTGGCTTTCTTCATTGATTCATGAAGCAGCAGTCCATTCAAGTAGAAAGGCATTCAAAAGGAGCTGTGCAAAATGGGAGGCTTTTGTAGAGGGGCTGGGAAGGAAGTTTGCTAACAAAGAGTGGATTATCTCAGACAACGTTTCGTTTCTTTCTTTCTTTTAAGTTTATTTGTTTATTTTGCCAGAGACTGTGTAAGCTGAGGACAGGCAGAGAGAGAGAGAGAGAGAGAGAGAGAGAGAGAACCCCAAGCAGGCTCAGTGCTGTCAGCTCAGAGCCCAATGCAGGGCTCCATCTCATGAACCATGACATTGTGAGCCAAAATCAAGTCGGACACTTAACTGACTGAGCCACTCAGGTGCCTCTCAGACAAGGTTTCTTTGGTGGGGAGGGTGTCTCTCATGCAGATGACTTCACTGGTGCTGACCAGGTAATCCCAGATCAACTGGTTAAAGGTCACCTTCCTGGAAGTCACTGAAACTGCAATTCCATCTTGGTTTGCTGTGGGGGCAAGTGACTCTGTTTTTGGTCTGTTGTTCCTTTTTGAACAATGTGAATGTCTTTTTAATATCTCCGAAGTACACATAGCAGTTGAGCAGCCAAAGCTGCTTGGAAATTCCAATGTCCATAAGTATTAAAATGTTGAATTTTTGAAATTTGGTTACTAAAATAAAATAATTATGATTATTATATAGTATAATTAAAATAATTGTATAATAATTTTAAAATAAAATAATAATTAAAATCTGCATTTGAACAAAATGTGTTTATAGTAGAACTCTGGTATACACAATTAAAAGTGTTAAGGTATTGCCAAATTTGTATCCAAAATGTAAGTACTAATGTATATAGTATGTACCAATATGTATATTTTAAGGCTCTGGAAATACACTGCCTAAGAGTCCTCCAGAAACCATAAGCCAACTGATTTTCTCCTAACACTGAAGAATAATGCCCATTTATCTGTTAAAGGAGAATTTTTCAAAGAAGTTGTAATCATGATTATCCTACAGATATAAAATGAACATGTGTCAAAGATTTTTTCTAACTCCTTAATTAATGAGGGCACCGCTAACATGTTATAGCTAGTTCAAAGGAGAATATAACCCTTCCTCCTATCCAACCATCTTTCCACCCACCCATCCATCCATCCATCCATTCATTAATCTACTCCAGTCATTCTTTTTTTTTCTTTTAACATTTATTTATTTTTGAGACAGAGAGAGACAGAGCATGAACGGGGGAGGGGCAGAGAGAGAGGGAGACACAGAACTGGAAGCAGGCTCCAGGCTCCGAGCCATCAGCCCAGAGCCCGACGCGGGGCTCGAACCCACGGTCCGTGAGATCGTGACCTGAGCCGAAGTCGGACACCCAACCGACTGAGCCACCCAGGCGCCCCGCCAGTCATTCTTAAACCAGGGCAGTTCTGTCCCCAGAGAACATTTGGAAATGTCTAAAGACATTTTGGGCTGTATAACTGGGGGATGTTTCTGGCATCTTGTGGATAATGGTCGGAGATGCTGATAAACATCCTACAACACACAGGATCTCCCCCGACAAATAATTGACCTAAAATGTCAGTAGAACCAAGATTGAGAATCCCTCATATGTCCCCATCCAACAACCTACCCACCCATACACACACACCCATCTATTTTTTTAAGTATTATTTATTATTTATTTTTTTGAGAGAGAGGGACAGCACGAATGGGGAGGGGTCAAAGAGAGAGGGAAAGCACGAATCCCAAGCAGGCTCTGCACTGTCAGCACAGAGCTCAACACAGGGTTCAAACTCATGGAAACTGTGAGATCATGACCTGAGTCAAAACCAAGAGTCACATGCTTAACCGACTGAACCACCCAGGTGCCCCACACACCCATCTATTTCAATGTTTATGGAACACCTGTCACAATGTCTCTCAGTCTTGACTGCAAATCAGAGTCACCTGTGCACATATACAACCTACACGTGCCCAGGTATTCCCTTTGAGTATTTGGATTTTTATAATCAGAAATTATGGAAGTTTGTGAATTGAAAGTTAATCAGCAGAGAAGCTTCTATGCTTGTTTCTAATACAGTATATGATATTAAACAATTGCTAAGATTAACAAAAAATTTATCACCATATTAATCAGGGAATATACCAAAGGTGAAAAACAAATGTCCAGTACTCCTTCTACCAGGGTAGTCTCAACTGAATGTACACATTAGAAACACTTGGGGGCTTTTAAAAAATACTGACGCCCAGATCCCAGAGGCTCTGATTTAATTGGTCTAGGATGTGCCTTAGGCATCAGGATTTTATAAAAGCACCCTAGATAATTATAATGTGCAACCAGGGATAAGAACAGCTGTGTCATGGGGGACCTGGGTGGCTCAGTTGGTTAAGTGTCCTGACTCTTGATTTCAGATCAGGTCAAGGTCTCACGGTTCATGGTATTGAGCCCTACATCAGGATCTGTGCTGACAGAGTGGAGCCTGCTTGAGTATCTCTGACTCCCTCTTTCTCTGCCCCTTCCTCACTTTCTAAACAAACAAACAAACAAACAAACATTTAAAAAAAAAAGAACAGCTGCATCCGAACTCAAAGAAATGCACTTCTCTTTTTCTTTATTGGCTAATTTTTTTTGGCATGTTTGTAACAGGTTTTTTCTTTTTCAATTTAGAGTCTAATCTTAAAATAATGTTTGAGTTAATCTGCATCCTCTTTGTCCTTGGATTCTTGGCTTGCTTTATTTTGTGTGTGTGGGATTGACCTAGAATCACAGGCCCCCAGAATTGTAAGATTGCCGACCATCAAGGGAAGGGCTCTTAAGTCATTTTCTGCTTCTGGAGCTTTTCAAGAAAGTGGCATTGGCAGAAGACCACGAGGTCTGTTCCAGGAGCTAATTATACATCTTTACTAATATTAGAATACTCAAACAGATGGTAACAAAATTTAGGTGAAAAGATTTAAAGGAATGGAAACACCTAAATACCATTAGATGTTCCTCTCACTAACATCCAGGCTTGTGCTGCAGAAGACCTGGTTTCGTGTCAGGTTTGAGAAAAGTCACATCTCAGGTCCAAAATCTTTCTTAGCTTTGGACACCATTGCTGCTGCCACCACCATGTTTTTCTGTAGCTCTGGGGCTTTTTAATGTTCTTCCTAGATGTCAAAACTCCCATTCTTTTCTAAGGCCACCACCCCAACAGAAGGGATTCTTACCTTATGCAGCTTTCTGCCATTCTGGGGGAACAGGAATAATAACAGATATTTATGGAAGGCTTTAGGCATTGTGAAGTCTTCATAGACTTTATCTCCCATGGTCCTTTTAGCGTCCCTGTAGTGGAGAGGGCAGTGATAGCTGCTGCCTCCTTTTTACAGATGTAGAGACTGAGACTCAGAGAAGTGTGCCCAAGGTCCCAGACGCTGAGTGGCAGCAACTGGACTTGCGGTTCTCAGATCCAGTGTTACCTTCTCGTACACCTGGCCACATGCGTGGCCCCACACGTTCTCTCGTTCAACTTGCCCACTTTCTGCAGAAGGCCAGGGCACCGGCCCATAGTAAATCATCCCCAAGTTTAAGAATAGTACTTGTCTACTACACACACACACACACACACACACACACACACAACCCCAGCTTCCTAATGCCTTTTATAGCTTTTCTGGCTAGAACAGATTGTCCTTCAAGCAACTTGTAACAGGAAAATCCCACCTGTGTTCAGAAATCCATCTCTCACAAGCCACTTAAGTCATCAAATCACACTGTCGTGTCTGGCCTCGAGGGAAGCCCCTTCCCTATGTGTAAGACCCCCTTTTTCCTTCTAGCCTTTGCGGATACGTTTCTGCAAACAGGGTGCCTCTCCCTTTATTGTTGGAAAGCTGAGCTGGCAGAAGTGTCTGTCATCTGCTCATAGACAGATTGTTTTTATTAAAATATTATTTATAAATTAGATATTTTTGTTAATAATAGCAATTCATATTTAATAAATTAAAATTTCAAAAGGGAAAAACATCACTTCTACTTTCATCCGGAAGCAACCATTGACCTTTCAACATTTTAGTCTTTTTTTATTCAAATATAAATGTATCTATGTATTGGATATGTGAATTAGCTTTTTCACACCTGCTTTTACAGAATCACAGAATTTAAATTTAGAAGGAACTCAGAGGCCTCAAAGTCCTGTCTTCCTGGTTTGAGGATTCCTTTCACATGGACCTTCACTGGGGCTGCTCAGACACGGCTTGCATCCTCCAGGGACTGGGGGCCCAGTTTGCACCAAGACCACCCATTCTGGGTTTAGAAACTTCATCTTGTTATTTCCTCCTGAGGGGACAGAAAATTCAACTACCCCCACTCCTGTCCCACAGCCCGCTTTGGACTTCACTTCTCAGATTGAATATCTTTAATTTCTGTGACTATCCCTTACTTGACAGTGTTTTCAGAGCCCTTCATGATGCTGGTCACCCTCCACTGGGCAGTCGGTCCAGCTAAAACCCTGCCTCCAGCCCCCAACATGAAGTTCCAAGTGCAGCCTGGCTGACGTGGTATACAGTGGGACTACTACTTCCCTAACCCAAGACGCCTGACCTCCAGTAACACCACCCACGATGACACCAGGTATATTTTTAGCAACTACTTCTCTCTACCGTCAGCTTTTGGATTGGTCTTTAAAGGCCATCAGAATCAGGGTTGATTAAAGAAAGATAATGCCAGTCTCAATGCTGCCTTTTCAAATTCAAAATCCATTTTGGGGAGTGGAAACGGAGCCCAACGTTTGGGGGGGGTGTATGTTTGTACGTTCACCATTTATCAGACATAATGCTGGGCACATTCATATCCTTCTTTTGTACTTGGTTGAGGCCCAGCTGTGCGCTAGACATACATGGTGCCAGGATTATTAATCATTGTTTTACACATGAAAAAAGGCTGGGAAATTGGACACCTTGACCCAGGTGCCATGCCGGTAAGATATGGAGTCCCAGTTTAACTTGTATGTCTTGGCCCAAAGCCTGTGCTCTACCCCTATAATGTATTGCCTCAGATACGTGCAGCCTGCTATCAAGAGTCAAGTCCAGGGGTGCCTGGGTGGCTCAGTAGGTTGAGCGTCCGACTTCAGCTCAGGTCATGATCTTGAAGTTCATGAGTTTGAGCCCTGCATCAGGCTCTGTGCTGATGGCTCAGAACCTGGAGCCTGCTTTGGCTTCTGTGTCTCCCTCTCTCTCTTCCCCTCCCCGACTCACGATCTCTCTCTTTCTCTCTCAAAAATAAACATTAAAAAAAAAAAGTCAAGTCCAGAGTGAGACTCCCCAGGCCCAGCTGATGGGGGCCGTGGGTGAGGGGCGGTGAGTGGATTAGTACCTCCATATGATGCCAGGGACACAACAGAGGTGTCTGGGCCCTCCAGGTTAAAGATTGTGGAGGACATGGAAGGACTACCCGGAGTTCTTTATCCTATCTTGAATCTCTGCACTTCTGAAGGAAACTTGGGTGCTATAATGGTCCAATCTTATCCTTTTCATTATACTTTTATAACACATATCATTAAAAATTCTATCATTAATTACTTTAATGGTTTTGTCATATTATTTCACTAAAAATCCCATGATACATAGCAACCATCTTTTTTCCCCCTTTGGTTCCATTCATCTGTGTGTGAATTTGTACTTTTATTGGGGAGTCCCAGGAAATAGTGGAGAACCTGTCTCAGAGTTGTCCCACCAAGGGAGAGGAGGTAAGGGTGCTCATCTACCAACTCACTGGTTGAGTTGCTCCTAAATGTGTTAACTCTCTGGCATTTGGGCCCACTTTGCAGCAAATAAGTACCTATGGTTGAGAAAGACTTTATGTAGAAAGCTACAGATGCTTTCAGTGGGAACCTACTAGCAGGAATGGCAAGTGCATGGGGTTATGATCAAGGCATGGCAGTATCTGCTACAGAAGGTGACATTTAAGCAAAGACTTGAAGTGAGAGAGTGAGCCATGTGGACATCTGGGAGAATATTTCAGGCAGAGGAAAACAGCCAGTAAGTACAAAGGTCCTGAGGCAGGAGCTCCCGGGCATGTCTGAAGAACAGTAAGGAGGCCCACATGGCTGGAGCATAGTGAGCAAGGGGGAGAAGAGAGTGAAGTCATAGGAGACAAAATCATGTAGGGCCTTCGAGTTGCTTTGAGGAATTGGGTTTCACTCTGGGAGAAACAGGAACCATGTGACGTTTGAAAAGATGTGTTTCGTGGTCTAACTTCTATTTCAAAAGGATCAACCAGGCAGCTGTTCTGGAAATGGACTATATAAGAGCAGAGGAGGAAGCAAGGACATAGGAAGTTGCTGCAATATCCAGGCAAGAGATGACAATGGCTTAGGTCAGAACAGGGGCAGTAGAAGTAGGAAGTGGTCAAATTTTTAATGTAGCAGGAAGGTAAAGCCCATTGGATCTCTTGACGGATTTGATATGGGGTGTTGGGGGGAAGAGAAGTATAAAACTACTAAGGATTTAGCCTGAGCAATTGGGCTGAGATTAGGGAGACTTTGGGTGGAGCATATCTGGGGGACAATTAGGCATTTAGTTTTAAACATGGTGATTTGTAGATGTCTTAACAGACATTCAAATGGAGATGCCACGTTAACAGGTTTGGAGCTCAGGAGAGCAGTCTAGTCTAGATATATAAGATGGATAATTGGCTATGAACGCTGGATGAGCTCACTAAGAGAGTGATCTCCTTGGGATCGCCTCCAAATCTGTGATTACCTGTATCCCGGCACTTCCCATGCTGTCTACCATGTCTCTTATCCACACATTCAATCTTCTCTCTCTTCATCCCACTATGCTACATTCCGGGCAATTTCTTCAGATCAAACATCCAGGTCAGCAATTCTCTCTTTTGCTGTTTCTAGTCTGTCATTTAAACTTTTAGAACTACAGTTTTTCATTCCCACAGGTTTCACTTAAAAAAAAAAAAAATCTGTGCTCTATTTTGATAGCCTTTATCATATCGATTCCTACTTTTGTCTTTGTTTAAAACATATATGTTGTATAATCTTTATTCAATAATTTGTTATCTGAAGTTCTTAAAATCTGACCATGCTCTCATTATGCCCCCACTATGACAGGCTGTTTCCACACGCACATGTGCATGCACGTGTGTGTGTTTAATCTTTGGAGCTCATGTTTATGAGGGTCTTGTGGGAGTGTTGTGTGGCTCAGTAAGGGCATGTACAGATTTTTTTTTTTTTTTTTTTTTTTTTTTACTCTGCTGGGTGTTTTATCCTTGGGCTAAGTTTTTTTTTAATTTTTTAATGTTTTTATTTATTTTTGAGAGAGAGACAGACAGAACATGATCGGGGGAGGGGCAGAGAGAGAGAGAGGGAGACACAGAATCTGAAGCAGGCTCCAGGCTCTGAGCCATCAGCACAGAGCCCGATGTGGGGCTTGAACTCACAAGCTATCAGATCATGACCCGAGTCAAAGTCAGACTCTGAACCAACTGAGCCACGCAAGCGTCCCTCTCTGGGCTAATTTTTACACTAATTCCTCAGGCTGGGGGTTCCTGGACACAGTGTAAATCTGAATCCCAAACCTGTGCATGGTTGCAAATTCTCTCAGGACCTGTTTCCCCTCATCTCTAGAAACTTTTCCCCCAAAAGTGGGGGAACTTTTTCTAGCTTACCTCTTTATGAAGGATGAAGACTTCAAGGTGCCAGCTTTATGCCCAAGGTCCCACTTTCAACTTCCTATGGGGCATGGCCAGAGCCTTATTTCTCACACTTACGTGGACATTCACACTCAAGGGCAACAATCCACGCACACCCCTTCCTACCTCTAGCAGCCACAGCCAGTTCCCATGCTGACCACTTGGGTTTTCAGTTCTCCAGCTCCTGGCAGTTCTCTGTCTCTTCCTGCAAATTTAGCTTTGCATTGAAAAGAATTTTTACTTGAGCCAGCATTTCTGTTTGTAGCAGGAGTATTTTCAGGTTATCTTATCTGTCCCATGTTGGAACTGGAAGTCCCCTCAGGGATGATTTTGGTGGTCAGATTAGCTCAGCAGAAACTATTTTCTAGAACAACAGGCCCATTTGAGTGGACGTGATGCCCCCTAGCTCCCTGTCATGTTGGAAACATCTGCTCCCGTGAGGAGTTTGTGGAGGGTGATCTGCCAGGCACCATCCTGGCTTATTTCTCTGGCTCTCCCCACATTGATGATTACTTGGTTCACTTTGTGCCACAGAGGCCTTTGTCATAATGAATTGAGCTAGAGACCAATGTGCCCAGCTGCCATGACAGAGGCCTAGCTCGCCCTGGCCAGCAGGCCCCAGGACTGGCTGTCTAGAAATCCTATGGAGCGACGTCCAGTAGGGCCATGTCATTGCAGCCAGTGGCAGGGAATGAAGGGAAGGGGGACCAGTAATGCCACAAACAGCTGCTTCCTATGGCCCCCAAAAGATGATGTACCCATTTGCTATGGCCTATTTCCTGAGATGCCCTAAAGACCTGGGAACCCCAAACAAGTCCCGGTAAGAATCAGGTGCAGCCCGAGGCCTGCACTAGCTGGGAGGGCAGGCAGAGCCTGGGCAGACTCGTCTATTTGGCCACAATCAAAGGAGACATGAGGACTGACCAGTAGGGCTGTGTGCACACCATTAGTGCCGATCAGTGACAGTCCCCATGTGTGTCATCCAGGGTGAGGGAGCAGGGGCACTTCAAAGCCGCTCTGCGAAGCCTCGGTGTAGTAGGAGCCTCTGAAAGCTGTTTTAGGACCATTATGTATCAGTCAGTGAAAGTGAAAGGGGCTGAAGAGGAAGAGGGCAGAGACCTCACGGATGCCTTTCTACTTTCTCTGTTCCACAAACCCCCATCCATGTGCTCACTGCTGGGCTGAAGGACAGGGTCACCGAGTGTTTGAATGGACTGATGCCATCCAGTTCAACCTTCTATCTGATACAGGTTCTGCAACCTCCTTGCCAGACAGCCTCCCACTGTGGGGCTCTTGCCGCTAACTTCAGGTAGGGCTGTGCTCATTTTAAGCCTCTTCTTATTCTGAGATAAAAATCTGCCTTTCAGCCATTTCCACCTAGACCCATTCCTCTGCTGGTTGCTGAGGAAGGAGGGCCTCCCGCTTTCACTGGCTCAGGATCACAGAGAGGATGTCCCAAGAGAACCTACAGTCTGACAGGGACTGAGAGAACCAGGGCTCCTCAGAACTAGCTCCCCCCAAGAATGCCCATCCAAGGAAGGAAAGAGGGTGACCAGTGGGACAAAGGCATGCCAGAGGAAGGTGGCTGAGCTACTTTTTCCCTTTCTTACCGGAGACTCGGTTCTGACCCCACCTGTGCATAGGGAAGCATTCTCCTGGACGGGAAATAAAATCAGGCTCTTGAGTGAGCACTGAACGTCCAAGCTAGAAAATTATTTTATCCTGTCCCTGCATATAAAACAGTGAATTGAAACCAAAAGTGGTCTGTGAAGATGAGTGTCCTGTGAAGGATGTTCCTGTTGGGAGGCAGGCCATTGTGAGTCCTCTGGGCTGGGCTCCAGCATTGGAGCAGGCTGTCTGGAACTCTGGGCAAGGGGTTTGGCAGCCCCACTCCAGAGCAGCAGGAGTTACTGGGGGTCTTGTCCTTGAAGGCACTGGCGATGAATCCCTATTTTCTGTGTGCCTGCTGGAGGCCCATCATGGTTTTCAAGTAATTGTGCTGGACGCAGAAAGGGGGAGAAAACAGGAATTGATTAGCAGGTATGGAATTAAGAACCAGAAGCCATGCCACTTACACCCACCCCACCATTCATCCTGCAAACATCACATTCTGGGGACGAGGATGCCCACTGACCAGCCCCAATTCTGTTGAGAAATAATGTTCCATTCATCCCCTTTCATATTTTCATCCTAAAGAAAGTGTGTAAAACTGTTTTAAAATGGTGTGGCAGGCATGTTTAAAAGCAGATGTGTATGCTTCAAAGGCCCACTTGAAAGTTTCTGGCAAGAATTAGGTTCAAAAAGAAAAGAAGAGGGTTCTGTCTCCACAGGGATGGGCACACATGTATTCCGAAGGGCCCTCCCTCTGCAAACCAGATTGATGTTCACAAATTCTTCCCTTTTAATGCAGTTCTAGGCCCTCAGAAAGCAAGTGGGAAAGGTGCGCTGAAACAGAAACAGTGGGCAGTAAGCAAGCAAGTCCTAAAACCAACTTGAAATGTAGGTATGAATCCTCGATCCCCCACAACGTGGGAACGGAAACTGAAGCTCCCGTATTCAGCCAGAATTCTTTTCTACCCCCAATGTTTTTATTGTGGCAAAATACCTACCTTACATAAAAATTTCCCATTTTAACCATTAAATTTTTTAAATTATTATTTTAGAGAGAGGGTGTGTGCACAAGTGGGAGAGGGGGAGAGGGAGAAGGAGAGAGAATCTTAGGTAGGCTCCATGCTCAGTGTGGAGCCTGATGTGGGGGCTCGATCCCCTGACCTGGGATCATGACCTGAGCCAGAATCAAGAGTCAGATGCCCAACGAACTGGGCCCCCGCAGGTGCCCCCCCATCTTAACCATTTTTAAGTGTACAGTTTGGTGATGTACTGATAATGTGCAACCACCACTATCACCCATCTCCGTATGTCTTTTCATCTGGCAAAACTGAAATTCCATACCCATTAAACACTCACTCCTCATTCCCCTACCCCCGAGACCCTACCAACCACCATTCTATTTACTGTCTCTATGATTCTGGCTACTCCAAGCACCTCATGTGAATGGAATCATATAGCTAATTCGCCTTTTTGTGACTGGCTTATTTCACTTAGTGGCTGGACTATTTTATATTCCCGCCAATAGCACACACACAACGGTTCCAATTATTCCACCTCCTCACCAATACTTGTTATTTTGTTGTTGTTGTTTTGTTTTGTTTTTTCTGGATCATTGCCATCCTAATGGGTATAAGGAGGTATGTTGTAGTTTTAATTTGCCTTTTCCTGATGATTTGTGACGTTGAGCATCTTTTCATACGCTTACTGTCCATCTGTATATTGTCTTTTGAGAAATGTCTACTCTTTGCCCATTTTTTAGTTTTAAAGTTCTCTAGAGGGGGGCCTGGGTGGCTCAGCTGGCTAAGCATCCAACTTTGGCTCGGGTTGGATCTCAGAGTTTATGGGTTTGAGCCTGTGTCAGCATAGAGCCCGGAGCCTGCTTCAGATTCTGTCTCCCTCTCTCTCTGCCCCTCTCCCATTTGCACTCTATCTCTGTTTTTCTTTTTTTTTTTAATTTTTTTTAATGTTTATTTATTTTTTTGAGACAGAGAGAGACAGAGCATGAACAGGGGAGGAGCAGAGAGAGAGGGAGACACAGAATCCGAAACAGGCTCCAGGCTCTGAGCTGTCAGCACAGAGCCCGACGCGGGGCTCGAACTCACGGACCGTGAGATCATGACCTGAGCCGAAGTCGGACGCTTAACCGACCGAGCCACCCAGGCACCCCTCTATCTCTGTTTTTCAAAAATAAACATTAAAAAATTTTTTAAAAAAAGAAGTTCTCTATATATTCAGGATATTAATCCCTTATCAAGTTGGAATTTTTGAAGGGAAGTTAAAATGGTCCTGGGTTGGCAATGCCCTGTGGCTAACTGCAAAATCAAGTGCAAATGCCATCAGGGGGAAAGAATGCACTTATGCACTCATGACTCCTACACCTTCAGTTCAGTCAAACATGAACTTATCACACGCGCGCACACACACACACACACAGATAAAAGCCACCATAAGAGAAATTTAGCAAGATGGAAAACATTTTGACCTTGAAAAATCTGATCCTGTATACTTTACGTATCAAAATATATATGAAAAGTTTAAATAAATATTAAGATGGAATGGCTCAAGTATAACATTTACATATCAAGTTTCTGTGTTGGCACGTCTTTTTCTTTCCTTCCTTCCTTTCTTCTTTCTTTCCTTCCTTCTTTCTTTTCTTTCCTTTCTTCTTTCCTTTCTCTCTTCTCTTCCCCCCTCCCCCCTCCCCTCCCCTCCCCTTGCCTCCTCTCCTCTCCTCTCCTCTCATAGGTTCCACACTGGGCTTAAACTCATGACCCTGAGATAAAGACCTGAGCTGAGATCAAGAGTCAGGTGTTTGACTGAGTCATCCAGGCGCTCCATGTGGGCACATCTTAAACATAAAAATTGTCCAATGCAGAGTTCTCCTAGAGATTGAGGGATGGTGGGAGAATATAATACTGACCTATAGAAATGCAGGATTCCCCTGTTGAATGGTTTAGAATTTAAATGTTTATCTGAGACTTTGGAAGTAAAGACAACACAAGGTTATGGGGCACCTGGGTGGCTCAATCTCTAATGCTTCCAACTCTTGGTTTTGGCTCAGATCATGATCTCATGGTTTGTGAATTCGATCCCTACATTGAGCTCTGCATGGACAGCACAGAGCCTACTTGGGAGTCTCTCTCTCTCTCTCTCTCTCTCTCTCTGTCCCTCCCCTGTGCACACGCACTTACCTCTCTCTCAAAAAATAAATAAATAAGCATTTAAAAAAAAAAAAAAAAGAAAAAGGAAGGTTTGCCTGGAATGTCAAGAGAGAAATTCAGGGTGGTAGCCATGCAAATCACTTTGGTCCATCTTTTCTGTGATCTTGAAATAATTTATGCCAGTCAAAACAAGTTCACAACAATAAGGAATAAAATTTTGGAAGCTCTTTCCTCAAAGCCAAAGACCTTTTGGTCCTCCTATTCAATATATATGATGACTTTAACCAATTGATCAAAATTAACCTCACCAATAATGGGACAAAGCAACATCTTGTGCCTCTTGTTACAGACTGAATGTTTATACCACCTCAAAACACATTTGTTTATCGCCACTGTAATGGTATTTAGAGGTGGGAAACTTTGGGAGGTAATTAGGTTTAGATGAAATCATGAGGGTAGAGCTCTCATGATGGTTTAGTGTCCTTATAAAAAGAGGAAGAGTGAGAAGACTCTCTCTACACAAATACATGTCTAGGAAAAGGCCATGTGAGCACACAGCAAAAAGATGGCTGCTTACAAGCCAGGAAGAAGGCCCTCACCAAGAAGCAAATCTGCCAGCACCTTGATCTTGGTCTTCCCAGCCTCCAGAGCCATAAGAAAGAAATGTCTGTTGTTTAAGACACTCGTGTATGGCATTTTGTTATAGCATCCCAGGCTGAATAAGACATGTCCTGATATGATGTACATGAAGAACATGACATCATTCCTGTGGTATTTCTGCCCAGAATGCAGAACTTGAACTTAAATCACAAGAAAACATCAGACAAACCTAAACTGAGGGACATTCAACCAAATAACTGGCCTGTACTCTTCAAAAATATCAAAATCATGGGGCGCCTGGGTGGCTCAGTCGGTTGGGCGTCTGACTTTGGCTCAGGTCATAATCTTGCAGTCTGTGAGTTCAAGCCCCATGTCAGGCTCTGCGCTGACAGCTCAGAGCCTGGAGCCTGCTTCAGATTCTGTCTCTATCTCTCTCTGCCCCTCCCCTGCTCTCACTGTGTCTCTCTCTCTCAAAAATAAAATAAAAACATAAAAAAAATGTTTTTAAAAATCAAAATCACGAAACACAAGGAAAGACCCAGGAATTGTTCTAGATTAAAGGAGACATGGCACCTAAATGTGATGTGTAATCCTAGACTTGATCCTGGCCAGGGTGTGAGAGGAAAACAACTATAAAGGACACCATTAGGTCAACTGTCGAAAGTTACATATGGACCTTGGGTTAAATAATATTGTTGCATCATTGTTAATTTTCCTGATTTCAATTACTATATCATGATTATGTAGGAGAATGTACTTGCTCTTTTTTTTTTTTAGGGTTTATTTTTGAGAGAGAGAGAGAGAGAGAGCGAGCGTGAGTGGGGGAGGGGCAGAGAGCAAGGGAGACACAGAATCTGAAGCAGGTTTCAGGCTCTGAGCTGTCAGCACAGAGCCCAACGAAGGGCTCGAACTCACAAGCCGTGAGATCATGACCTGAGCTGAAGTCGGACACTTAACTGCCTGAGCCACCCAGGCACCCTGAGAAGGTACTTGTTCTTAAAAAGTAAACACTGAAATATTTAGGAGTAAAAAACCAAGAGAATGACATGTTCTAAAATTCACTGTGGTTATGGTTGCATTTAACTGTGGATATATGAAAAAACCACTGGTTGTACACTATAAATGGGCGAATTGTATGGTATTTAAATTATATTACATCTCAAAGGTTTTTTTTAATGGTTATTTATTTATTTATTTATTTGAGAAAGAGAGAGAGTGTCAGCAGGGGACGCGCAGAGAGAGAGAGAGAGAGAGAGAGAGAGAGAGAGAGAGAGAGAATCTCAAGCAGGACTTGAGCCATCAATAGGAAATCTTATGTGGTGTTCAACCCCACATACCACAAGATTGTGACCTGAGCCAAAATCAAGAGTCAGACACTGAATAAGCCACCCAGATGACCCCCTTTGTTTCTTTTTATTTTTATTCTCTCTTATGATGTATGTTAGACTTTCTCATTATGTCCTGTGTATCTCCTAAAGTCTGTCATTTCTTCTAGCCTCTCACCTCTCTATGCTGTGATTTGGGTGATTTTGTTACATTCCTATT
Source organism: Panthera pardus (assembly GCF_024362965.1). NCBI lineage: Eukaryota > Metazoa > Chordata > Mammalia > Carnivora > Felidae > Panthera > Panthera pardus. The sequence goes on from NW_026527013.1 coordinate 16,796,766, forward strand.
TCAGTTTATTAATGCCCTCTTCAGCTGTGTCTAGTCAGCCATATCTAAAAACTGTACTTGGTTTTTCTTCAAATCTACTTGGTCATTTTTAATAAACTCTTTTTTCATGCCCTTTAAAAAAAGGATAAGGCTCCAATATCCTTTCGTGATAAAAATACTCAGTGAACTAGGTACAGAAGAGAGCTTTTTCACCCTGATAGAAGAAAGGTTCTAAGAATAAACTTCAAAGTGTGCTACTCAGAGTGTGTTCCCTGGACCAGCCACATCAGCATCATCTGGGAGCTTATCAGAAATGCAGAATCTCAGGCTCCACCCCAGGGCTGCTGCATCAGACTCTATTCTAACAGCCTGGTGATTCATGTGTACTGCACAGAGTGAGAAGTTCTGCTATAAGGCTCTTCTTTTTTTTTTTCTAGGAAAACCCCATAGCCAACATTATACTTAATGGTGAAGGAATGAACATCTTCCCCCTAAGGTCAGGAACAAGACAAAGATGGCGACTTTCATCTCTTATTTCAACATCATACTAGAGGTTCCAGCCAGGCAAAGCAGGTGAGAAAAAGATATAAAAGGCATTGGATTGGAAAGAAAGAAGTAAAACTATTTGTATTTGTATATGACATGATCTCCTATATAGAGATAACCCTAAGGAATCCACTAAAGAACTATTAAAATTAATAAATTAGTTTAGCAAGGTGGTAGAATACCACATCATTATACAAAAATCGGGGGCACCTAGGTGGCCCAGTCAGTTAAGTGTCCAACTTCGGCTTAAGTGTCTGACTTCGGCTCAGGTAATGATCTCACGGTTTGTGAGTTTGAGCCCTGTGTTGGGCTCTGTGCTGATCTGTGCTGACAGCTGGGAGCCTGGAGCCTGCCTCGGATTCTGTGTCTCCCTCTCTCTCTGCCCCTCCCCGATCATGCTTTCTTTCTCTCTCTCAAAAAAACATAAAAAAAAAAAAAACTTTAGAAAAAAAATCAATTGTATTTCTATACACATGCAATGAACAATCCAAAAGTGAAATTTAAAATACAATTCAATTCATAATAGGGGTGCCTGGTGGCTCAGCTGGTTAAGTGCCCAACTCTTGGTTTCAGCTCAGGTCATGATCTCACAGTTTGTGAGTTCAAGTCCTGATTCAGGCTCTGCACTGATAGTGCAGGCAAGGGATTCTCTGTCTCCCTCTCTCTGTCGCTCCCCCGCTCTCTCACTCTCTCTCAAAAATAAATAAATATTTTAATAAACAAAATTCCATTCATAATAGCATCAAAAAGAATAAAATACTTAGGGGCACCTGGGTAGCTCAGTCGGTTAAGCATCTGACTTCGGCTCAGGTCATGATCTCACGGTTTGTGAGTTCGAGCCCCGCATTGGGCTCTGTGCTGACAGCTTGGAGCCTGGAGCCTCCTTCGGATTCTGTGTCTCCCTCTCTCTCTGCCCCTCCCCAACTTGTGCTCTGTCTCTCTATGTCTCTCAAAAAATAAATAAATGTAAAAAAAAATTTTTTTTTTAAAGAATAAAATACTTAGGAATAAACTTTTTTTTTAAAAGTACAAAACTTATACTTAAAAGTACAATTATACTGAAAGAAATTAAAGACCTAAATAAATAGAAAGCCTATGTTCATAGGTTTGAAGACAATATTAAGATGTCAATATTCCCCAAAGCAACCGATAGATTCAACACAACCCCTGTCCCAGCTGGCTTCTTTGCATAAACTGACAAGCTGGTCTGAAAATTTGTTTGGAAATACAAGGAACCCAGAATAGTCAAAACAATCTTAAAAAAGAACAAAGATGGAGAATTTCTACTTTGTAATTTCAAAACTAACTACAAATCTACAGCAACCAACACAGTATAGTACTGGCATAATGACATATAGATCAATGGGATAGAACTGAGAGTCCAAAAATTAAAACCTCACATTTCTGGTCAATTGAATTTCAACAAGGGTAACAAGATAATTCAAAAAAGAATGGCTTTTTTTCAATAATTGGCACTGGGAAAACTGGATATCCACCTGCAAGAGAATAAAGTTGGATCCCTGCCTCATACCATGTGCCCCCTCCACTGAGCCCAGCAGGGGCAGGCCTCTTTATGGCCAAAGAAGGAAATTCCTACATGATGGTCACAGTCAAATGATCTTTGAGGCTGGGCTATCTAGGCCTACTTGTCCCTACTCCATTCTCTGCCAAATGTTCTGGGAGAGCCCTGCCTCCCCACAGAGAGATTTTCATGGACAACCCTGAGTGAGCTCTTTGGAGTCAGGTAGTGGGGTCAAGGGGGACAGCCTGGCCAGGGTCTCCTTCCCCAGCCAACGTGGTTGTGTTCCAGCAAACTTTTTCAGAGAGTCAGGGCCCTGTCCACTGATCTGGGCATCCCTCCAGGGGCCAGGGTTAATAAAGCTTGATGTTCACAGCACAAAGCTAAATGGCTAAATTTAGCTCCCATCCTCTCTTCTGCTGAGGGAATTAGACCAGGCAGCTGGAGCAGGCAGGGGAACCTGCTCCAAACCACCACTAATTAGGCCAGGAATGTACATTTAACCCAAGAAGAGTCACCTAGGCTTTCCCTCTGGAGAGACACAAAGTAAGTAGTCAGGTGATATACTGGACATTGGAGCTGGGAAGTCTTAGAAAATAGCCAGACTGGGGGCAAAGACTGGGGCTAAAATCGAGAAGTGAGTGGGAAGAACAGATAGGGGAAGGAGTAGACCTCAGGAAGAAGCTCAGGGACAGAGAGAGGCCTGGAGGGAGAGGAGCCAGAGGCTGTTTCCTGCAGATGAGCTCTGTGGCCTGCTACTCAAAGTGTGATCTCGGACAAGCAGCATACGCATCATCTGAGCCTTATTAGAAATGCGGAATCTCAGGCTCCACCCTAGACATGCTATGTCTGAATCTGCAATCTAACAAGTCAGTACAGATGTCAGCTTAACTATAAGTGTAAAGAGAATGAATTCAATAAGGAGAGGACTTAATTATGACACAAAATCCAGAAGCCAAGAAAGAAAAGACTAATACACTTGATTTCATAAAAATCAACAGAATAACTACAAAAAAAAAAGTAAAGACAAATGACAAACAGGGAAAAATATTTGCAATTCATATCATAAAGAGCCAATCTCCCCAGTATATCAAGACTTCCTACAAATTAATAAGAATAAAGACCAATATACAATGGAAAAATAGGGGCGCCTGGGTGGCTCAGTCGGTTAAGCATCTGACTTTGGCTCAGGTCATATCATGGTTCATGAGTTTGAGCCCCTCATTGGGCTCTGTGCTGACAGCTCTCAGCCTGGAGCCTACTTCAGATTCTGTGTCTCCTTCTCTCTTTCTGCCCCTCCCTCACCTCTTTCTCTCTCTCTCTCTCTCTCAAAAATTAAAAAAAATAGGCAAAAATATGAACAGGCAATTTATAGGAAAAGAAATTAAAATGGCTCTTAAATATATGAGGAGAAGCTCAACTTCACTTATAATAAGAGAAATGTAAAATAGAATACCTGAGAGACCATTTTTCACCTTTTAGACTGGAAAAAAAAACAAAAAGCAGGATAATACATCTTGTAGTGAGGCTGTGGGGGTACAGATGGGTCCAGCTCTAGGCAGGCGATTTAGCACCATCCATTAAAAGTACACATGTCCTGGGGTGCCTGGGTGGCTTAGTCAGTTAAGCATCTGACTTCTGCTCAGGTCATGATCTCATGATTTGTTGGTTCGAGCCCCGCGTCAGGCTCTGTGCTGATGGCTCAGAGCCTGGAGCCTGCTTCGGATTCTGTGTCTCCCTCTCTCTCTGCCCCTCCCCCACTTGTGCTCTGTCTCTCTCTGTCTCTCCAAAATAAATAAATGTTAAAAAAAAAAAAAGTTTGAAAAAAGTACACATGTCCTTGGGGTGCCTGGATGGTTCAGTCAGTTGAGCGCCTGACTTGATTTCGGCTCAGGTCATGAGATCGAGGACTGTGTTGGGCTCTGCACTGAGTGTGGAGCCTGTTTAAAATTCTCTCTCTTCCTCTCCCTCTGCCCCTCCCTAGCTTGCACAGGCACTCTCTCAAAAAAACAAACAAAAAAAAGTATACGTCTTTGTGACCAAGAAATTCACTTCTACAAACTTCTCTCTCACATATATTCACTCATATGTGAATTCACATTTCTACAAGGTTAATCATCACAACAATATTTGTATTGTAAAGAAATGGAATCACCTAAATATTCCTCAATATGAGATGGGTTAAATAAATTTTGATACATCCTCACAATGGAGTACCACTATACAGCTATAAAAAAAAAAAGAAGAAGAAAACAAGCAGCTATGAGTTGACATAGAATGATCTTCAGGATACACGGTTAAGTGCAAAAAGCAAAGATATAGCACAATGTGCAAGGGGAACAGTAGAAATAAGTGACAGGGTTTCCCTGTCAGAGCGGGTTGGTGGGAATTGGATGGATGGGGACTGGGTATTTGTATTTACATTTATATTTTGTATATATATATATATATATATATACATATATATATATATATATATATATATATATATATATATATATATATTTGACAGAGAGAGAGAAAGAGTGTGAGCAGGGGAGGGGCACTGGGGGTGGTGAAAGAGAGACAGAGAGAGACAGAGAGAGAGAGAATACAACGAGAGAGAGAGAGAGAGAGAGAGAGAGAGAGAGAGAGAGAGAATCTTAAGCAGGTTCCACACTGGACGTGGAGCCCAACACAGGGCTCGATCCCTCGACCCTGGGATCTTGACCTGAGCTGAAATCTAGTCAGACACTTAACCAACTGAGCCACCCAGGTTCCCTGTATTTATATATCTTACATGATGAGCTCTCTTAAGCAGTCCCCCATGTGCACCTGCCACTTGCATATAGGAGCCTGTGGGCACAGAGAAGTACACAGCACACAGGCCCTCTGTGTTCTGGCTCCAGACTGAGCCTCAGTAGACCGAACCCTTCTGCTCCAGCCCAAGCTGCTCAGGGAGGAGAGTGCAGGCCCACCCCATGGCCAACACCTGGTCTAGCTTTGCCTCAGCTGCATGTGGTCCTCTGTCCCCTGCCTCCTGTTCATGGTGGCCCCCATTGGAGACATTGTCCCCAGCAGGCAGACCCTGTCCTGGGCTACGAACCACACATGGACCAGCTTAGCTCCCAATAGCCATGTCCAGGCCTGGCCATGGTCTGTGGGGCTCCTATTGGTTCCCAGGACTCTGGTGTCAGCAGGAGATCCCAGTGACTCCAGGTGACTCTGTATTTCCCGCGGCTGGCATATTCCTTCTTTGTCTTTTCAAAGTAGGAAGTGTGATCTTGGGTGTCCCAGTAATGTGGCCCCCGAGGCCTCACCTTCCTGGAGACATGAACCCCCAAGTTACCTTCTGTTCTGTCTTGACTTTGGCATTGTAGAAGGCGACGGAGTCAGGGCCCTCGGGCAGCACCACCTGCTGCAGCTGGCTGAACTTGTCCTGGGCATCTTCTCCCTAGAAGAGGCTCAACTCAGTACAGTCCCTTCAGCCTGGCACTGTCGAGATCGACCCTGACACGGCCTGTGGGGGGCATCAGGGCAGCCCCTCGCAGGGTTGGCAAACCCCTGCGCAGGGTAGCTCACGACCCCCAGCCCCAAGTTTGCCAGACACTCTGCAACTGCCTTCGGGGCGGGATGAGCCACCCCAGAGAGGTGACGGCAGCAAGTGATGTTTCCTGGGTCCCCATCTTCTCCATACCTGGGGAGAGACCTATACCTGTCTGTTTGCCTGGGTCCGCCATGGGCGAGGCCAGGAGCAGCCTGTACATTGCCATGTTCGCGGAGAAAAGAGAGGATGAAGGGCGCTGCCCACTCACTACCCCGTGCTCGTCCATTAGCCCCACTCCTGCCCTTGTGCCACTCACCAGGGACATGATCCTGCTGACAGGCACCATGCCTGGCCGGATGCTGCCGCCTGGCTTCAGTGCCACTTGTAGGTCCTCGGGGATGAAGAAGGACTCGTTGTACCAGATATCAAATTCTGCAAGCAGGCAGGCAGACGGCACTGTGAGCTGTGGGGGCGTCTCTGAGGGAGCACTTACAGCCTATGTGTGCAGGTCACAGGCTCGCCCTCTGTTTACTTCCTGTCCCGGGGTCTCACCCTTTCCTATCTCCCTCCCCTACCCTCGGAGTGTTTTCTTTTTAAGTTTGTTTGTTTGTTTAGAGAGAGGGAGAGAGAGAATCCCAAGCAGGTCCCCCACTGATGAGAGACTCAAATTCATGAATTGCGAGATCATGACCTGAGCCAAAAACTGACAGAGCCACCCAGACGCTCCTCTTGGAAACACTTCTGAAGCCCCTGTCCAGCCCCAGCCTCTGTCAGAGAGACGCTCTGAAGCCACTTCTAGAACCCAGGTGGTGGCCTTGCCCTCTGTCTCCCAGGACCTCAAGTGGCCAGCCGACCTTCCCAAATGGCACACCTGTGAGCAGGCGGTGACGACACTGATCCACCAAGTGCTGGCAGTACTGGATTTCTGCCCTGAGGTCTCGCAAGTCCTGATACTCAGTACGGTACTGCTTCTTGAGGTCTTTGAGCTTCAGGATCAGCAGGAATTCCTCCTCATCGATGATCATCAGCCCCTTGTTCTCATACTCACCTGCAGGGACACAGGAGGTCAGAGAATGAGGTGCTCACTTGGGGTGTGGGGAGGAAGGTATTCTGGAAGGACAGAACAAAGTGCTGGCAAAGCCCGAAGACCAGAAACCAGAGGAAAGGCTGGAGTGTGGTGTGCGGGTGGGCAAAGCACCTGGACTTGCCAGGCGACAAGGACATATGTGGAAGAGGGAACTCAGGCCGGAGGGGCCACACTGGCACCTTTAAGAACAGGTGGGGGCGCCTGGGTGCCTCAGTCGGTTATGCATCCGACCTCGGCTCAGGTCGTGGTCTCACAGTCCCTGGGTTCAAGCCCCGCTTGGGCTCTGTGCTGACAGCTCGGAGCCTGGAGCCTGCTTCAGATTCTGTGTCTCCCTCTCTCCCTCTCTGCCCCTCCCCCGCTCATGCCCTGTCTCTCTCTCTCTCTCTCTCTCTCTCTCTCTCTCAAAAAATAAACATTAAAAAAAAAAAAAAGAACAAGAGGGGTGGCAGAGGAGAGGGTAGAGATGGCCCATGTTTCACACTTATGTTGATCTTAAACCTCAGTGGCCAGAGATAATTTAGTAAGCACCTGGATTAAATGGATGTTTTCCTTTTTTGTAAGCTATATACATGAACTGCCAGCACTTGGGCAAGGTTCCCTATTAATAACAGTGGCTGTAAATCTGTATCATGTCGAGTGGCTGTCAGAAGCTCCAGGAGGAGAGGGGTCAGTTGCGCTGTTCGTCAGCTCTACTCACGGTCTCTGCATGACCTTCGAAGGTCTGTCAGTTGATGAGCGTTGCTGAGTTAAGACAACATAACATGGTCTGTGGAGTCACGCACCTCAGCCACTGCCACTGCCCGCAGCACCTTGAAAGCTCAACATAGGCATCATGTCAACCCCCGCCCCCCACCAGGGAGTGTGGGGTTTCCACCCCAGGACCCCTGGAGAGTGAGTCCTGCGTGCGACTGAGGTGTGTGGCGGGGGTGTGCGAGGCAGTCTCCAGGTGCCCTTCCGCTGAAGTTTACTGCAGAAAAGTTAAGACGCTGTCACAGACACCACATATGGAAAGGCAACTGGGACCTTGAATTGGTCCCAATTCAAGGAGTCTGGAGTTGGAGGGTACAGTGTGGAGTGACCTGGCCCGTGTACTGTGGGCAGTCCCCAGTGTGGTCACTGTGACAGACACAAATCCTTTATAAAGTCTTTACAGTATTCTATTTCACAGAGTCTTTACGGTATTCTGTTGACATGGGGAGGGACTGTGAGCAGTCCCACTGCAGGGGAGGGGGGGGTTCTCTGATTATCTGCAAGGAAAACACTTCAACCTAAAATGATTTTTCAGGGGCACCTGGGTGGCTCAGTCAGTTAAGCATCCCACTCTTGGTTATGGCTCAGGTCATGATCTCACAGTTCATGGGATAGAGCCCCGTGTCGGGGTCTGCGCTGACAGCATGGAGCCTGCTTGGGATTCTCTCTCTCTCCCTCTCCCTCTGCCCCTACCTTGCTTGCACATTCTCTGTCTCTCAAAATAAACATTTTTTAAAAATTAAAATGATTTTTCATTTTTCTTTCACAAAACACTAATCAACATGCCAAATTTGCTGACCTTCTGGGCCAATAAGTGGCTATCGATCAAAATGAATCAAAAAATGAATTCAGTTGATCTATTTCCTCAAGATAAAAGTATTTTATTTGGTATTTTAACAACCAATGGGAAAACAAGTGATGTTGGGGGTAAGAGCAAAAATGTTTTCTTTGGTACTGATAGATAAAATTTATTTATTTATTCATTTATTTATAAGTTTATTTATTTTGAGAGAGAGTTCAGGACCATGAGGGGGAGCAGAGAAAGAGTGAGAGAGAGAGAATTCTAAACAGACTCTGTGCCATCAGTGCAGAGCTGGATGCAAGGCTCAAACCCACAAACCACGAGATCATGACCGGAGCCAAAATCAACAGTTGGATGCTTAAACCAACTGAGCCACCCAGGTGCCCCTGACAGATAAAATTTTAAGTATTTTATTTTACTATTTTTTTAATCAATTGAATGTAATTTTTTTAATGTTTATTGACTTTGGGAGAAAGGGTGCATGCATGAGCGGGGAAGGGACAGAGAGAGAGAGAGATGGAGAGAGAATCCTAAGTGGGCTCCATGCCTAGTGCAGAGCCCAACTTAGGGCTCAATGTCACGACTGTTAGGTTATGACCTGAGCTGAAATCGAGAGTTGGATGCTTGACTGAGCCACCCAGGTGCCCCTAATTTAAAATTTTTTATTTTTATAATGTTTATTTATTTTTGAGAGACAGAGAGAGACAGCATGAGCAGGGGAGGGGCAGAAAGAGAGGTAGACATAGAACATGAAGCAGGCTCCAGGCTCTGAGCTGTCAGCACAGAGCACGACGCGGGGCTTGAACTCACGAGCCATGAGATCATGACCTGAGCCGAAGTCGGACGCCCAACTGACTGAGCCACCCAGGTGCCCCTAAAATATGTTAAAGTACTGTTTATTTATTCTTCCTCTCATCCTTTAAAAACATCTGTTTTCAGGTATATTTAGGCATAGATGATATGTCAGCACAGCATGAGTATATATTATTTAAGGTATGTAAATATGTAATAAGAAATTGTATATTCAAAGAAGGTGTGGGCAGAAGAGACAAAGAAGTACTTGGCTCTGGGGGCGTCTGGAGCTTCTGGGCAGGGGCATGAGAGCCACCGTCACCAGCCCTTCCCTGTCCCCAGATCCTTGGAGGCTTTGCCCTCTGGAATAGTGTGTGACAGTTGCTCTGTAGGGTGTGAGCAGAGTGGCCTCAAGAATTTGGAGGTGCCCTCTGAGAAGTAAATGAGCAAGGTACATGTCTCGCTGTGACATGATCCACCTGGCCTGCAGAAATAAAACAGATGACATCTAGAGATGTCCCCACTGATAACCACCTGGAAAAAGGTTGTGATTTAGCAAGATAAAGCCCAGTAACCTGTGGTGTGCCCTGCTGAAAGGACAATGGGACCAAGCCAGGGGTGTGAACAAAGATGTGGTTTCTGAACCTCTGGCCTCAGAGTCAGGATGGTTACTCATTAAAATGCAGGTTCTGAGCCTTGCTCCAGATCCCCTGAGTTAGAACCAGCAGTCCGGGCCTGGGAACCTGTGTTTGACTAGCCCTCCCAGAGGAGTTCTCTGAATACTCAAGCTTGAGGGTCCCTGGCCCACAGTGCAGGTGTGGGCAGTGTCTGCCACTGTGACAAGGGCACCAGGTCAGGGTAACCAGGTGAGCACCCTCCTCACAGTAAGGTCCCTGCTTTCTGAGCCTGAGGGCCCCCACACCACCTGGCTTAGGGGATGAGATTTTGCCAGGCCAGCATTGGGTGTTGAGGGTTTGGCATAAGGAATGGTCCTAGTGACAATGAATCCCCAGGCTCTCTGGTATCCACATTCTCTTTCCTTCCTCAGTTTCCTGTGTCTTGACCAGCACCCTCATGTCAGTCAGACTACCCTGGGTAGTAAGGAGACCACACCAGGATCTCGGGGCCTTGTGGGGGACGCCAGCTGCCCATCTTCCTGGGGAAGCCTCTATAAGACCAAGGCCTGCTTCTCCACTGGGAGAAGCACCTAGGTCTGAGATAACAAAATAATGGGGGGCCCACAGGCAGAAGCTGACTGACAGGGAAGGACCCTGTGATTCCCAGGGCTGACTAGAGCCATGTGATGACCCAGGGGTGAAGACTGCACCCCAACATGCCCTGCGGCCCCCTCCCATCTGAGTCCTCCAGTACCCAGGGCTGCCCCATTTAGCTCAGGATATTCAGCTCCCACAGCCGCCCCCCAACCCCACTATCTTCCCATCATATTTACCTTGTTTCTCCCGGAGTGACTTCTGGAAATTTAGTGCCTCCTTGGTCACGTCCATCTCCCGTTTGATGGCATTGATGCGCTGTGTGGTCTCGCTGGCCCTTTTCCTCCGCTCGTTCAAGATGGATTTGTTCTCTTTGAAGATGCGGTTGATCTCACTGCCTCGCTCGTTCTTAAAGTCCTCGAAGGCCACAGGTTTGGGGGGTGGGGTACTGGGCCTGAAGACAGAGGGGGAGGGGAAGGAGAAAGTGGGGCAGGGTCTTAGAGCCTAGAGGCACTTGGCCTCTCTTCGCCGGGGCTTCTGTGGGCAGAAGGCCCAAACTCCCAGGCACCACCTATCCTGCACTGGAGCTACCCTGTGTGGGAACCGCTCACCTGTGTCTGTCTCACTCAGCAAGCAAGGACACATGGCCATTGCAGAAAGTGAGGACAGCAAGGAAAAGTGTAAAAAACAGAAAACAAAGCAAAAAACCACTCACTGCCTATTAGCAATTACACTCTGGTGTCTCTACTTCAGGGATCTCTTCGATAATTTTTTTAATGTTTGAGGAGCACTTGGGTGGCTCAGTCGGTTGAGCATCTGACTCTTGATTTCGGCTCAGGTCATGATCCCAGGCTCGTGGGATCAAGCCCCATCTCGGGCTCCGTGCTGAGCATGGAGCCTGCTTGGGATTCTCTCTCACCCTCTGCTCCTCTCCCCCGCTCACACATGTTCTCTCCCTCTCTCTCTAAAATAAAAATAAATAAATAATTAAAGTTTTTTTAATGTTTGAGGCCACACAGTAGATGTAATTTTACATCTTATGTCATTCACAGAACCATTCTTTCGTGTTATAAGGAGCCCCGAGAACTCTGGTTAACAAGATATAATTTGAAGTGCTGGGGCAGGGAGAAGCAGATCGTCTGCAACTTCCTATGAAATGCATCGAAAAAATAAGAGGGATTGGGGTGACTGGGTGGCTCAGTGAGTTAGGCGTCCGACTTCAGCTCAGGTCATGATCTCGTGGTCCATGAGTTTGAGCGCTACGTCAGGCTCTGTGCTGACAGCTCAGAGACAGGAGCCTGCTTCGGATTCTGTGTCTCCCTCTCTCTCTGCCCCTCTCCTGCTCACGCTCTGTCTCTCTCACTCTCAAAAATGCATAAATGTTAAAAAAAATTTTTTTTAATAAGAGGGATGGAGAGAAAGATGGATGTGTGATAAAATAGGTATAGTAATATGTTAAATGTAGACTCAAGACAGTATTCACTGTCCAGTACTTCCAACTTCTCTGAGTGCTTAGAACTGTTCACCTGCTGGGGAAAAAATTCTTCATGCACATCCTTGTACATCCCAAGGGCAGAGATAATAACTCATTTAGTGCCTTTGCCATCACATTAGCTCCTGAAGGTATTTCACAAAAAACTGTCGTCACCTTTTTAAATTGATGATGCAATGAACATCTGTTTGCACAAATCTTTGTGCAAACATCTCTAATTATTTCCTCAGGATGGATTACTGAACACTCAATGACTGGCTCACCAGGGAGAGAAACTGGGTAGCCAGAGGAAGGGGTCTCATACCTTGAGAATTCGGTGCCTTTTTTTTTCTTTGTCTTTAAAGTAGGCTTCAAACCCAGCATGGAGCCCAACGTGGGGCTTGAACTCATGACCCTGAGATCAAGACCTGAGCTGAGATCATGAGTCAGACACTGACTGAGCCACCCAAGCACCCTGAGGGGCCTTTTAAATGCATTAGTTATTTAAAGAAAAAAAATTTTTTAATGCTTATTTATTTTCTAGAGAGACAGAGCACGAGCAGGGGAGTGGTAGAGAGCAAGAGGGACAGAGCAACCGAGCGGGCTCTGCAGTGATAGCAGAGAGCCTGATGTGGGGCTCAAACTCACGAACCATGAAATCATGACTTGAGCTGAAGTCGGACGCTCAGCTGACTGAGCCACCCAGGCGCCCCTAAAAATTTTTATTTAAATAATGGCTATTTGAAGGGTCTAAAATGATTCCATGTGTAACTGCATATCTTGGAGGAGTCCTGAGGCGGGACCATTTTGCATGTGTATAAGCCATCATCTTACTTCTTTTTTTTTTTGTTGTTACTTCTTTTTGGATTGTACTCCTAGTCTTTGCCTGTTATCCCCTGTTTTATCTCATGTATCTACAGGTACTATTCACATGTTGAGGATCACATTCTGGTTTTGAAAGATCTGGAGCAGGAACTACCATTAGAGGGTCACCTGGGTGGGCGTAATTCCTCCTTTGGGGAGTCCGAAGGAAGGGGCTCAAGGCTGGAGGTCTCCTGTTCCCGTATAGTCATGTCTTTGACATCCCCCTCCTTGGAGGATGGGGTCAGCTGGGTCTTGGACGTAGAGACATCCAACTCCTTGCCACTCACAGGGCTGCTGGCACCTTCCTTTCTTGCTGAGGAGCTAGAAGGAGAAGGCAGGGAGACTCCAGGCTTAGTCATGGGCAGTAAGGTGTCTCTGGTGCTGAGGAGAGTGACCTTTCCAAACCCTGTTATATCAGAAGCCCCATCCCACTCAGTCTTATTTAGATCATACATGTGGGCCCAAACGCAAAGAGTAAGACCCTATGGATAGGAAGAGGAGAGCATCCTTCTCCTCCTCATCAGAATACGTAGCCCCCCCTTCAGCAGCCTCAGCAGGAGACACCTGGGAAAATGGCAGTCTCCAGGTCTGGAAGCAGGTGCACCTGTGGGGTGGGCCACAGGCTCCCGGGAATATCCTGGCCATTGAGGCACTTATCACACAGGCACCCCTGGAAAGGAGTGGCAGAGCCCCCATCCAGGTTAGGTCTGGGGACCGAAGGTAAAGCAAGACATGTCTGCCCTGATGCCTTGACCAGCCCATGAGTTCTGCATTCTCCCACCTACATGGGTGCCCACACCAGCTCCCAGGAAGGTAGCTGCCCTTCCCCCCCCTCCAAGTGACGGTGCCCAGGGTCCTCCTTCTCAGAGAGGCACGTCTGAGCAGGCCTGAATCATCAGGAGGATGCGAGGGGCCTCGGCAACCCCCGCTACCTGACTCCTGTCCTGCATGTGATGGTTTTGCACAATCAGCTTTGGACTGTGTCCTTTACCAAGTGATAGTAACAACAACAACACATTCCCACTGTGTACTTTCTAGGTACGGGGACTGCATTCACCCACATCTTCACAACCCCCATGATTTTGATGCTACTATTATGAGTCCCAACTTAGGGACCAGAAAATGGAAGCACAGAGAGGCTGTCATGCCTCGCACAAGGGTGAAAGGCGCTTCCTAGAGCCTATGCTCTTTGTCCACTGCTACGAGCATCTCCCAGGGAGAGCGTCTCATTAAGTGAGCCTTGCATCCACAAATGATCTTTGCCTGAAAGGTGAACTGTGGTTTTTAGGGGACATGAGCACCAGGCAGCTGGGTCACAGGTGGTTTCCGTGTGCAGTACTAGAGTGGGGAGTGCTAGCCTGGCCTCTCTCTTCTACTCTACCACTCATCAGTGGTGTGGCCTTGGACCACACCCCTGGGCCTTGGTTTCCACATCAGTAAGATGGAGACATTAATGCCCACCTCATGGGGTCGCTGTGTGGACAAGAGGTAACCAGCCCAACCTGAGTCCCGCGGATACTGCTAGTACTGGCAGTAATGGGAGCAACTGTGACCAGCCAGTAGCTAAGACACTAGCTTAGCTACTCTCTTCTTTCACCAGCCAAGGAGGGCCAGGTGTTGAGCAGGTAGAGCAGCAGGAAGGTTACTCACCTGAGCTGCTCTTTGAAGGTCTTCTTGGACTTGGATTTCTTCCCAGGTTTGGCAGAGAAAGGGGTGACCCCGAGTCCGAAGCCTTGTCCATCAGGCTCACCTACTAGGTGGCCATCAACGTCCACAAGCCCTGCCTGGAAGAGGCCAGCCACAGGGCAAGGAGTTAGTTGAAGGGTTCTGGCCTGTGGGGGACCCAAGTGCATACGTGCTCTGGTGGGCACGTTGACCCCACACACCAAGATAGCTGTCGCCAGTGCCGCTGACTTCAGGCTGCCCCCAACAGCACTATCTCTGGCCATTCTACCAAATGTCCACTTTCCACATCAACACCACGCCATACCGAGAATCTCGAGTCCTGTTGCCAACGTGACTCCAGGAACCGGTCTTGTCTGTGGTCACGTCTCTAATTTTGGAGACCATTTTAAATTCCTGTATGGCAGACTCTTGCATGGGTCACACTCATCCTGGTGTTACCTTTACCTGTTGCAACCCTAGATCTGCTTTAATGTGACACTTGCTGCTTCTGAAAAGGTCTGGGGATGGAAACATCTGACATGAATGCTGTCAACAAGAAGCAACCATGCATACCTTCTGGACCGCAGAAATGGCTGCAAAGTCATTCTTATCTATGAGGGTATACTTCCTGCGCAAAGCAGATTCCACTTCCTGTTCCTGTTGGCTTGAGAGAGAGAATGAGAGAACACCTGACACCTGGGGCCATGCTGAACCCTCTGGAGCAAGAACCAAGTACTGGAGGTAGACCTCATGTGGGTGTGGCCCCCCTGTGATGGAACCACACCCTCCTCATGAACCAGACCAGACAAAACAAGTTCATGCCACATCCCAATTTCTCAGTGCACACATCTATTGTCCAGCCTCCCAAATTTGTAATGGCCACCCTTGCTTGCCAGGCACTTCTGCTCCAAGATAACTTTAACAAGGACTGTAAGCCTGCCTCAGGACCTTGCTTTCCTAGGTGCTATCTTTAAAGGCCCTTTGGGGGGTGCCTGGGTGGCTCACTTGATTAAGTGTCCGACTTCAGCTCAGGTCATGATCTCACGGTCCGTGAGTTCAAGCCTCACATCGAGCTCTGTGTGACAGCTCAGAGCCTGGAGCCTGTTTCGGATTCTGCGTCTCTGTCTCTTGCTGCCCCTCCACCACTCAAGCTCCCTCTCTCTCTCAAAAATAAATAAACATTTAAAAATTATTTAAAAAGGGCCCTTTGGAATCACGTGACCCACTTCTGTGATCCACCCAGCATAAGCCACTCAGTTTACAGGTATGCCTGTACCCATATAAACCACAAATGCCTCTTGAGGTGGGGGTGGGGAGCAGGGAATATTCACGATGCCCTGCTCTGGCCATGCTCAGGGCGCTCAGGGTCGGCACTCCATAAGGACCTCCTGTTGAGTTAATGAACTCAAGAAACATCTACCAGGGACTACCAGGGACTCCTCTCTGTGTTGTCCTTAAATGGATGTCTGTCCTCCCCGCTTCCCCCAGGGGAAGGGAAGGGCTGGAGGATTTGAGAGCTCAGGGGCCTGGGCACACCCCAAGAACTCTGATCTGGCTCTTCACCCACGAGAGACGAGGCAGTGCACTTAGAGGCCATGCCCTGACCACGGGAAATGAAAATGGCCGCCTGATGTAGGAATCCAGTGGGTGGGGAGGGTCCCTTACCTCAGAACCACCCGGAACTGGTTGAACACCTCCTGGATCTGTCTGAGGTTGATTATCTGGAGGGAAGAGAGCAAGGCAGAGGTTAGGCCTCTGGCAGTGCAGCACAGGGTGTGTCTCTGTTCATAGAGAAACCAGGACTCCTTGACTAACCCTTTGATCCTCTGTCTTGAGAATGGCATATCTGTTCTCCTCAAGAACAAAGAAACAATTGGTTAATAGTTTTCAAGCTAAGTATTTATTGAGGCTATAAAAATGACCTTTTCTAAGGGAAGATCTCCTCCTTAAAATTAGAATGTCTCTAGTACTTGAAAATACTAAGAAAAAACATTTTAATAAAATGTATTGTCCTCAGCTCTCTCCTGTTGCTGAAAGGTTCTGTTGAACTTTTGTGTGGTTACAGACACACATACATCTATGGCTGGGGGAAGGCTATTGGCTTCCCTCTCAGCCCTAGGGACCACAAGCATTACCCCTGAGGGTCAGTCTAGGACTAGCACTGTTACAATGCCAGAAGGGCCTGCCCCTCCATCGTCTGAGGCCTGCCAGTTATAGCTGCCACAATGACAGGCTAGGGATGGGGAGGTGTCTGTCACGTAGCTCCCTGATGAAGGGTTTGCTGGCCTGCACTGTGAAAAAAGAATGCAACCTTCCTCCTGAGGGCCCTTCCCCATGTGGCTGCCGTCTCTTCCTCCTTGGCCTACTCCAACTCAGGCCCTGGGTGTCTGCCTTGTAAACCAGCATGACCATCATCCTTGAATGGCCTCACCCCACGTGGCAGAGCCAAGCACCTGAGCTCCTACAGCTCAGTTAATTCCAGCTTGCTTTCCCTCCTCACTGTACAAGTGTGGCCACCAAAGTCCACAAGGTTAAGCATTTTGCTGACATCACTCAGCAAGGAGGCAGCTGAGCTGGGACGTGATTCAGGGTAGCCTGGCTCCAGGGCCTGCACTTGTGATGGACCACCCCCTGTGTGGTCAGGGCCGGTCAAGGCTTCTGGCCACTCTGTGGGGCACACCCATGCTTGTAACCCTAAACATGGATGCTGAGGCTTCAGTGGGCTGCAGGGCCCGAGGCCGGGGGTCCAGCACCACCCACCCGACACCCACTGCACCCACTCAGTGTAAGGTTCTAAGGCCAGCACAGCACAAGTGGGGGTATGCCCAGGATAGGGAGACCCAGGCCACTGGGCATGGTGGTCCCAAGGAGATGCTCCTTACATCAATCTCGTCCAGTGTCCCCTCCAGGTACCTCCGCACCTGGGAGTTGATCTCAGCAATCTGGATTTCATCCATGGGATCGTAGTTCACAAGGGTGCGGTTGGCCTTGGAGGAGGATGAAGAACATGTCAACGAGCTCCAAATACCTGAGCCCGACAGGGGCAGGAGGGGTCATTCTGAGAATCAAGGTGGAGAGGTTTGGGCACAGGTCCTGGCCACCTAAGCCAGCTCCATTCCCTTCACCATCAGGTCTTGGCCAGGTGCTCGGGTCACAGAGGGACAACTGGGTCTTGGAGGGAAGGAAAGCCACCTGTCATGAGCTTGCCACTCCAAGCAAAGGGCTCTGCTGCCCGAGTCTCAGGAGACTCTAGGATGACAGCCATGGGTGGGAGGTGGCTGCCTCTGCCTTGAGACACCCCCCCCCCCCCCCCACTCATGAGCAGGCCCAGGCAAGCCACCAGAGGTCTCCTGTCCCCACCCTCTGCCCTCAGGGCTCTATGCTGCTGCCCCTCCCCCACTGCCCAGTATGCCCCACCTCCTCTGACCTTGACCATCATGCTATCTATCCCTGCCCTACCTGCCTGGCACCTGGCCCCCTGCCCCTCATCTTCCTGCCAACTGTCTGCCTCTGCTCCCTGATATCTGACACCCCTGCCCACATCCTCCTGCTCTTCCAATTTCCCTGCCCACCAGGCATCCCTGGCTCCTTAGCCCCTCTGACCCCAAAGTCTCCCTGCCTACTTGGCCCTCCTGGGGCCTGTCTACCCAATCCCTCTGCCCACCTGGTACTGTGACCGCAGTCCCTCCAGCACTCCGGCCAGCCCCTCACCCAGCCACCTGCCTCCAGCCCCTTACCAGGCTGTCGTGGATGGCCAGCTCCTGCTTGAGCAGTGCCAGCTCCTTCTCCAGGTTCTTGACCATTCGCTGCCAGGGAAACACAGTTTGGGACGGGGCAGGGAGGACAGTCAGAGAGGCCACTCTGCCTCTTCCACATCAAGCCCACAGTTCCCCAACCTGTGGCCGGACATCCTGGCCCCTCCTGGTAATCCATGGAGTGTGATCTCAGCATCTGGACAATTCCTTCCCCGCCAGTGACTCTTTCCCAACTGGGGTGAGTTTAGGGCCTTCGGGGGCCTCACAAGTCCCTGGCCTCTGCTTCTTTCAGCAGACAGAGGAGATTTAACAGAGTGAGCACAGGCACCCACAGGGCAACCTCACACCTCAACTTCCAGGAACTTCGGGTTATTTCCAGTCTACCGGGGTGAAGGCCTTCTCGTTGCAGCCCGCTGCCTCCAGGAGGCTCCCCACGCAGTCGTACCTTTTACCCTCATCCTTCCCAACCACTGCACAAACATGTCACATTCCCTGCTGATAATCATGTATGTCACCTCCAAAGTTTTGCTGTTATAAACAAGGCTGCACAACATTTTTGTACTTACATCTTTGTGTCTTTATAGGTTTCTGTAGGATAGCACAGGCTCTTTGTGATCTGCCCCCATTAACTCTTCCCTACCGTTCTCCTCCAAGCTCATTCCACTCCTACCAAATTGGCACACTCCCGCCTCTGCACTGCCTGTCCCCTCTGCCCAGGACACTCTTCCCCCAGGTGTTGCCCTGGCACACCCCCACACCTCCTTCAAGTCTTTGTTCAAAAGCTTCTAAATTAGGCACATTTCAATCACTCTATGTAAAACTGCAGTTTTACACACTCCCACTCCCACACCACTCTTTTTTCAAATCTTGCTCTAATTTTCTTTATAGCACCTATCACCAACACACCCTAGAGCAGTGCTGTTTGACAGTACTTCCTGTAATGATGGAAATGTTCTCTATCTGGGCCCTGAGTTACATGTAGCTACTGAACCCTGGAAATGTCATTAGGGTGACCAAGGAAGTGAACTTTTAATTTTATGTAACTAATTTAAATAACCCCAAGCGAGTAGCAGCTACTATTCTGGATGGTGGAGCTCTAGAACTTACCTATTTCTTTTTTTTTTTTTTAATATTTTTATTTTTATTTATTTATTTATTTATTTATTAACGTTTATTTATTTTTGAGACAGAGAGAGACACAGCATGAACAGGGGAGGGGCAGAGAGAGAGGGAGACACAGAATCTGAAACGGGCTCCAGGCTCTGAGCTGGCAGCACAGAGCCCGACGCGGGGCTCGAACTCACGGACCGTGAGATCGTGACCTGAGCCGAAGTTGGACGCTTAACCGACTGAGCCACCCAGGCGCCCCTTTTTTAATTTGTTTTTAAATTTATTTATTTATTTTGAGAGAGAGAGAAAGCCAGGGGGAGAGAGAGAGGAAGAGAGACCCAAGCAGGCTCCACGCTGTCAGTGCAGAGCACAATGTGGGGCTCCAACTCACAAACCATGAGATCATAACCTGAGCTGAAATTGAGAGTCAGATGCTCAACCAACTGAGTCACCCAGGCACCCCTTTAAACATTTTTTAAAGAAAAATTATAGGCACACATACCTCATTTCATTGTTCTTTGCTTTACTGAGCTTCTCAGATACTGTTTTTTATAGATTGAAGATTTGTGGCAACCTTGAATCAGGCAAGTCTATCGGCACTATTTTTCCACAACATTTGCTCACTTCCTGTCTCTGTGTTACATTTGGTAACTTCTGCAGTATTTCAAATTTTTCATTATTATTTTATTTGTTATATTATCTGTGATCAGGGATTATGAGTCACTGAAAGCTCAGACTTGGGGGGGAGTAGGCTCCATGCCCAGCATGGAGCCTGACACGGGGCTTGAATTCATGACCCTGAGATCAAGACCTCAGCTGAGATCAAGAGTCAGACACTGAACTGACTGAGCCACCCAGGTGTCCCAGCAATAAAGTATTTTTAAATTAAGGTAGGTGCATTGTTTTTTTAGACATAATGCTATTGCACACTTAACAGACTACAGTATAGGGGTGCCTGGGTAGCTCAGTCAGTTAAGCATCCAACACTTGATTTCAACTCGGGTCATGTTATCACAGTTTGTGAGATTGAGCCCTGCATCAGACTCCATGCTGACAGTTCCAGAGGCTGCATGGGATTCTCTCTCCCCATCTCTCTTTGCCCCGCCCCAGACTACTGTATAGCATAAAAGTAACTTTTACAGGCACTGGGAAACCACAAAACTCATTTGACTTGCTTTATTGTGATATTCACTATATTATAGTGGTCTAGAACTGAACCCACAATATCTCTGGAGGTATGCCTGAATATTTGAGGTGTACAACATGATATACACATACATAGTAAAATGATTACTATAGTCAAGTTAGCTAACGTATCTATCTCCTCACCTAGGGACAATTTTTTGTGTGTGGTTAAGAGCATCTGAGATCTACTTTCCCAGCAAAGCTCAGATGATGGTTAGCATTTTTGAGCAATAAAGCATTTTTTAAATACAGTATACAATACAGTATTATTTTTTGAAAAAATGTTTAATGTTTATTTTTGAGAGAGAGAGACAAAGCACGAGCAACGGAGGGGCAGAGAGGGGGAGATACAGAATCCGAAGCAGGCTCCAGGCTCTGAGCTGTCAGCACAGAGCTCAATGTGGGGCTTGAATTCACAGAGTGCAAGATCATGACCTGAGCTGAAGTCGGACGCTCAACCGACTGAGCCACCCAGGTACCCCTACAATATGGTATTATTAACTATGGTCACCATGCTGTACTGAACTGGGGATAAGATAAGATCCCCAGAACTTATCCATCCTATAAATGAAAATTTGTGTACTTTGAGCAACATTTCCCCTTTCCTCAGCCCCTACCCCCACTCTTGGTAACCACCACTCTACTCCCTGTTTCTGTGAATTTGACTTTTTAGGTTCCACATGTAAATGAAATCTTGCAGTATTTTTCCTTCTGTATCTGGTTTATTTCACTTGGAATAATGTCTTCTAAGTTCATCAATGTTGTTGCAAATGGCAGGATCTAGATTCACTTCTTTTATTTTTTTTAAGTTTATTTATTTAAGTAATCTCTACACCGAATCTGGGGCTCAAACTCACAAATCCGAGAGTAAGAATTATATGCTCTCCCTGGGGCGCCTGGGTGGCTTAGTCAGTTGAACGTCTGACTTCAGCTCAGGTCATGATCTCACAGTTGGTGAGTTCGGGTCCCACATCGGGCTCTATGCTGACAGCTCAGAGCCTGGAGCCTGCTTCCGATTCTGTGTCTCCCTCTCTCTCTGCCCCTCCCCCACACATGCTCTGTCTCTCTCTGCCTCTCAGAAATAAAGAAAACTAATAAAAAAAAAAATTTTTTAAATAGAATTATATGCTCTCCCAACTAAGCCAGCCAGGCTCATTTATTTCTTATATTTATCGTATCTCTCTCTCCCACCCCCAGTAGTCAGCTCTTTGAGGACACAGATTTGTGTTTTTTGTATATTAACACACTCCAGGTGCTTCAAAAAGTGCCTGGCACATGGTAAGTGCTCTATAGATTTTAGGTGAATGGATAAATGACATATTTCTAGAAACAGAATTGCTGAGTCATTTTACATTTGATGGATGCTGTCCTGTTGTCTTTCAAATGAGAGGCACAAGGGATTTTATGCTGAGAACCTTCTCTGTGAACAACAGGGCGTTCTTCAGTTGTCAAAAAATGGCCACTGGAGGGAGCCCCTGACAACTGCATCCTGGTACTGGTGACCAGGGCTGTGACCAGTCTGCAGCGAGAGGTGACAGAACCCTGGCATTCTGGTGTCTTTGTGGCAATTCAGGGCACAAAGCCTAAGACTCAAAGCACATGACCAGGGTCCAAATCCCGGCTCTGCCCCTCTGGGAAGCCCCAAGAGGTTCTCCTTCAGGTAGACTTCCTATGAGGTCAACGGGAGAGGCTTGGTGGCCAAGCCCCTCCCCTCAGCTGAGGGATCTCAGTTCTAAAAAATACATCATGCCGCCGCTAGGGAAAGTCGGGCTGTTGAGGGCCTCCAGCTGGATGACTGTCCAGTGTGGTGCGGGGAGCCAGGCTTAGATCTCTGGGCCAATCAGGTGATGTGAGGAAATGGGTCATTGGCTCCCCCTGTAACCAGCCTCCATGTCACATCCTGAGACCATAGGTGCTTCTCCTCATGCCTGGCAGACTCGCCCTCCTGTACCGAATGGAAAGAAGCTGCTTGGAAACACAGGGCTGGGGCACCAGACCCCACAGAACAGGGCCTGGCAGCACCTCCTGGCTGACCAACTCCTTTTTTTTTTTTTGTATCTCAGATGGAACACGAACCTGACCAATGCCTTTAAAGACCAGGGACATTTTCTGGATGGAACTAATGCCTTGGAAACAGCACAGACTCAAGTAAGTTCCCTGACGGTCAGGGGTTTTCATCATAAACATAATGAGGATAATTCAGCACCTTCTGTTTAAGCAGCACACCAGGCTAGGAGCACCTCTCCACTCGGGAAACTTCCCTGGTTGACCCCACTGCAGCCTGCAGGTATGATCTTCTCTCAGCAGAGCAGAATATCAAGTGTTTGTCTGCTGCCTGTTTACACCCAAGGCTCACAACCTTTACACCACCTCACAGAATCACAGACTGACAGAGTACAAGGGTCACCTGGAGGTCATCAGTCCAGCCTCCTAGTCCATAGGTGAAAACTCTGAGGCAATTCCACAGAAGCTACCCCATGGTCCAGAAAACAGGCATCTATGCTGAAGAGGGCGCTAGAAATAACACAGGCAGACTGGCTGTGGTCTATGGAAGGCGGCAGCCCAGGTAATTTTCCATGCCTCTCTCAAGAACTCATGCTTATAAATGCTTATCATTTTTTAAGTTTACTTATCTTGAGAGAGAGAGAGAGAGAGAGAGAGAGAGAATGAGGGACAGAGAGAAAGGGAGAGAGAGAAAATCCCAAGCAGGTTCTGCCCTTTCAGTGCAGAGCCCGATAAGCTCTTTTTTAATTAAAAAAAATTTTTTTTTAATGTTTTTATTTATTTTTGAGACAGAGAGAGACAGAGCATGAGCAGGGGAAGGACAGAGAGAGAGGGAGGCATAGAATCCGAAGCAGGCTCCAGGCTCTGAGCTGTCAGCACAGAGCCCGATGCGGGGCTCGAACTCACAGACTGCGAGATCATGACCTGAGCTGAAGTCGAACACTTAACCGACTGAGCCACCCAGGCGCCCCTTACATTTTTTTAATTAAAAAAATTTTTCATTTTTTAAGTAGGCTTCGCACCCAGCATGGAGCCCATTGCAGGGTTTGAACTCACAGCCCTTGAGATCAAGACCTGAGCTTAGATCGAGTCAGACACTTAACCGACTGAGGCACCCAGGTGCCCCCCCCCACCTTTTTAAAGAAATAAAACACTGCAGACAAATATGCAGCCCCTATGTACCTCTCTCCAAGTCCACCGCCCCCCCCCCCCGACATCCCAGAGGGAACCCCCAGCCTCAGGTTGGTCTTTTCGCCCCTGTGTTTTGTTGTTGTTGCTTTTTTTTAATGCACACACATGTATCGATGAACGATATTCAGCTATGCTTCACATGTGTTTAGACAGATGCTACCATTTGGCCCGCTTCAATCCCGCTTGAGATTATCCAGCTGGCAGCTCGAGCCCTGGCTCTCTCCCTCCCTGACTCACTCAGCTCCTCTCTGGTGAAGGGCTAGCGGTCCCGTGCCCAGCTGCTCACTAGTACAATGAGCAGCACAGGCACCGTTCTGCCTCGAGGCTCTTCACATACATATGTGGGGACTGCCTCCAGACTGTCCACCGGGAAAGGGAACACTGCTGACCCATACAGTGAGCAGCGCGCTAGCTAACATTTACTGAGCATTCACTCCACGACAGCACTGTGGGAAGAGGTTTCTCCCCATTGTATGATTCTCCACAGCCTCTCTTAGAGAGTGGATTCTGCCACTCCCCCAATTTACTATTGAAGAAATGGTGGCTTACTAAGAATAAGTATCTTGCTGAGGCTGTACAGCTGATGGAAGGAAAGAGCAGGTTGCTGAACCCCCAATGTGGGGGCCATGGCTCTTAACTACTGTGCCAGTGGTTCTTGAGTGTGGCCCCGGAAGAGCAGCAGCAGCAGCATCTGGAAACTTATTAGAAACGTGAATCCTTAGGCCTCACCCTTTGGCCAATGGAATCAGGAACTCTGAATGGGTTCAGTGACCTGCGGTTCTAGAAGCCTGCCTAGAGGGGCTCCTGGGTGGCTCAGGCGATTAAGCGACAGGCTCCAGGTTTCTTCTCAGGTCATGATCTCACAGTTCCTGAGGTGAAGCCCTGTGTGGGGCTCTGCTCTGATGGTATGGAGCCTGCTTGGGATTCTTTCTCACCTCTCTCTCTGCTTGTCGCCCCCTCACATTCTCTCTCTCAAAACAAACAAACAAACAAACATTAAAAAAAAAAAAAAAGAAGCCGGCCTGGGGTTCTGCTACCAGCTCGGTCTGAGAGCCACTGCTCTAACCCACCCCCCTCCTCAACCTCCAAACCATGGGTTAGTTACACAGAGCCACGGGGACCACTATTTTCCTTTAGGATTTGGAATCTGGAAGGTTTTTTTTTTTTTTTTTTTAAATTTTTTTTTAACGTTTATTTATTTTTGAGGCAGAGAGAGACACAGCATGAACGGGGGGGCGGGGGGGGGGGGCAGAGAGAGAGGGAGACACAGAATCGGAAGTAAGCTCCAGGCTCTGAGCCATCAGCCCAGAGCCCGATGCGGGGCTTGAACTCACGGACCGCGAGATCCTGACCTGAGCTGAAGTCGGACGCTTAACCGACTGAGCCACCCAGGCGCCCCTGGAATCTGGAAGGTTTAACTACTTTGTCATGAGCTCAGGGCACGTACATGCTCCTGTCTCTGGTAACCATGATTCCACAAGCATCCTGAAGGAAAATGAGGTAAATGAGTTTTTACTTTACAAGAACTTGCCAAGATGCTCTCAAAAGCAATTTTATAGATTATGCTCTGGCCAGGAACAGACAAAGGCTCTGGTTTCTGCACATTCTCGCCACCACTCTGCATTGTGGAAACGTGCTAATTTTTGCTAGTCTAAGGGTGGACTTTCACTAAGGTTTCAACCTACACCTCCCTGGTGGTGGTGCTGAGCGCTCCTTCTGATCGGTCAGCTGTGCTTGCTGAGAGGGATCACACAAGTCGGCAGCAAAGAGGTTCCGTAGCGTTCTAACCAGAGGAGTCTGAGAGATGGTCCACACTGATTGAACTCTGAAACAGCTCTAAGGAACTCTCATATAGAAGCCCAGGGTAGTCAGAGGCCCTGAAGCCTCACACATGAACTGGGTGGGGACCTGACCTAGTCCTTTCACCTGTGCAGTGACCCCCAAGTGGGGGGGGTGGGTCTCCAGGGGCTCTGAAGACTCTGGCCTGTCCCAGAGTGGAAAGGGACTGACCCGGGATCTCATTGAGGCAGGAAGGGAAGCCAGGCTTGTGTGACCCAGGCAGCAAACCCACACACCTCCACGGTGAGACATCTGCCCACAAACCCCTTACTACCTCAGCATCATACTTTTCGTTGATGGCAGGCTCAGTGGTGACCAGCTTCATCCTGCTGGCAAACCGCAGTGAAGACAGCTGAAAAACAGATCAGACAGCCCTCTATGTCTTTGGCCAATTGCTTATGAATAGAGATATTTTCAAAACAGGCCAAAGGAGTCCACTAGGAAAGACGAATTTCTGCATATAAGTCTACTCCAATGTGAAGTGTGGGGTCTCCTTGGGGGTTCCACCCGAGTCCCTCTGGAGGGGCAGCCAGGCAGGGGTAATTATGGCCGCAGGCCCAGGAGGCAGCCACATAAGTAGGCACTTGAGAAACAGCCCCGGCACTGTGCCCCACTGCACCGATGTTACACGACAGGTGGAGGACTGTCCCTTGGCAACGAGGAACTGCCAGTGGTAGCACGGGGCGGGCCCTGAGATCCCAGCCTCACACGATGGCGGGCTGTCGCAGGGCTCCAAAACAGGGGGGCGGGCCTGGGGGAGGGCCACCCAGAAGTGACCCAGAAGAAGGCCCGAAAGCGCTCTTCAGTCCACCCTGGTGATTAAGAACCCTACCGCTGACCCACCACGCGACCTCAAACAGGTTTTGTAGCTTCTCTGTAAAGTCAGGGAGACTTCATGAAGAGGTGGGTGGTGTGCTCTGGATGGAGCTGGCAGGAGGTCCTCCGGAGGAGGCCCCTGTCACTAGTCGGAGCTGCTTCTGTGTGGGGTGGATTCGGACTCTCCTGCTCCAAACACAGCAGCGAGTGTGGCCACGACCCCCTTGCTGTGTTTACTCCCACACATACGTGCAGCGGCCCTGAATAAAGCAATGTGATCCACGACAGGAACACTGTCAAGGTTTTAAAGCATTTGGAGAAGAGACTCATTAGCTTCCACACCCCAATATGCCTTCGTCCCAACCCCCTGAGGCCCCTCCAGCAGCTCCTCTGGGCTCCATGGGCACCGTCCTGGGTCACAGGACGGGATGGCGGGGGTACCAGCAGAATGGCTTTCTATGCGGTGACCATCTCAGGGGTGGGAATGAGAGAGAGGGGCCTTCCACCGTCTTGGAGGGCATTGCTCAACAAGGCAGTCAGGAGGCCCAATTTTCATATGGCTCCTCTCGGGGTTCACTCGTGCTTTGTTATACTATGCGGTTCCTGAAGCCTTCCCCCCCTGGGGATGCTGCCTGCAGGTCAGTGGGAGCTCCCTCCCCGGCCTCCCAAGCCCCAGGGCGCTCTCTCTGGAAGCTGGAATGGTCCCTGATGCAAGAAACTGGGAGGCCCTGCAGGAGCATCTTGCCCTGCAACGTGCCTGGAAAGGACCTGTTTCACCTAAGTGGATTCGCCAGATGACTGAGGCTTGCCTTAAACATCCACACCTGACAAAATGTCTATGGAGCACTTTCCAAATCTGTCTTATTTATGATGAGTGGCCCTTCAGAGGAAGAAGGGAAGCCTCAGCCGGAATGCCCAGTTGTGTGAGCTCACCTGTGTCACTGCCTCAGCCATTAGAGCCCATATTCCTGCCTCTGGGTCTCCTAAGCTTGTCCCCTCCCAGGTCCCCTGGGTCCTGCTGCTGGGTTAATCTTCCTGAGTCACAACTCTGGCCACAGCCCTCCCTGCTCAAACCCCATGACACCCCAGCAACCAACAGAACAGCCAAGGCGGCACCCTGGCCGCCAGGACCCGAGCAGATTCTGGAGTCTTTTCTCCCCCTTCTCCTTCCTGAACACCACCCCCCACTCCCCCTGCAGCAGACAGGTGTTCCCGGCATGGGCCACACCATCAGGCCCACAGTTGCCTCTGCCAGAAGCATCTCTGCTTTCTTTTTATTTTATTTTATTTTATTTTATTTTATTTTATTTGTTTTGTTTTGTTTTGTTTTGTTTTGTTTTTAAATGTTTACTTATTGTGAGAGAGAGCGCGCACACGTGCGTAAGGGGCAGAGAGGGAGAGAAAGAATCCCAAGCAGGCTCTGTGCTGTCAGCACAGAGCCCGATGTGGGACTTGAACCCACAAGCCATGAGAGCCTAATCCTGAACCAAAACCAAGAGCCAGCCACGTAACGAATTGAGCCACCCAGGCAACCCGCCTCTCTGCTTTCTGTACCACCAACCCTTTAAACCCAGCCAGCTCGGTGCCCACCTACCTCACCCCACTTTCAGGAAAAGTACCTTTTCCTCTGAAGGATTCTTTCGTCCAGACCTCTCACATTACTCAGGGCCATGGCAAGGAACTCTGAGGCGCGAGGCCACGTATAATTCACCTCTACCGAGCTGCTCTTCCCCCCACACGCACACACAGTACGTGCTCAATGCCCATCAGTTTGCACCAGCCTCATAACCACAGCCTGGAACCCTGTGGTGCTTCTAAGATTTTTCAGTGTGTAATTATGAAGAACAAGAAATCAGCTGCCCTAGATCCCAATTCACAGGAGCAGCACCGTGGGAAGCATGGTCCTTGCCCCCACAAAACCCTCTTCACATAGACTCCCACGGTGCGCCTGCTCCCTGCCTTGCCTCTTCCTCAACACAGCCTCTGCCCCTTGGTACTTGGTATTTGGATCCCGCAACAATTTTGGTTGATTCAGTCCCCGGATCTCTTCCCTCTTGACAATGTCTATGGCCCAGTATGCCAGCTTAGCCAGCCCGGAGCCAGCCTTACCCAGCCCTGGAACCCACAAGAAGGGATTCCAACCAGGCCGCCTCGGCTATCTTTACGTACCGTCTCTTCTAACTGGGCGGCTTCTCCGTAGATGTTTGTCAAGAGAACCATATTGCAATTTCCCCCTGCAGAAAGCAGGACACAGAAGGGCCATGAACCATGTGGGTATTCTGCCAAGAGATTCTTTTAAGGCTGGTAGGGGTCTGCTATGGGTTGAGAGTTTGTGTCCTGACAAAATTCCTATGTTGAAGTCCTATCCCCAAGTGTGATGGTATCTGGAGATGGGGCCTGGGGGAGGTGATCAGGTTTAGAGGAGGTCCTGAGTGTGGAGCCGGCATAATGGGATTAGTGCCCTTATATGAGAGAAAGAGAAAGACCAGAACTCTGTCTCTCTTTCTGGTCCCTTTCTCTTTTCTTTCTTGCTCTTTGCCGTGTGAAGGCATAGAAAGAAAGCAGCTGTGTATGAGCCAAAAAGAGCCCTCACCAGGAACCATCCATGCTGAACCTTGATCTGGGACTTCCAGCCTCCAGAGCTGTGAGGAATAAATGTCTATTGTTGAAGCACTCCAGACTGTGGCGTTTTGTTACAGCCACCTGAGCTGACTCAGACAGAGTCAGGAGGGACATGCCCAAGCATGTGTGAGACTGGAGGAGGGCAGGGAAGGGGAGAGGCCTCTGGATGTACCTAAAAGAGGAGCCGGGGGAACAGCAGAGGAGAGATGGCATGGGGCAGGGGAGAGGGCTGTGGGCCAGGGCTTTGCTACTGGTGGCTCTCAATCAGTAATCAGACACCCAAGACCGTGCCATCAGGCGACACAAATATGACAAACACAACCCCTGTTCCTCTGTCAGGGAGGCTGTGGGGGAAGAGAAGGAGGCATGACAGAGACCCTCCACCTGGTCACCTTGAAGGCTGTGAAGGATTCTGCCAGGTTAGGGATGAGGGGAAGTGAGAAGGTAGTCCCAACAGAGGCAAAAGTTTAAGCAAAGCTTCTGAGGGAGCAGCACTGCATGCTGTGGGTGAAAGAGGGGACCATGCATGACTCTGCCTTTTCAGCTGTGTCTGGGATCACAGGGAAAAGGTTGCAGGGAAGTGCCAGCTGCCGGAAGGGAGCAATTCCATTACCACCAGCAGCAGCTAGACCCGGCCTGGCCCTCCTCCCTGTGCATGGACCTCGCCCTCACCTGCCCTTACCTAATGAGTCCTTGAGGGCGTGGGTAAGCTTGCACTGCCGGAAGGGGATGTGCTCCCGCTTCTGGTCCCCGAGGGCAATGATGGCCTGCTCCAGGAATGACAGCGACTTGTTGATGTAGGTGGCTTCCTTCAGGACTCGGCCCTCAGACTACAAACCAAAGGTCAATTCCACTTCACACCAAATGGGGAGGCTGCCTCACTGGGAACACTGTGGGTGGGTGGCCAGGCTGGAGCCTCCTTTCCAGAGCCAGCTCTTTTCTCAATATCATGGGATTGTATTCCATCATGGCCTAATACTAATACTCACAGGAATGCTCATGCAAATATTCATGGGAACGCTCACGGGAATATGAATACTTCTGTGAATATTCACGTGAATTCTCATGTAAGAGTCACATCGATATGAATACGCACAGGAATGTTTGTGCAGACACTTGGGCAAATCATCCTGTGACTATCATACACATACAAACACTTAGCTGAATGCACATAGGAATGCTCACTGCATACTTCTGTGAATACTTATACTAATTCATGGCCAAGCCCATGAATAGCTGAGCTGAAATACTCATGGAAAGACTCATGTGGACACTCCTACTCATATGCAGACAAATGTTACTACCAGCACCAAGCATTTTCTGAGTACTTATGGGGGGCTAGGCAGCTGGCTAAGAATTTAGGGGCTGTCCTCTCATTTAATATTTACAAAAATCCTCTTAGGTAGGATGCAACTATGGTGCAGCTGTTTCCCCTCCACTAATTCCATCCCTCAAAGCTCCATGGGGTCATGCCCACATGCTCCACTGTGCCCAGCTCAGGGCTGGGCGCACAAATGCCCCATGAGGGACGTCCCATGTGCATAGGCACTGTGCAGGAAACAGGGCTGTGGCTTGAGAAGGGATGTCCTGCTCCCACTTACCCCAGACTTTCCCAGCCTTTCTGAGCCCGCTAGATCCACCAAGTTAATTTTGGAAGTGATGTACTTTTCGTCTGATAAGGTCCTCGAATGAGCCTACAAAACATCCAAACAGAGGTTAGATGTCACAGGGAGAAGCTTCTAGTCTGCAGCAGATCCAGTGGGACTGGGCTGTGCCCCCCGCCCATCCCCCCATCACTGGGCTATTCAAGGAGCTCAGACCCACCTCCACATAGATGGTGAAAATGCAGTGCGACCTGGATGAGTTTTTATTCATTGTGTGGGAGGCTATAATCCTGTTGGTCTCTCCCTGAAGAGGAGAGGAAAAGTAGACAGCATTTTGAAGAATTAAAACAATAAAGCATTTGGGTTATTTTCAACTATTCTGACAGGTATACAAGTGATTTCATGTTACTGCAATCAGACCTTCCAGAGATATCTCATTTATACACTAGTAGAATGGGAGACCAATTGGAGTCCAGACCTAGACTTTCACCCTCTGCTAGGGATGTGTGAATTTGTAGAGCTTTCTGAAAAGCCAAGTAGCAATAAGAATGAAAAAGTCTTAAAAATGTTCATGAATATTGACTAACAATTAACCTACATACCCAATGATTAGGTCTATCTGTACAATGGAATGTTATATAGCCAGAAAAATGTTGACAAATATTTTTTTAATAATAGAGAAATGCAGAATCCAAAATCATAACAAACTGACTTCAATGGCACATTAAAAGGATCATGTACCAGGGCACCTGGGTGGCTCAGTCAGTTAAGTGTCTGACTCTTGATTTTAGTCATGATCTCACGGTTCATGAGTTTGAGCCCTGTATCAGGCTGTGTGGTCACAGTGGGAAGCCTGCTTGGGATTCTCTCTCCCCCTCTCTCTGTCTGCCCCTCCCCTGCTCAATCTCTCTGTCTCTCTCTCAAAATAAATTTAAAAACATTAAAAAAATTTTTTTTTGCACATTTAATCCCATCTTGGCATCTGCTTCTCAGAAGGCACAGACTAACATACTTTTAAAGGACTATTGAACAGACTGACATTGACTTCTCACTACTAGTGATGGAAACCATAACTTTGCAATGATCTCTTTAATATGGTAGAACAAAACAGGGGCACCTGGGAGGCTCAGTTGGTTAAGCATCCGACTTCAGCTCAGGTCATGATCTCACAGTTTTTGGGTTTGAGCCCCATGTCGGGCTATGTGTGGACAGCCCAGAGCCTGGAGCCTGCTTCAAATTCTGTGTCTCCCTCTCTCTCTGCCCCTCCCCCACTCTCACTCTGTCTCTCTGTCTCTCAAAAATAAATAAACATTAAAAAAATTTTTTTTTAAATATGGTAGAAGAAAACAAATGTGAAAATAGAATTTTATACCCAGCAAAAATATCTCTCAAGACTAAGGGTAAAATAAGGACATTTCAAAAAACAAGAAACTCTTTGTCACCAGCATGCTCACTGTAAAGGATATACAACAGAAGAAAGAAAACAATCTCCAGTGGAAGGTGATGGAGAAAAGAAAGGAAAAGCAATGAGGGTGGTAAATACGAGGGTAAACGTAAAAGAATGTGTACTATATAAAACATTAATAATGATGCCCCTGCAGAGTCAAAAAACAAAAACATAAAAGACAAGGTAGCAATCCTAAGGTTCTTATAGAATGCAGGAGGAAGTAAAAGGTTTTCATGAACTTTAGATTTTTAGAGGTTTTATTTTTTTATTTATTAAAAATTTTTTAATGTTTATTTATTTTTGAGAGAGAGAGAGACAGAGCATGAGCTGGGAAAGACAGAGAGAGAGGGAGATACAGAATCTGAAGCAGGCTCCAGGCTCTGAGCTATCAGCACAGAGCCCAATGCAGGGCTCAAACTCACAAAGTGTTAGATCATAACCTGAGCTGAAGTCAGATATTCAATTGACTGAGTCACCCAGGCGCACCACAGAGGTTTTATTTTTAAATATATATATATGTCTATTTATTAATTTTGAGAGATAGCAATCAGGGTAAGAGCAGAGAGAGAGGGAGAGACAGAGAGAATCCCAAGCAGTCTCTGAGCTGTCAGTACAGAACCTGACATGGGGCTTGAACTCATGAGCAGTGAGATCATACATGACCTGAGCCGAAATCAAGAGTCGGACGCTTAAATGACCAAGCCCCCAGGCACCCCTATTTTTAAACATTTTAACGTAATTACAACACAATTAAAATGATAATGTTATAGTAAAATATAATAAAAATTATGATAAAATGACACTTTATTTTGATCCACAGGAGTTTTGAAGAAATGTACAGGGAGGTCCCCTGTACTCTTCACTCAGTCTCTCCCTAAGATAATATCTTGCAAAACTATAGCGCAATATCAAAACCAAGAAGCTGACTTTGGATAATCCATAGAGCTTATTCACATCTCACTAGTTAGATACACTCACTTGGGTGTGTATGTATTAACTAAATGTGCCAAGTTGTTATTTCTGGGCTAAACGGAGAGAGTGAGAGAATATAAATATGAATGAACATACAACTTCTAAATTAGTAAAAGGGAAAACAAGTATAATAAAAAATATCCAATAAAAAAGGGGCAAAACATGGGTAAGGGGCATTAAGGAGGACACTTGTTGGGATAAGCACTGGGTGTTATATGTAGGGGATGAATCACTGGATTCTACTCCTGAAATCATTATTGCACTGGATGCTAACTAACTTGGATGTAAATTAAAAAAAATAAATTAATGAAATTAAATTAAATTAGGGGCAAAACGGGTAAGAAAAATAAATGTAGAACAAATGGAACAACGAGATAGCACATAATAACATGACAGATGTAAACCCCAATATATCAGTAATTACATTAAGTGCAAATGCAATGAAATGCTTCAGTTAAAAGATAAAGACTATCAGACTCCCAAGACTGAATTATGATGAAAAGGAAAATCTAAACAGACCAATTTATGAATCAGTAATCAAAAACCTCTCAACAAATAAAAGTCCAAGGTCAGATGACTTAACTGGAGAATTCTACATGTGGATTAAAAAAAAAAAAAATTGGGGGTGGGGCACCTGGGTGGCTCAGTCGGTTAAGCATCTGACTTTGGCTCAGGTCATGATCTCACCGTTCATGAGTTCGAGCCCCACATCAGGCTCTGCACTGACAGCACAGAGCCTTCTTGGGATTCTCTCTCTCCCTCTCTCTTTGCTCCTCTCCTGCTTGCTCACTCTCTCTCAAAATAAATAAATAAACATAAAAAAATAAAATTTTTTTAATGTTTTATTTATTTTTAAGAGAGAGGCAGAGTATGAGCAGGGGAGGGAGAGAGGGAGGGAGACACAGAATCTGAAGCAGGTTCCAGGCTCTGAGCTGTCAGCACAGAGCCCATCGTGGGGCTCAAACCCACGAAAAGTGAGATCATGACCTGAGCTGAAGTCAGATGCCCAACTGACTGAGCCACCCAGGTGGCCCTCTACCTGTGGATTTTTAAAAGAAAATCCTCTTATGTGCTCTTTACACAGAAAGTCAAAACAAAAAATTTACATACATTCAATTAACCTAAAATCAAGAATTTTTGTTCATCAAATAACACATAAAGAGTGAAAAAAAGGCAAGCCATGGGAAATATAACATATTCACAATACATATAATTGAAAAAGTATTAGTTTTCAGAGTATATAAAGAATTCATGCAAACAAGACAAAGAAAAAAAAAGACATCTATAAAGAAGATAAAAAATATGGGAAGGGAAATCCAAATGGTCAATAAACATATGAAAAGGCCCTTCACTTCATTAGTAATTAGGGAGAAGAAAACAAAGATCACAGTGGGAAAAACCACACACCAGCCAGATTGGTCAAAATTTTAAGGTCTTAAGGTCTAACCCACTGTGGGAGTATACCATTATGGGAAAGAGTTGGCATTGCCTAAGAAAGTTTAAGACACACTCAATGACCCATAACCGCAGTCCTTGGTTTTACCTAGAAAAATTCATGCTTATGTACACGAGGCAGACATACAAGAATGTTCCCAGTGGCATTGTACGAAATATCCCTCAAACTAGGAAAACCTACATGTCCATCAGAAGTAGAGTGGATAGGGGCACTGAGGCGGCTCAGTCGGCTCAGCATCTGACTCAATTTCAGCTCAGGTCATGATTCCAGGGTCGTGGGATCAAGCCCTGTGTTGGGCTCTGCACTGAGCATTGAGCCTGCTTAAGATTTTCTCTCTTTCTTCCCCTACCCCTCTCCCTTGCTCATGAGCACACTCACTCTAAAAGAAAAAAAAAAGAAAAAGAAAAAAAAAGAAAAGGAAAGAAAGAGAGTGGATAACTAACTTGTAGTATATTCACCTAACACCCAATGTAATACAGTGATGATGACAATGAAAAATATATAGCAAGAACATAGATGAATTTCACATAAAAAGTAGATAAGAGGGAAAAGTAATCAGAATTCATCCTACATGATTCCTTTTATATAAAAGTTTTCAAAAAAATTAAACTATGCTGTTTGAGGAAACATACATGGTATGCTAGAAGTGGTAAAGCTATAAAGAAGACCAATGAAATGATTACAAATCAGGAGAGTGGTTACCACTAAGGGTATGAATAAATACTTATTAATGGTAAAAACTCTTCCCAAACTTGGACATTCTTTAACCTTAAGCCACCAAAGCCCCACAGCAAATACCATTAGTCGTGGTGAAATGTCAGGAGCAACAATAAGAATGCTCTATTGCTGGGGGCACCTGGGTGGCTCAGTCGAGCGTCTGACTTCGGCTCAGGTCATGATCTCACAGTTCGTGAGTTTGAGCCCCGCATCTGACTCTGCGCTGACAGCTCAGAGCCTGGAGCCTGCTTTGGATTCTGTGCCTCCCTCTCGTTCTCTGCCCCTCCCCACTCACACTCCGTCTCTGCCTCTCAAAAAATAAAGAAATGTAATAAAAATTTTTTTTAAGAATGCTCTATTGCTGCCTCCTGGGATGCTCTTTCCTCCCTGTAGATCCAAGGGCTCCAGGTTTAAATCACCCTGAGGACCCCTATGTGACCTTTTTTTTAATATGTAAATGTTTATTCATTTTTGACTGGGAGGGGAGGGGGGAAGGGCAGAGAGAGAGGGGACAGAGGATCCGAAGCGGGCTCTGCATTGACAGCAGTGAGTTTGATGTGGGGCTCCAGCTCACGACTGTGAGATCATGACCTGAGCTGAAGTTGGCTGTTCAACCACTCAACCAACTGAGCCACCCAGGCGCTCCACCTATGTGACTTTTTAAATAAACTTTTATTGACATATAATTTAATAATTTTTTAACATGTTTGTTTGTTTATTTATTTTGCGAGAGAGACACACAGAGAGAGATCAGAGGATCAGGGGAGGGGCAGAGAGAGAGGGAGACAGAGAATCCCAAGCAGGCTCTGCACAGTCAGTGTGGAACCCTATGCGGGGCTCAACCTCACAAACAGTGAGATCGTGACCTGAGTTGAAATCAAGAGTCGGAGGCTTAATCAAGTCACACAGGTGCCTCTATTGACATATAACTTATATGGCATAAAATTCTCTGTTTTAAGTATACAGTTTGTGATTTTTTAAAGGAAATTTAGAGCTATGCAACCATCACCACAATCCTGTTTTAGAAATGTTACATCACCCAAAAAGTTCCCTGGGCTCATCTGTAGCCATTTCCCACCCCGTCCTCCCAGCTAATCTACTTGTATCTCTAAAGATGTGGCTACTGGGAACATTTCAAATGAATGGAACCAAACAGGATGTGATCTTCTGTATTTCTTTTACTTAGAATTTTTTTGAGATTCATCTATGTTGTAGCATGCATATATCAGTACTCCATTTCTTTTATTGTTAAATAGTTTTGCATCATTTTATTTACCCATTCACCAGGTGATAGAATTTTGGTTATTTCCAGTCTATGGCTATTTTGAATAATTCTGCTATAGTATTTGCTTACAAGCCTTTGTGTAACATACGCTTGTGAACATACGCTTTCATTTCCCTTGGAAAAATACCTAGGATATTTGCTAAGTTCTATGATAAAATTAATTAACTTTTTAGGATACTGCCAATATGGCCACACCATTTTATAGTTCATCAGTGAGGTATAAGAGTTCCAATGTATATGACTTTAAAAAAAATTTTTTAATGTTTATTTTTTTGAGAGAGAGAGAGAGAGAGACAGAGACAGAACACGAGCAAGGGAGGGACAGAAAAGGAGACACAGAATCCAAAGCAGCTCCAGGCTCTAAGCTGTCAGCAAAGAGCCCAACGTAGGGCTCAAACCCACGAACTGTGAGTTCATGACCTGAGCCGGAGTCGGAGGCTTAACTGACTGAGCCACCCAGGTGCCCCCTATATGACTTTTAAAAGAATAACATATGCTGAGGAATTTATAGATTTATAAGAGCTTTTATATACTAAGAATGTTAATTCTTTTTTTTTCTATACCACAAATGCCATGATTTCACATTAACTGAAAATTTCAACTGACAATTTCAATTATGTTAATTTTTGTTCCTGTATTTTTTCATTACTATCTGAACTTGCTAAATGAGCATATATTAACATTTATTCTGGTTATCAAAGTAAGTAAAAAAACTAAGGAGGGAGGGAGAAAAGAAAAAAAAGAACAAAGGAAGAGAGAGATGGAAGGAGAAAGGGAGGGAGGGAGGGGGATGTGAGGGAGGGAGGGAGAGAGGAAGGGAGGAAGGAAGGAAGGAAGGAAGAAAGGGCAGAAGGCATCCTTAGACTTGGTCATCTCACCTCAAAAAGGAGGCTGAATGCATCCTCCTCCTGACTTGTAAGATGGACTGACAAGCCCTTAATGAAGACCCCTTGAGGGTTTTCCACGATGGTCATTGGTGTGACTGATGGTCCGACATAGGGCAGAGTGGACAGGAGATCAAACAGACTCTCATTGTAAATTTCCAGGTAGGAAACACGCACAGTGATGGCATGTGTGGGGCGTTCTTCAATCATCCTAAAAACCTACATGGAATATTGGACAGTAGTCACCAAGAGCAAAACTCCAATGACCAACCAGTGTTAGGAGAGTTCTTACCTCAGCAGGAAACATCAAGAAGTACAATAAAAAAAAAAAAAAAAAAATCTGTCCTAAAAGAATTTACAGTCTAGCTGGCATAATGGTCATCATCATCAACAATTACTATTAATAGTTCATTGAGTGGCACTTATTATCATCTTGTAGAGTTTTTTTTTTTAATGTTTTTATTTATTTTTGAGAGAGAGACAGAGTGTGAGCGGGGGAGGAGCAGAGAGAGGGAGACACAGAATCTGAAGAAGGCTCCAGGCTCTGAGTTGTCAGTACAGAGCCAACACGGGGCTCGAACCCACAAACCGTGAGATCATGACCTGAGCTGAAGTCGGACGCTTAACTGACTGAGCCACCCAGGTGCCCCACATCTTGTAGAATTTTGAAGACTGACTTAACAGATTGTACAGCCATGATGAATGGAAAGGACTCTGGAGTGAAGATCCCTCATTTTATGGAGTCTCACCATATATAAGCCTCTTACACATCCATTATTTAATCCTATTCTTACAACTCCCCTGTGATTGAAGAAGGATAGGGGCAATGCCCATCTGGGTAAAGGCCCATGCAATGAAATTATTTGTCTATGGCCTCAGCTAGTAAGAGAAGAAGCCAAGCCAAAACTCAGCCTTCCCAACTAATAACTTCCAAATATCCTTCCTGGTACTTCTGAGCAGGTGGTGACTTTGGACTGGTCTTTTCCCCTCTCTGGACCTTAACTTTCTTAGTTGCCACATGAAGGGAGGGGTTGGGCTGGATGATCCCTGAGGCCCCCACCTGGCTCTAACAGTCGAGGGTAGTGCTGTCCAACACGGTAGATACTAGCCACAGGTGGCTGCTGAACACCTGAAATGTGGCTGATGCAAATAAGGAATGGAATTTTAAATTTTACTTGATTGTAATTAATTTGAATTGAAAGTTAAAACTAGCTGCTAAAGGGGCACCTGGGTGGCTCAGTCAGTTGAACATCTGACTCTTGATTTTGGCTCAGGTCATGATCTCACGGTTGTGGGATTGAGTCCCACGTCAGGCTCTGAGCTGACAGCAAGGAGCCTTTTTGGGATTCTCTCTCTCCCTCTCCCTCTGCCCTTCCCCAGCATGTGTATGCACATGCGTGCACACACACACACACACACTCTCTCTCTATCAAAATAAATAAATAAACTTTAAAAAATGTCCACTAAGTTCAATTACTGGTAAACTTTTCAGAATGTTGGCAACAACTTGAGTTTATAAATCTACTTTTTCAACTGTAAATTTTATGAAATCTAAATGCAGATTGAGTATTCCTGATAAGTACTTAGTGTCTAAATTGAAATGGACCATAAGTGTAAAATACACACTGCATAGACTTAGTGTGAGAAAAATAATGTAAAATATTTCAAGAATTTTTATATTGATTATACGTGTAAATTATATTTTGGATATACTCAGTTACATAAAATATATTATTAAAATCAATTTCACCTGTTTTACTTAAAAATATATTTTTTTTTAATATTTACTTATTTTTGAAAGAGAGAGAGACAGAGTGTGAGCCGGGGAGGGGCAGAGAGAGAGGGAGACACAGAATCCGAAGCAGGCTCCAGGCTCTGAGCTGTCAGCACACAGCCTAATGTGGGGCTTGAACTCACAAACTGTGAGATCATGACCTGAGCCAAAGTCGGGCATCCAACCAACTGAGTCACCCAGGCGCCCCTTCCTGTTTTACTTTTTAAACTGTGGTTACTAGAAAACTCAAAATTGCATGTGTGACTTACACCGTGTCTCTACTGGGCAGTGCTGGGCTCGACTACTGAAGTCTAAGATACCGAGATACTGAAGCTTGGACAGTGGGATGTGAAGGCTACTGCTTCATAAATTAGAGCATGGATGCTTTATACACTAGACAGTCATCTATGTTTTTTATAGGACAGGGCTATAAAACCTCGAGACGCTTTTGGGGAAAGGCCCTTTGCCTCCTACCTTCCAACAGAAGGTCCTCACAGAACTCCAGAGGAAGGCCCTTGTGTACTGTCTTTAGTCATACTTCCCAGACCCCCAGGACTCACTCGATCCTGAAAGTTCATGTTGGGCCCTGCTTCTTCCCTTTGTTCTTTCTGGGGCTGTGGCAGTGGAAGAAGCCAGAGCAGGCCAGGGAGGAAACTTTGCAAGAGGCCATATCCCCCTCATTAAAATGAGGCAGGAACATGATTAGGACTTCCAAATCCTCAATTACAGGTTCACAGACCATCACAGCAGCAAGAAGCTGGTTGGCACGTCCAACTCCCTCTTTTGCAATGAGGAAATAGGTTCCTCATGGGCTTGGGTCAGACCCTGAAACTTGAAGTCCCAGTTTCCTAGTTTCCTGAGGCCTCTGCACTACCCTGCCCCCCACCCCCCACCCGCCACCATGTGTATCCTGTCTCCAGTAGCAGGCCTAGGGTTAGCAGCAGGTGTGGTAGAAAGGGGACCTGTGTGGTACCCTGCCTGTGGGCCCTCTCTCTACCTGCTGTAGGGCACGAGGAAGGATCCCCCGGTGCTTGTAATTCTCAGTTGTCCCTGTCATGGTATATGTCTTGCCGGCTCCCGTCTGCCCGTAACACATGATGGTACCTGCAAACATTTGGAAGCGTGTCTTGGTGATGTCCAGGAAAATAGCTCCAAGGATAGCTCTCCTATCCCCCAGCATGCCTGGTGCCAGCCTGGACCCTGGCGCGAAGGTGGCCATCAGGAGCAGCCAGGGACAGGAGGGATTCCTGCCTTGGGGGGCAGGGTGAGTGGGCAAGGAAACAGGACATAAATGGTCAAAACACAGACTGCAGCTCTGAATGTGTGGCCCAGGTAGTGCTCTACTGATCCCTCTGCCAAGAGACCAGACCCTAGGGCTGCTGAGCAGAGTGGGGAATCCCAGGGAATAGAGGAACTGGGAATTTTTCTAGACAGGTGAGGAGGGAGATAGAACATTGAACTCCAGCCCTTCTTTAGCAAGGCCATGAACTGTCAAGAGTCTCGGAGTAGGCCTCCCAGGGGCTGGCCAGGCAGGAGACAAGGAGAGCTTTCAAAATCCCCAGGAAGAGATGGGAGTGGGGAGAGAATTTCCTGTTGATGGTGAGGATTCTTTGCAGACTGCAAGTTCCCACAGGATCAAACAGGGCTACTAGTTGGCCCCAAGCCACTTCCAAACACAGACCATGACAGGTCCTGATCTGGTCCCACGGCCCTCTCTGGGAAGACTTCCACTTGCACTTCTCACATCTCTTAGGTCTACTGTCACCACCAGGCTCTGGGACACGAAGAATGCTGTCACCCTGGACTCCGGTTCCCATCCGCTCTTTCTCCTGGCTTGGCCAACCTGAGCCAGACCCCATCCCAAATGCCGCTTCTGGGCAACACTGGGCCATGGAAATCAGCATTTGCCTTCACCACACCAATGCTCTAGTTCCTGGGATTGGTAGGTTTTGCACATGGGGCTCAAACTCAGCATGTGAGCTGAGGTCAGAAACAGTGCCGATTAGCACAGATGTGCAGGAAGGAGTCACTTCAGCTGGGACTCAGAGCCCACTTGTAATTCTATAGCAGCCAGGGCCCAAGACTCTTAACTTCCTTGGCCTTCTTAGTTCCTCTGTCTCTACCTCCTCAGGGCCATATCCCCTCAGGATTAATAAGGACCACGTCTATGTTTCACAAGTGGGATACATTACAATGTTTAGTTCTCAACACTAAACAGACTTTAAAAGAGACTTTTAAACAGAAGACCTAAAACTTGCAGACAGGGGTCATTCTAGTCACATGGGCAAAGTTTACAAACTGTGATAGATTCTTTCTACAGATTTTCAAATCTTAAGATTTTAAAGCAACCTTAGACCAAACTAGTTTGTAAAAATCTCCCAATAAAGCTGCTTTCCATTTGTTAAGAAAATCAAACTCTACTCCATTTTTTCATGCTATATGTAAATAACTCTATGCTAAAATAGGAAGAGTAGATTTATTTTGCTGGTAAAATGATGGAAATAACTCCTGGCAGGTAGTCAAGAGAGAAGTATTTGGACTCCATCAAATTCGTAAGGACATTATCTTCAAACTAGTATTTGAGAGATTTGAAACAGGATAATAGTTCAATCCCCATGACCTATAGAGAGCCACAGTCACTTAGTCTTCCTAGGAAAATAGGACCCCAGAAGTTTGGATCAAGTCATGCCCACAATACCACCAAGCAAATAATAAGTTTTCTACTATAAGAATATGAGATAGACACATAAATAAACAAAAGTTAGCACAAGAGGTTATATTTTATTTTATTCACCATAAAATACTTGCACCTCTTCCTCCAGGAAGGGTTCTGCAGGTTCTTACAGTCAATTAATAACAATTAACTAAATTACCATTGTATCCGTCGAGAGCCTGAGCAACCACGTCCTTTGCGACCGTCTCATAAACCAAGTCCTGGGAGGCATTGTGGAGAACTCCATCCAGCTTGAACGACCAGTCTGTCTGCTGGTTATTGACAACCCCTCTCCGAGTATCTTTTTTTAAGTGAATATCAATGCTCTAGAAAGAGAGAGAGAGAGAGAGAGTTAGCCAGCTAGTTAGGTATTAGGAAACTGGTATGAAAAACTCACTGATAGCTGAGGCCTGACCTGGAGAAAATAAGAGGAAGCAAACTTTAGGAAGAACAGGGATTCTCACACATGGGCTGATATTCAGATGATTTCTTTGGGATGGGAGAGGAGAAGGGAGGCCACACCACCTTTACGGTGGAAGGATCAGGAGACTGGAGCACTTACTGGTTTCAGGCCTTGTCACCCTAGGTTACAGGGTGCTGTTTGGCTTGATTCCCACATCTATGATACGAGGTCAAGCACATTTATCATGTTTTTTTATTAAACAAGCTTTAGACACATTTAATAAGCACAGGGAGGCCTTGACTTAGGCCAGAGAGAAGACTGGGCTTGGTGACAGAGACCTGGGCTTGAGCCACATCTTTTACATGCTACGGAGCATTGTGAGGAATGATGAATTAATAACCACAGAAATGGCTCTTGGCTTCTCAGACAGTTCCTCACTGGTATTATAGCAAATCAAGGGTGCCTATCACTTGTAATTAGCATATCTTCAGGTGCAAAGATTTCATTTTTTTTTTTTTTTTTTAGATGCAAAGATTCCTAAAGACATTTTTAGACTTTTAGATCTCTCCATAGCAAGCCACTAAGGCAACAGCTGGTTTAGGAACATATTGGGTTAGGTCAAGGGGAGATTCCAATCTTCACCGTGGGGCCTTCTGATGTAAAGAGACTCTTGTCAGAATTTTACACTGGCTGTCCTAATCCAGGAGCCAACACACAGCCACATGCAGAAAAAGTAAGATCAAGCAAGAGGGGCTTTGTCCATTCACACATGAAATGCTCTGTGTTTCTGTGCTCACTGAGACCATGTCCTGCAGGATTTGCTGCACATGAGCTTTTCTCTGACTGTCAAGACTTTCAAAGCTTGGGCAGTTTGCTCTCGGATTCTTCCCTTAACGAATGTCCTCATGCTGCCCATGTAGGTTCACAGATGTTTGCTCAATGAAAACATAGAACTCTCTCAACCTGTCCTAAGCCTGTCATGGGCTTCAGAAAGGTTGTCAGGACAGTGGTCGGGACACAGGGATGGATACATCTTTCCAGTTCTTTCGAAAAGAGTTTCTCTCACTGGTTTGGTAAGTTGAACAGTTATCAACTTAAGACATCTTACTTGACCCCCTCCCTGAGGGATCATGTAACAGCAGATCTGATCCCCACAGAGTTTTATGAGTGTGGACAAATGTCAGCTTTTCTGTGTCAGACACAAGGATGAAGGCAAACTTATTAACCACAAATACAATTAAAAGTGGGAGCTTCGGGGCACCTGGGTGGCTCAGTCGGTCAAGTGCCTGACTTTGGCTCAGGTCACGATCTCACGGTTCATGAGTTCGAGCCCCACGTCGGGCTCTGTGCTGACAGCTCGGAGCCTGGAGCCTGCTTTGGATTCTGTGTCTCCCTCTCTCTCTGCTCCTCCCCTGCTCACGTTCTGTCTCAATCTCTCTCTCAAAAAAAAATAAACATTAAAAAAAATTAAAACAAAAAAAAGTGGGAGCTTCAGGAGTTTCCTTATCAAAAGTGACTCAAGGGGAGTGGTTTGGACTTGTTGGAAGTCTGGACTCCATCTGAACTTTTATCAATTCTGTCTTGGTCCTTAAAGGCTGTTTGGACACAGGGTCCCACCGCAGCAAGGTGGGACAGAGAGGACCAAGCTGGTGAAAGCAAGCACATCCCACTTACTTTGTTGTCATCTCCGTATTTGATCATTTCGTGAGCAAAGTCATCGGTGGGTTTGACACGGACAAAGGTATGAACTTTTTTCCTAGTACCCATTCTAGCTAAAAAGAAGAAAACAGTACAGCTTTCAGTAGTTATCATCAAGTGGCAACGCATTAAGAAGATCAGAATGGAGTGACTGACACTCGGTCTGTGTTCTTCTATCCCAATGAGACCCAGTCTTCCTTTTTACCCCTTCTCGTATCAGTGCTCTACCCACAGGACCCGCTGTTCAACA
Source organism: Panthera pardus (assembly GCF_024362965.1). Classification (NCBI taxonomy): domain Eukaryota; kingdom Metazoa; phylum Chordata; class Mammalia; order Carnivora; family Felidae; genus Panthera; species Panthera pardus. The sequence continues at coordinate 16,840,703 of NW_026527013.1, forward strand.
AGTACAGGCACTTCCTACTTTACAGGCTGCCTCACCATTTTCCGCCATGGGCCCCTAAGAGACAGAAACACGAAGCAAGAAGAACGCTCCCTTTAGTGGCCTAATCTTAGACGTGTTTCCTAAAAATGTTCTGTACCTAAAAATGTCCGCTTATGCTTTGCCTCATTCATTATGCTTTCATCTAAAATACTTACTATGAAATGCATTTAAACTTAATTTTCTTGTCTTCACGAACATATGTTATTTCAGATGCAGCAGCCCCTCCTTTACCTCCGTTTGACCAGCTTAGATCAGAAAATGATTCCCTAGAAGTGTATTTAATCTAGTCCACAATCAGATACTCTTTCTTTTCTGACAGTCCATTGAGAAAAAATCAAACAGCCCTCTACCTCCTCGTCTTCTCGTCAACCTAACTAGAGTTTCATCATTTTCTTTCAGGTAGATCCACTTAATCTGTATTCCTTTATTTATACTACCACAAATAATTACCGTGTATAACAAAAATGTCAAAATAAATGCTTGGTGTGGCTTCATGGAATAGGATGTAAGCATATAGGTGTATGTGTTTAGGGAGGGAGATTTAGGTAAATGACCTTCCTACTATGTAGAGCTGTCCTATAATGGAAAAGACTCAAGCAAGGTCAAGATGCCAGCTAGCAGAGATGCTACCAAAGGGACTGTTGCACTGAGGGGAGAGTTAATTAATTTCTAAGATCCTGTCCAACTGAAGTATTTTATTAAAATTTAAAAAAATTGATTGCACAATCAAATGATAACCAAGAAATCTCGTATTTTATCGGCTATTAGTCTCATTGGTGAAATCACACTAGGCCCTTTCCTGAGAGTGCCTGTGTAAAAATATTGAATACTAATCAGACAGTAAATTTTGGTTCCAACATTGACATAGAGTGGAAAAGCAAAGAGGGTTATTAAACAGAAGTAACAATTGTGCTATTTTTATTGCTTTAAGGGGAACTTAAAACTTAGTTCTTCAAAAAATAAAAATAAAAAACACAACTTAGTTCTTTAGGTACCTCTTATACCCTGATGACAAAGGATTAAATATTGAGAGAAAATGTCAAAAGCTCTAAGGAGAGCTAAGGAAAAATCAACCTGTAATCATCATCAATACATTTAACCTAGTTAAGTAATACCACTAAACAAGATGAAAGTCTATGAAAATGTACTAAACTTCGTTATTTGAAACTATTAGGGAAATTAACATAATACAATTTTAATTTGTTCAAAGGGGAAACATTTCTAATTTTACATATAAGTTTTCCTAATATCAACCTAATATTTTTTCTTTCCTTCTTTTTCAAATGATGTGAACAGTATCATCAAGTGGTCTATGGTCATGCAGTCCTAACATTGGGCTCTCACATTTCAATAATTTCACTTTTATGGAACTATGAATACACAGAAAGAATGTTAAAAACTCATTTAGCGTTAATGTTCCAAATGTACCAAACACATTTGGAATAGGGACAAGGCCTGAGGGTCAGTCAGGATGTATGCTGCTTGGTACACTTCTCTTCTGACCTTCCTATTGGGGTTGAATCAGTTGAATAAGAGATGAGGCATTTGGTGCTAAAATAACTTGCATCTTCATAGGGCAGGAAAGAGGAGTTAAGGCCAAAGAAATCACCTGTATGCTTTTGTAAACAACAACAACAACAATAACAACAACAACAACAACCAGCAAAAGAATTTGTTGAATTTAGGAAGAGTTAGGGAAACATGAGACATAGGGAGCTGATTCAATTTCATATTCAAATTGGAAAAGAGCAATAACACAGCAATTAAGGAAAAATAGCTTGCTTGAACTACTGCAAAGCACTCTAATAAACTGCTATGATGCTTAATATTTTTAAAAAACGAAATGTTAAGACCTGTACTGTAAAGAAAAAAATCATGCATGACAGGGATTTCTTCTCTGAAATACAGTTAATTATTTCACTTTTTAAAAAAAAAAGCACTTTAAGGGGCATCTGGGTGGCTCAGTCAGTTAAGCGGCCAACTTCAGCTCAGGTCATGATCTCATGGTTCGTGGGTTTGAGGCCCGCATCGGGCTCTGAGCTGACAGCTGGAGCCTGGAGCTTGCATTGGATTCTCTGTCTCCCTCTCTCTCTCCCCGTCCCCTGCTCATGCTCTGTCTCTCATTCTCTCAATAAATAAAAAAAAAAAATTAAAGCACATTAAATAAAGAATATTAACATTTTCCCTGTATTATCTAAGACAGGCTCACTGAATGTTACCTGATAGATTTTAAGGATATTAAACATATTTCTAGACACAACTTGCAATGACCGGTAGATTTCCTATTACAATTATATTAACTATCATCAGTGGCGTGAAATATCTCTATAGAAGTAAATTAAATAGAGACAGGTCCTGCCCTTTCAGTCTACAGTTTCAATGATGTAGACAAACGAAACTCTAACCCCTGTTACAAGCCCTTCAGATGTAAAATCAAATAAGCAAACATGACACTTTCACATCTGCCAACTGTAGAACTGCGTGTCCGCTTGCTACATTCCTCAAGTAATTAGTTCATGGAAGTCTTTTCCCAGCCACTATGGGACCATTCAGACCTTTCAATTTTTAGAAAACGAAGCTGAAAAGTATTCAGGTGATCAAGGATGATGGCTTATCCAATTTCAGTCCTAAAATTTTTGTCTACAACATTGAGGTCGAGCGATAAAGAGCCACAAATAGCTTGAAGGTCAATAGCTCTGGGTCTGAGGACCCAGCCTCCTGGCCAGGGTGCCCTCTGAAAGGAACCAGCCTAGGTGGCAGGTGCCCAGGCCTCCCTCCTGGAAGCCTCCACCCACCAAGCACAGGAACAGCACGGACAGCCTGAGCATCGCCCTCCCCTCAGAGTGGGGCCTGTAATTTGCCAACATGCACATGCACATGCAGCTCCCCTATCCTCCCCAGACCCTCCCCGTGCTCACATCCATAGCTTCAAGTATGCCAGGAGTCATACCCACCTAAGACAAACTTTCTCTATTTTAAGATTTTTTTTTTTTATTTTTAAGTAATCTCTGTACCCAATGTGGGGCTCGAACTCACAACCCCAAGATCAAGAGCTGCATGCTCTACCCACTGAGCCAGCCAGGCACTCTGCAAGCTTTTTCTATTAACTTAACTCCTCCTATAAGGCTCCTATTCAGCAGCCCCTCAACACCCAGACATTCAGAGACCCCATGCCATCTTGCACTTACTGAAATAACGCTTGTTACCATTCTTACGCCACATCATTTGAGTGGGTTTCCGCTCCCAAATTAAATTACAAGTTGCTTGTGGGACAGAACTGTGCTTTCTCTCTTTTGAATCCCCCTTCAATGTCCAGAACAGTGCCCAGCACAGAACAGGTACTCAAGAAATGGTGGTTGGTAGTGATGGTCATGGCTGGAAGTCAGAGGGTGGCTGGCTGAATCTCCACATGTGGGTCCATCTTCGGTCACTACTGAGAGAGTCCCAAGGGGCATATGTCACTTCCCTCCCACACCACATCCAACCCCTGAGCCCACAGACCTTCCAGAAGGGCTTAGCTTCCAGGCACCACTTACAACAAGCCATATTCAGCCCCTCACCATGCCCTCTCTTTTAGCAGGGGTTTCCTCCCTCAGGATCTTATGGGAAATGCTTCTCTCTCATGGGCACCACCCTTAGATATTTCTTGTGTAAATAAATGAACCTCGGAGTGGCCACCAGCAGATCTCCCTGAAGGTTCGTGGTTTCCTTATTCGTTTTAGTGGTGGGAATGAACAGAATTTGCTACCAAGCGTTTCTGAAAGCTGGATTAAAGAAGAGGAAGCGTCTGCTGGAATGGTGGGCACCAGGTGAATCCCTACCTTTCAGCGCTCCTGCCCAGACCAGACGCTCTCATATGGAACCCTCATCGTTTTAAAGCGGCGGCAGCACCTGAACCCCGAAACAACAGGGTCCAAACGCACCCGGCCCTAGGCTAAACCAAAGACTCGATTCCCGACACACCTGGTCTTCTCCCTTTTCCTCACCCAACATACCGGACCCCTGTGTGGAGTGTGGGAGGCAGTGGAACTTGGGACCATTCTTGCCCCTCTTTGGAGCGGCTTCCTCATCCATAAAGCAAAGGGCTCTACCTAGCGATCCCGAAGCCCCCTCCAGTTCGAAAACTGCCGTGTATGAAAGGGTCCAACAGACCTCTGGTCCCCCACCTCACGCCCTCTCAACCTCGGCAGAGACGCAGAGGTCTCGTGGGGCCAGGGAACGTTAGATCCGAAGACCCTAAACTGCAGCCAGCCTGAAAGAGCCCCCACGATGCCGCGCCCTCTCCTCCGCTCGGGTTTCACAAATCAGCGAGCCAAGCTGGGGGACTCCCGGGTAGGGCGGTGTTCGGATCCCAGCCGCTGCCCACCGCCTGGGCGTATACCCCGTCTCGGGCCTCCCTTCTCCCCATCCGTGCGGCGCGTGGTCGCTGCTCACCGCTCCCGAGGCAGAGGCCCTCCCGCCGCGCGACCGCTGCAGGAGCAGCGACCGCAGCCCTGCATTCGCGGCTGCAGAACTGTGTACATAGCCGCCATGGCAACGGACCGTTTCCGCAGATGCCGGAAGTGTCGGGTAGTGGCGGAAGTGAAGTCCGCGGCCCTGGGTGGAGACACGAGTAAGGTCAGGGCCGAATCGGAAAGGCGGGAGATGGGACCGGTTAATCCAGAAAGACTGCGGCAACGGCAGGCGCGACAGCACGGTCGGGAAAGCGAGGGAAAGAAAGCTGCGCTCGCACCAGGAAGCGGGGCAACGGAGCTTCCGGCGCAGAGCAGCCGAGACTACGGCGGCCGTGCAGGTCCGTCTACTTCTAGCCGTGTGCTCGCGGCGGCAGTCCGCCCCGCCCCGTTTGGTTTCTAGCCGGCCTCCCAGGCCTGCGCAGTCGCGGCGGCCGGGGAAGATGGTGGAGGACGGCGCGGAGGAGCTGGAGGACCTGGTGCACTTCTCCGTGTCCGAGTTGCCTAGTCGCGGCTACGGCGTCATGGAGGAGATCCGGCGGCAAGGCAAGCTGTGCGACGTGACGCTCAAGGTACCGAGGGCTGGGCAGCGCGAGGCTGAGGGATAAGGAACCGAGTGGGGAGGAAAGAAGGGCGGGGGTAGGGGAAGAGAGGTCTAGCGGGCAGAGCGATGGGGCAAGAAGGTTGGAGACCGAGTAGGGGAGAGAGAGGTGCCGAGTGGGAGAGGGGATTGGGGCTGAATGGGGAGACGGACAGGAACAGCCTCTTAGCCCTTGGAAGGCAAGGCTGAGAGGTGCGCGACTGAGGCCCTCGGCGTGGGAGACATTGGGGTGCCGCCTCCCTTTTCTGTCAGACAGGAGAAAATGGACTTGCAGCCTCTTTGGAGGAGGGGGCGGTGGCCGCCTCCACATTCTGATGGGCACCAGTGAAGCACCTTCTCTTGTCACCATAGACATTTCTTTGTGCCCCTCGAAGTTAGCTGTTCTGTTGTAGAGGCGCAGGCTACGCCTTAGGAGTCATTGCTTGCCCTTGGTCGTTAGATTACTACCTTGTTTCCTAAGAGCTTTTAAAATCATATCTGGACATCTTTTGAGGTGGGCATCTACTCTGCCCCCCACCCCATACTGGACGGCACACCACCACTACCACCTCCACAAGGGTCTCTGAGGATGGACTGGGTCTGCGTGGGGAGAGGGATCTCTTAACCACATGTTTCCTACCGGTATTCTGGGCGCAAGAGCCAGCCTTCCTCCTGTGCTTTGCATCCATTCCTGCTGGGGAGGCATGCTGTGCTGCTCCTTGGCCAGATTCCTGAGCCCTCAGGAGCCCTCCAGGTGGGGAGAGACTGCTGTGGACTGTGTTCCCTGTTGGGCTTTGACTTGAGGCTCTGAGCATCTGTGGAAGACCACGCTAAAACGTGTGTGTGTGTGTGTGTGTGTGTGTGTGTGTGTATGTGTATATATACATATTTATATATATGTATCTATATTTATATATGTGTGTATACGTTTATATATATACATATATATATATACGTATATATATGCGTATATATATATGCGTATACATATATATATGCGTATATATATATACGTATACATATATATATGCGTATACATATATATGTGTATATATATATATATACGCATATATATATGTATACGTATATATATATACATATATATGTGTATACACACACACACACACACACACACGCAGAGCTCCTTTTGCTCTTCTCATTTTCTGCAGAATTAAGGAAACTTTTTTTCTTCCCATATTTGAGTCAGACCTCTGGAGACATGAGAGTAGATTTAAGAGTGTGGAGATAGAAGGATTTGGATTAGAATCCTAGTCATAACCTTGGGCAAGTTACTTAATGTCTCTAAACATCAGTGTTCCAAATGTAAAAATAGGGATGCTTTCTTATTAGTGTGAGAATTAAATGAGACCATTTGTGGTGTTCTTTGCATGAGGCCTGGCCTGCGTTTTCATCCCTTGAGGGAGGTCAGTTTTCCAGGAGAGGCATGAGGTGGCCTGAGAGGGAAAAGGATCTTTAGTGGGGAACCAAGGGGTTTGAGAAAAATGAGCTGGACTAAAGGAGTCAGAGGAAGTAAATATAAATGAGGCGGTTACATGTAGATGTCGCGGCTACTAGAGGTTTGTAAGCACAAGAATGATCTGGTTGTGGCGGTGACACTTAGGGTGAGTAGAGACTGGTAAAAAGCAGTAATAGGGGAGGGTTTTTGGATTAAGATTTAGGCTGTAAGGGTGAGCCATGGAAAGCCTGAGAGAGAAGCAAAAGCGTATGATACAGGGGGATGATTACAGATATTTCTACATAAAATAAAGCAGTGCAGTTTGCCTCTGCATGTAATGCAAACACAGAATATAACAAGCCTTTGGCATAACAATGCTCGCGTGATTTTTTTCCATTAAAATGCTATTTATTCATTCAAAGAGACAAGATAATTACCAGAGGTAGTTCCAACCCAGAGTGTCAGTCTAAATTGCTGTGTTAGTTTCGAGCATCCGGCACATAAGGATAAAGTATAAAGGTACAGAGTAGAACTGAACAGGACCTAGAGAGCGTTTGCTTCATTGGTTTTCTAACTCTTCTGTACAGCCTTAGGAGTAGCTCAGTGGCAATGTGAGGTCAGAGGCCAGGGAGAGGTCATACAAACCAGGCTCTCTCTCATTTCTCTCCCCTTCACTAAAGCTGCCCTGTGAAATCTGTTTTGGTTTCTCTCTCTCTCTCTCTCTCTCTCTCTCTCTGTCCCTCAAGATAGAGTCTTTCCTGAAACTTCTGATGTTTCCTGACTGTCTTCCAAATAAATGGGTACTGAAAAGCTGGTTGGAAGCATTTTGGTGTGGGATGGGTTTATTGACTAGTGGTCCTCCTTATAGGGCAGTGCTTCTCAATCTTTAGCAGGTATTATAATCACTCGGTGGCCTGTTCACACACTGGTTGTTGGACCTCACCCCAGAATTTTTTATTCAATTTGTCTGGCATGGGCCCAAGAATTTACATTTCTGACAAATTCTCCAGTGATGCTACTGCTGGCCTGGAGCTGCATTCTGAGAGCCAAAACTGTAGGGTGATGGACCTGACCTTTTCAATGCGATGTGTTCAGAGTCCATGGATCTTCATTCAGGCTTCTGCCTGAGTGGAATAACCTTGGCTGTTACCATTTGAGGAGCCTTGTGATGGGAGGGGACTGGGGGCTCTTGCTTCTGTGTGCAGACTTTCACTTAGTCCCCTGAATGGTGCCACTTTCTTGTCTTCAGTGGTTCCCTGGCTGCCCAAGTTTGGAGTCTAGTTCGTCCTGTCCAGATGATAAACCTCCAGCGTTTATCCAGCAACGGAACAGTTGCTTGCCTAGTGGAGGGGAGCAGTACTGTCTGATTGCGGCCTCCCTTATCCCCACACCTTCAGAGGAAGCCTGAGTCTCCAACAGTTGAGTTTTGGAGGGGGCTCTGCAGGGACTTGCCGTCTGTAGCACTCAGTATTCTCCATCTAAATCAGCTACTACTCATCTTCCAAAATTTGGTGATGCTTTTAATATCCTCTTTCTTTCAGCTTCTTTTTCCTTGGGAGCTTTGCTGTTTCTTGATTTTCAGTCTGAGAGGTAGTATATAGTACAGACTCAAGCCAGACTGCCTTGGTTTGAACCCTGGCTCTGCCAGTTATTAGCTGTGACAGCTTGGGCAAGTTCCTTAAACACTGGTGACTCAGTTCCTTCATCTTTAAAATGGGTGTCATCACCTACCTAGTAAGTGTGTTAGGGATTCCATTAGTTAATGCACTTAAAACAATCATGTAGTAAATGTTCAGTAAGCAGTAGATATTTATGAATAATAATTTGATGGCGCTTCTAGAAGGGAGGGGAAATAAATGGGTATGTTCAACCTGCCATTTTGAATTTGTTTTAGCTTCTGATGAATTCTGGATGATTTTATCTAAACATAACGTTCATTGCCTTAAAAGAGTTTGCAAACCACTGCTTTGCTTCAGTAGCCTGCATTTTACAGATGAGGACCCAAGCCCAGAAGAAGGGACTGGTCCAAGGTCACAGACTGAGTTAGGCGGAGCTAGGACTAGAGACTGGACTCCTGGTCTCTGTTCTCCTGGCCAAGTGTTCTTTCGTGCTCTCCTGTTGCCTCTTCTGTCACTGACAGTGGCAGAACTGATTCCAGCTGCTGATTCAAAGTGGATTAATCTACCTCAGGTCAACCCTCACTCATCCTTAACAACATGTCATCTTTTCTGTCCTCCCGAGTTTTAGTGAGAGTGTGCAAGTTAGCGTTAGCAGGTATGATGCAGTCTGTAAGTTCACTGCCAACTCCTAAACCTTTCTTAGTTTTGTTTTTGGAAATATTTGAAATTTAAATTCCTTGGGCACCTGTTGGATAATTAAGAAGAGGCATAACAGAAAGAGTAATAATGCTGGATTTTTAAAACCATATTCTGTATCTATGTTGACTTGAACCTTTTTCTTAAAAACTGAACATGATGAACCCTCTTCCCAGAAAAATGTGCATACAAAATTTTGCATTCAGTCATAGGCGCGATTCCCCTGAAGCCCATCTTTGGATCATGGGTCATGAATCCAGCTGAGTATTGTTCTCCTATCAGGAAAAACTCATGGTCCATCTACTTGGCAAATCATTTTATCTTGAAGGTACGGAGGATAGCAGTGCAGGACTTCTCGGCAACATATAGCAGAAGGCTTGGTCTGGGTAGAGGGGTTTGCGTCTGGTCAAGGCTCTTAGCCCCTCTTTCCAACAGCTGGTTTCATGTCCTTTCCTCTGGGCCACCAGCTGCCCAGTGCTCAGGCCACATCTGTCAGGCTCACATGCGTCCAGCGAGTTGAGCAGATTCAGTGAGTGCTCACCACGGGTTGTTATTCATAAGATCTAGACCCACCACTTTAACATTTGTCTGTTCTCCTCTCACCTCACATACTCCTTTTTCTTTATTTGTGAAGACAGAATGGGGTCACCAAACCTGAATATTACTCACTGATCCATCAGCTTAGGAGAACAGCTTCCTATACACACACACACACACACACACACACACACACACACACACACACACACTCTCACACCCTGATTTGCAACCACTAATGAATGGTTCTCCAACAGTTTTCTGGCATCAGTCTTCTAGCATTTTCCCAAGGCCCTTGCTAAAGTTTTGAGCCCAGATCTGAGAATTTATCCTCTGGAAAGAAATGTCTTTTCCATGGGTAAAAGGCACAGTATTAGAATATTTCCTTTTGACCCACTAAACCCAAGTATGCAATTTTCATTGAGACTGGCTTCAAAAGCCACACATTTGAGTGGAATCTTGCCTAAGTTTCTCTCACACTGATTTTGTGATGAAGGAGTATGTGGAGAAGGATATCAGGAAGTGAAGTAAGAACTTGTTGATACATGCCACTTTTATGTTGTGTGTGGTGTTACACAGGTATAATTACAGAGCTGGAGGAATCCTATGAAAAGGAGCCATAGAGATCCTCTATCAAAGCCATTCATTTTACAGATTAAAAAACCCTGAGGCTTAGAGATATTAAGGGACTGCCCAAGGCACAAAGCTATATTCTCTGGGATCCAACATAGCTGTTTGTTGGTGGAAGGAATGCCTTTGCGTCCTCTATCAGATTACTCACCTGCCCTGCTGGTGTTATGCAGCAGAGCAGGGAACACCATCTGCAGTGTCATTTTTGAGCAGGGAGGACAGTGATGGGTATGCTGCTAGTCTTTTGGACGTATGGATTGTGAACTCTTTTGAATTTGAAATGACACTGTATTGGAAAACTTGAGCCTCTGAATATCGTTCATTCCTGGTGTTTTCTACTGACTTTTTCCAGGCGTCTGTGTTCATTTCCAGCCTCTCCTCTTTTTAGTGAACAGTTAGACCTCAGAGGAAGAGTGTGCTCCTTGAGAGCACGTGTGCACTTGGGATATGAATTCATATTCATCGAAAAGTCAGTTTTGCTCTTTCTTCCTCAAGTTATGTGGTGGGTAATGCTGTTACCTTTGGACACCAGGCAGAGGATGAGAGAACTTGCTGCTGCCTGATGTAGGGAGGGAAAGGGAGTCGGAGGCATCCTGGAAAATCAGTTACCACCCAAGCAGTGTTCCTGGGGTTCACCCTGAGGCTTCTGGAGCTTGGCCAGCCGGCTGTGTGAATTTAAGAAGCTTATTTTGGGGATGCTTCTTAATGCAGGTGGTTCCTTTATTATTTTGTACATGAGACTCCATCGTTTGCCCCTTGGCCACACCTGGTTCAGCTTAGAGGCTGGTTGATGGAAAATGAGATCACATCTTTCTAAAGGTGTGTTCCTCACCCCTTCTAAATTGCAAGCATGGCGTGTCCCTTCCTACTCTTGATTTGTTGCGTGTTGGCACTCCTGTTGCCTCCTTGGTGTAGAGCCAGCCAGTTTCCCCACAGTCAGTTTGGGGAGGCCCCTTCCGCACAAACCACTGACCACATCACCCGTTTCCAGCGGGGGAGAAGAGAATGAACCAAGATGTGTGAACCAGGAGTTGGCAAGCATTTTCTGTAAAGAGCCAGATAGTAAATATTTTAGGATTTGTAGGTCATACAGTTTCAGTTGCAACTGCTCAACTCTGATGTTGTAGCACCAAAGCAGCTGTACAGAATACATAAACAAATGGGTATGGCTTTGTCCTGTTAAAACTTTATCTGCCAAAAACAGGTGTAGGCCTAACCCATTGGCTGTGGCTGGCTGACCCCCGTTGTAGAGTGATATGGCCTTTGTAAAGTTAAAGGCTTTTGAAGTAGGCTCCACTTGCTTTATTGCCCCAGCGTATACTTCTGTGGTTTCAACACAGTATCTAGCAGTGGGAAGCATCTCTTGTTAAAGAGTACAAATGAGCCCGAAGTGAAGCACTTTCTTTTTCCAGCTCACTGCAGGGGATCATGGGACTATCCTGGTTGGTGACTGAATAACTGACATAGGAGAAGTTACTGTTAAATTTTGCATCTCTAAAGTCTTGTTAGCTCTGCTGGAGCTTGAACCAGACTGTTTCTGAAGCATTAACTAAAGACACCATGCTCCCTTTCTGTCTCAGTTGAAGCTGAGGATGCTTAGCTGCTTGCAGAATGGCAGGCCAGAGGAGACCGTGATGGCTCCTGTGTTCCAGTGGACCTGACCGGCTGTGTTCAGGGCCGTGAAGGTAAGGGCCAGAGTTGGGGCTGCCCGCCGGCAGGCAAAGTAGACAGTTCACATATGGCCCAATACATCTGGGCAGAGTGTGCTGCATATCTGATCAGAACACAAAAGTGCTTTCCAAAAAACAAGCTCAAGAACAGATATTTTTATGTATTTACGGCAGAATTATTCACAGTAGCTGAAAGATGGAAACCACCCAAGGGGCACCGACTGTTGAATGGATAAAATTTACTCCATTTTGTTGAAATATACACGATGGAATAATATTCCATACATACAATGGAATATTATGTAGCCTTAAAAATGGAAGAAACTCTGACACCTGCTACAATATGGATGAACCTTAAAGACTTTATTTATGCTGAGTGAAACTAGCCGTTCATAAAAGGACAAACACCATAAGATTCTACTTGAATGACATAACCAGAGTACACAAAGGAAGTAGAGTGGGGGCTGCTTAGGATTGGGAGGAGGGGACAGAGTTTCAGTTTGGGAAGATGGAAAAGTTCTGGAGACAGATAGTGGGGCTGGTTGCACACCAATGTGAATGTCTTTCACGCCACTCAACTGGACACTTAAGAATGGTTAAAATGGTAAACTTTACGTTATGTGTATGTTACCACAATTTTTTAAAAAGCTAATAAGCTCAAGAAGACTTGTTACCAGGTGGGCACGTGAGACTGCTTGTAGTGCTGTGATTGTGGAGACACTGAAGATAGAATCTGGCTCTGTGTCCAGACCCACCGAGGAGAAACACAGATACTGAGGGGTGATCTCTCCTGTTCTTTTGCTGCCTCAGCTGTTAAGAGCCAGATTTTATTAGCTCAGCCCTGGAGCTGCACTTCAAATGGTCACTTAAAAGGAATCGATTTCTGAGAGATACGTAGTAAAGTGATGCACACGTGTCGTAAGCTTATTTTTCCTGTGCTGATTTGTAAAATCTAAATGTCCTGTAACCTTGACAGAGCTGTTCTGAGGACCAGCAAAACATACTGTGCTAACCTGTCTTCCCACTAAAGGTTTGTTGGCATAATCTGTAAATTACAGTGGCTTTCACATCAATATCTCTGTTTTGCTTATTTTGCTTCTAAATACTAGACCTGCTTTTCACCTGTCCTGTTGATCCTCATGCTAATTATGTCTCAAATGAAGGCTCTTTCCCTCCCAAACTATCTCTTCTTTTGTTCATTTTGTGTATGAATGGCACACTATCCACGTAGTCAGGTAGAAGGGAAGCTCTGGAATTGGCTTTGGCTCATCCTCTCTTCTGTATATTTTATGGCACTTATCACAATAATAATGACATTACTTACAATATCATAACTCCGTGAGAGCAGGGACTGTGACTGAATTATTCACTGATGTGTCTATGTAATGTGTCTAGTAAGCCGCTGTCCTAATTCAGGTCCTCTTCATCTTTTCCCTAAACCCAGGATTTCTGGAGTAGTGTGTTGAGAGAATTCTTACAGACCCTTTAGGGAATGGTCCTTGTGCAGCTGCCGGATTGTTTCTCCCCAGGCTCTGGTCTGATCATTCGTTCTCCTGTTGTGAGTGACCTCCCATTCCATTCTCATTCAGCAGTGTGCTTAGCAGATATGTCAGCGCCTTCCGCGTGCCAAGCACTGTTCCATCTGCTGAGCAAGCAGCCCTAGGCAGGGTAGGCAGCGCCTCCGTGAGTGTGAGCTCACGTTCTGGTGGGAGGTGGAGTGGCAGACAATAAACAGATAAATAGGTATAAAATGTCCCGTGGTGATAAGTGCTATGGAGAAAAATAAAGCCCGATAAGGGGACTGAGGGTGTTGTTTTTGTCAGAGGAACCAGAACCAGCCTTGCTGAGTAGAGGTCTGAATGAAATGAGGGAATGACCCATGAGCATATCTAAGGGAAAGTATTCTAGGCAGAGGGAATAGCAAGCACAGAATCCTGAGACAGGAGCATACTTGGTATTTGGGGACACACCAGGCAGCTGGTGTGATAGGAAGAGAGTGACCTGGGTGACAAGTGGAAGAACACAAGGTTAGAGAGGTAGATCTGCAGGCCCAACATAGTTCCTTGTGTGGCTCAGTGAATACTTGTTGAATGAATGAATGAATGAATGAATGAAGCTAGACAGTAATTATTCGTTTATTGGTTTATGAGTTTAGAATCAGGGCAGGGTGTTTGGGGTACACATAAGAAACGTAGGGAGAGGGCAGGGACTGTGATTGAATTATTCACTGGTGAAGAGAGCACAGGATTTCACTTGGACTTTTCCCTTCTCCCATTCAGGAGACATGAGCTCTCTGGCCAGAGCTAGAGAGACCAATGTTGGCGTGTGTGTGTGTGTTTTTAATGTTTATTTATTTTAGAGAGAGAGAGAGAGAGAGAGCATGAGCAGGGGAGGGGCAGAGAGGGAGACATAGAATCTGAAGCAGGCTCCAGCTGTCAGCACAGAGCTGGATGTGGGACTCGAACCCACGAACTGTGAGATTGTGACCTGAGCCGAAGTCAGAGACTTAACTGACTGAGCCACCCAGGCGCCCCTGGCTTGTTCTTGAAGTAACTTCTCTTCACCACAGAGAACATCAGAAGTTAGAAACTTGTCAGGGGAACAGGAAGTAGAACTCTTGGTGGTTTAAAAGGTGCTCCTACCCATGTTTGGGAAAGCTTGTCTTTTCTCCCCCTGTCCATAGGCTGTACTTTTAAGTCAGCAGGACATCTGGGGAAAGCCACTGGCTGGTGGGAGTGCAGGAGCAGCAGGTGGTGGCTGGTTTTCGGTGGGATTAGAGGAAAGACTGCTGATTTAACTGCTTCTCTGATTATTCTAAGCTGCTCACAGAAATCTGCCACTGTGTCTATGAGACGTAAGAGAAGCTTAAGCATGCCCTGTTGGTGCTGACCGCTACTCCTGGTTGACTTTTTTAGGGCCACCAGCGGCACCCTTGATATACACATTCCACCAGACCGGCCCTTCTCTGCCTTTCTCTCCTAGTCGTCTGTAGGCTCCTCCTGCCGACTGTGTCTTTGTGATCTGTGTTCTCCAACTTCCAAGCCTTTGCTCCCGCATTCTTCTGGCTTAGAGTATCGCTCACATCTGCCAGCATTCTTACCCGTGTGCGAGGCTCCTTTCATATTTTTTTTTCCCCAATTAAGGGGAAAGAAGTGGCCAAACACTCCTTCCTCTGTTCTCCTAAGGCACGCTGCATTGTTTCTGTTCAGCATTGTCTTGTGGTCACAAGTTTGCACTCCTGCCTCCCTGCCAATCTGTGTTTTTGTGAGGCACAGGCCTGTGCCACCTTCTCTCTTTTGCGCTGCCCTGTTGCGGTGGGGGGTGGTGTGAAATCCCGTCTGTCTGGAGTCTTCTCATATCCCTCCAGGTGCAGTCAATCTCTCCCTCTTCTGTTGTACCTTATCCCCTTGTTACTGACAATATGGCCCTTGCACTGATAGCTTCCATGTCCCCTGAGAGCTCGTTGGAAATGCACACTCTCTGCCCCCACCTCAGACCTGCTGAACCGGAATCTGGTGGTTCTTACATCCTGTGCACATGAAAATTTGAGAAGCATTGCCTTCACACTTCGCACCCCTTACCATACTGAACACAGTGTAGACGTGCTTGAGTGTTTACTCTTCCCATCCAGACGTTGAGCTCCTGTGGCCTGTGAAGCCTCTATTATCCAACATAGTTCTTAGCATGTTTCAGGCGCTCAAAAGTGTTTGCTGTATTATCTGAAAGGGCCCCTGGTGTTATGTTTGAGATGCTCCTTCAGTCAACATATTCATGAAGTGCCTAACTGTGCATGCTGCTTTCCCAGTGCACGAGGCACCCTGCTGTTGAGTGGGCATCAGCCCCTAACTTTGGCATTGAGAGGTCGGTGGGTGAGATGGATACCCATAATTAATTATGAGACAAGGTGGAGTGTGGTAAATTCTGTAAGTGCCCAGCTGTTACCAGAGGCCTAAGGGAATGCCAAAGGAATGGCAGCTATTTCCAGTTCACAGGATTTGTGATGGTTTCATGGAGAGGATAGTGTCCGATTGGTGCCCTGCACGATGAATAGAACTTTGACAAACAGACTTTGTGGGAGGAGGCATTCCAGGCTGGGGAGAGCCTGTTTAAGGGCCTAGGCATGAAAGTGCACAGACAGGATGTTCCTTGAACAAGTAAGACGTAGAGGTGGAAGGTGTGATTGGGGAGGTGCGTGCGTGTGCACTGAACTCCTGGAATTCTAGTGGTGAGGAGTCTGGACGGGTGAGGAACTGGAAAATCACATGCTATTGTTGCAGTTAGATGTTCAGTGGTTTCTAGGGACTCTGCCCTCATGTCTCCCTCTCTCCCTCTCTCCCATTCTACCTTGCTGGACATGGTGGGAGGCAGGGGAGGGTTTAGAAGCAGTGGGACAGGCCTGAATATTGTAGCTGGCTCTTTACTGGCTCTTTATGGGACCATGGCCCACGTCTTTTTTTAGTCCTAGCTGGTCAGCCACTTCCTCCCTCACCCCCTTCCGGAGTCACTTAGCCAGTGGGGGCTCCCTATAGCTCATCAATAGAGGGTTTCACACAGTGAGCTTTAAGATGCCATCAAAACCCCAGACTGAACCCAGTGTGTTTTATTATGCCTGCTGTCTGCTTCTCAACCCTGTGGGTTTGGGATACTAATCATTTTTCCTTTTGGTGGGATGGACTAACATCCCTCAGCCCATGTTCTGGGCTGGGGGCAGGTCATCCAGCATTCAAAATGAAAGGACACACCCCTACCTTCATTTCCTTACATGCCACCCTGTTAGAAATGCACCTGAACAAGGCAACCATAGTGTGGCTTGTTTATTTCTTCTAGGGTTGGGACTGCACTGTCAGCCTGGACACCAGGTCCTCCTCTGGTCGTCCCTAAGCTTTACCATCTTTTTGTTGAGCCTCTTACTTCAGCTAACTGAATTTCCAGATAAGGTTAGATAGTAACCCACTGAACTTTTTTTTTTTTTTTTTTTAAGGTTATTTTTGAGAGAGAGTGTGTGAGCAGGAGAGAGGCAGAGAGAGATGGGGACAGAGGATCTGAAGTGGGCTCTACATTGACAGCCTGATGTGGGGCTCAAACTCACGAACTGTGAGATTATGACCTGAGCTGAAGTCAGACACTCAGCCGACTGAGCCACCCAGGGGCCCCTAGATAGTAACCCTCTTGATGCTTCAGTGCCTTCCCCCCACCAGCTCTGTCAGTCCTGAGCCAAAAGATCAAGGTTAAAAAGAAGAGATGGCACTCATCAGAAGTTTTGTTATTTGTTTGTATCTCAGATGAAAGACTGAGAGCTATCTCTTAGATGAAATGGGCTCTGGGATTCATTAAGTACACTTGGCAATGAGTTACTGTGTTAAGTGCTAGGACATCATAGCCTTTCCTTTCTGCGGGAAGAACATTCGTTCCGGATGGGGAGACATTCATT
The DNA here is from genome assembly GCF_024362965.1 of Panthera pardus. Classification (NCBI taxonomy): domain Eukaryota; kingdom Metazoa; phylum Chordata; class Mammalia; order Carnivora; family Felidae; genus Panthera; species Panthera pardus. Next base: position 16,857,812 of record NW_026527013.1, read on the forward strand.
AGAGACAATATAAAAATGCTACAAGTTATGCTGGAGGCTTGTACCAGGCACTACAGGATGGAGATGCCCACTGCCTGGGAGTCTCAGAAGCCCCATAGAAGAGGGAGCATTTGAGCTGGATCTTCATAGATGAGCAGTAATTCACCAGGCAGAAAAATATGGGATAAGGATCCCAGCAGAGGAAATAGGGTGATTTAGGGGAATTGCCAAGAGCTGAGAAGAAAGGCATGGTGGGGGATTTGGGGTAGATAGAGGCTAATTCGGGATTTGGATCTGACTTGTAGTCAATAGGGAGCCCAACAAAATGGGGACTGACATGACAGACTCCATTATATTTTGAGTTGATTTATTCAGAAACTTTATTCATTCAACAAATACTGAGCGTTCATTGCCAGAACTAGTCCAGGAAACATACAAAGATTGCTCCCTTGGTAGACCTCGTGATTTAGTAAGATAGGTAAGTTACTTATGTCAGGCCGCCACCATTTGCTCTTGTCAAGGTTGCCCGTGACCTCCACATACAGAATGACCTCCACAGTATAGAACTATTCTGTAACCACAAAGATTTCCCTTGTGTTGCCCCTTTATAGTCACACCCATCCCCCTCCCACCCTCCATCCCTGGTCTCTGGCGGCCACTAATTTGTTCTGCTTCTCTCATTTCAAGAATGCTGTATGAATGGAATCATGAAGTACGTGACGTTTTGAGATTGACTTTTTCTACTCAGCATAATGCCTTTGAGGGCCATCCAGGTTGTTAAATGTACTGATAGTTTTTTACTTAATATTTCTGACTAGTATGCCATAGTGTGGATGTACCATGTTTTGTTTAACCATTTACTGATTGAAAGACATTTAGGTTCTTTCCAGTTTGGGGCTACAAATAAGGCTGCTATGAATATTCATTTACGGGATTTTGCACGAAGGTAGGTTTTCGTTTCTCTGGGATAAATGCCCAAAGAGTACAATTGCTGGGTCATCCAGTAAATTGATTTTTAGTTTTAGCAGACATTGCCAAACTAGTTTCCAGAGTGGCTGTGCCATTTTACATTCATACCAGCATGTATGAATACCATGGTTAATTTTGGGGGTCAAGTTGACTAGACTGTGGTGTCTAGTTGTTTGGCCAAACATCAGTCTGGATGTTGCAGTGAAGGTATTTTTTTGGATGTGGTTAGCATTTAAATTGGTAGACCTTGAGTAAAGCAGATTACCTTCCATAATGTGGGTGGGCCTCATAAAATTGTTGGTCTCAGGAGCAAAAACTGAGGTTTCCTGAAGAAGAAACAATTCTTCGAGATTGTAACATAAAAACCTTGTCTGATTTTCCCACCTGGGGGCCTGCCCTGCTGATTTCACACTCTAGACTGCAACATCAAATCTGATCTGAATCTCCTTCCTGTCAGCCCACCATATAGATTTCAGACTTACCAGCCCCTGTAATTGTGTGAGCCAATTCCTTAAAATCAACCTCCCCTCCCTCTCCCACCTTCCCTCCTTTCTCTGGCTCCCTCCCCATACGTACACACAACACTTCTGTTTATCTGGAGAACCCTGACTAATATAATGAGTGACTGAGTTCTGCATCTTCACCAGCAATTGGTGTTACCACTTTTTTAATAGTAGCCATTGTGTTAAATATATAGTGATATCTAATTGTGACTTTAATTTGCATTTCCCTAACGGGTGGTAGGGTTGAACATCCCATGTATTTATTTGCCAGCTGTATATCCTTTCTGATGAACTGTCTCTTCATGTCTTTTGCCCATTTTCTCGTTGGATTATTTTTGTTAGACAACTGTTGTGCATTTAGTGTTCTTTATGTATTGGAGGTAGGAGTCCTTTGTCAGATGGACTCACATTTGGCAAATAGGTCAAAAATACAGTGTTAAATAGCATCAAGTCCTATATTTGCAAGTAATAATACAAATTTACAAGTGTAATTTGCAAATAACAATACTTTCATTTTTCTTTCAATCCCACACCTCTCAGAGTGAGAGGATTTCTACACTAGCCTAGTCTGCCTTTGTAATGAATCTGATAATTTGCCACTTATTCAGTTCTGGGGAAACCTGTTCCTACCATACAGAAAACATACTCTTTGCTGATCCCCTGTCCTTGGATTCCTGCAGAGAAAGGACAAGATCCAAGATCCAAGATCTGAACTCTTAAGTGAGATCCTGCTGAGTATCCCTATAAAGTATTTTAAGTTTATTTATTTATTTTGAGAGAGAGAGAGTGCATGCATGTGCATCCGAGTGGGGAAGGGGCAGAGAGAGAGGGAAGACAGAGTCCCAGGTGTCCAAGGCAGGCTCCACGATGTCAGCGGGAAGCCCAAAGTGGAGCTTGAAATCATGACTTGAGCGAAATCAAGAGTTGGACACTTATCCACTTAACCAACTGAGCCACCCAGGCACCCCTGAGTGTCTTTTTAATTTAAAAAATGCTTTTATTTCTTTTGTATCATTTAATTTTGAAAAGAAGATTTTCTTTCTTTTTTGAAAAACATATATTTTTTTAAATGTGTATTCATTTTTGAGAGAGAGTGTGCAAGAGAGTGCACACAAGTGGGGGAGGGAAGAGAGAGGAAGACAGAGAATCCAAAGGAGGCTCCTTTGAGGTCAGTGCACAGAGCCTGAAGTGGGGCTCGAGCCCATGAACCATGAGATCATGACATGACCTGAGCTGAAGTTGGATGCTCAACTGACTAAGCCACCCAGGTGCCCCCCCAAAATATTTTCTTAAAGACAATATAAGTCTCCCCATTTCATAGCAGATAAAGTTGAGGCCCAGGGAAATTGGGCCTGTATTTAATTTGCAAATAAAATTTATTTATATTGCAAGTTTGCAAATATTTCTCCCCATCTGTAGATTGTCTTTTCATTCCCCTAAGAGGGTGTTTCATGGCACAAAAGTTTTAAATTGTGATTTAGTCTAATTCATTAAATCTTTTCCTTATGGATTGTAGTTTTCAGTCTCATATCTGATAACTCTTTACCAAGCCCTAGGTCCTGAAGAATTTCTCCTATGTTTTCATCTAAGTTTTATATTTGTAAGTTTTACATTTAAAAATCTATGATCTGGGGTGCCTGGGTGGCTCAGTCTATTAAACATCCGACTCTTGGTCCCCACTCAGGTCAGGGTCTCCTGGTTTGTAGGTTCAAGCCCTGTGTTGGGCTCTGCACTGACAGTGCCGAGCCTACTTTGAATTCTCTCACCCTCTCTCTGCCCCTACCCAACTTGTGCTTGGTTGCTCTCTCAAAATAAATAAATAAACTTAAAAAAAAATTAAAAATCTATGATCCATTTTGAGTTAATTTTTGTGTGTGCTGAGGTGTAAGCTGAAGTTCTTTTCTTTGCCTGTGGATTTCCAACTGCTCAGCCCTATTTGCTGAAAAGACCTATCTTTCCTCCATTTTAGGTACAGATGTTTTCGTACCTTTGTCAGAATTCAGTGGCGGGAGATGCTCAGGTGGCTCATTCGGTTAAGCATCTGATTCTTGATCTCAGCTCAGGTCTTGATCTCAAGGTTGTGAGTTTAAGCCCTGCTTTGGGCTCCATGCTGGGCATGGAGCCTACTAAGAAAAAAAAATCAGTTGGTCATACTTGGGTGGGGTTACTTCTGGGTTCCTAGTTCTCTTCCATTGGTCAAGGTCCCTATCCCTACACCACTTATTCTGGCTATATAGTAAATCTTGAAATGGAGAGAGTGATTCCTCCCACATTATCCTTTTATTATACTATTTTAATTATTATTATTATTTACATTTTAAACCATTTTTAAATGTATAATTCATTTGTCATTATGATGCCAGCAAGTTGGGTCCAGAGACCCAGAGGATGGATGGACTTTAAATGTAAGCCAGCAGGGGGTGCCTGGGTGGCTCAGTCGGTTGAGCTCCGACTTCAGCTCAGGTCATGATCTCACGGTCTGTGAGTTCGAGCCCCGTGTCGGGCTCCGTGCTGACAGCTCAGAGCCTGGAGCCTGCTTCGGATTCTGTGTCGCCCTCTCTCTCTGCCCCTCCCCTGCTCACGCTCTGTCTCTCTCTCTCTCAAAAATAAATAAACATTAAAAAAAATTTTTTTTAAAAAATGTAAGCCAGCAGGAGGTGAAAGCAGAGTTTATTGAAGGTATAGAGAGAGTGCAGGTACAGAGAATCCCAGAGACTCAGAAGGAAAAAGAGGGAGTCTCGTCTTTGCTCATGGTCTTGGGGTTTTTGTTGAAGACTGTGGTGTGGTGGATTACGTGTCCACTCACGCATCCAGGAACTGGTTGGAACAAAGAGGAGGGCCCAGGTGTTATTCCCAGGAGCCATAGGGCCCGGGTGTCAAGATGTCCAGAGCTGTGGTGGTCTGAAATGCGCGTATGAGGGCTTCCCAGCCATTCTCATCTGGTCCTTCCTTAGATGTTATCTATTCTAAAGAAATCATTATTAACTCCTTGTCCCTTACTTACAAGAGGACATATACTATTTGCTTTATAAGGCCTGTGTAAAGTGGGGTGGACGTTTAGGTCCTAGCAAGAATAGAAGTAGGAAAAGGAGTAAAGTGCAGATATTTATGGAATCCTTCAGTCTCCCTCTCTCAATTAAATACACTTAAAATGTGTAACCATCACCCTCGCCCACCGTCTATTACAAACCTTTTTCATCACCCAAAACAGAACCCTGTAACCAATAAGCAATAATTCTCCGTTGCCCCTTCCCCTGTCCCTTTGAGCCTCCTTTTCTGTCTCTGGTTTGCCTATTCTAGACCTCTCCTGTAAGAATCATACAGTATTGGCCTTTGTGTCCGGTTTATTTTGCTTAGTATGATGTTTTGAAGGTTCATCCACATTGTAGTATGTATTCTAATTTAATTCCTTAAAAAAAAAAAAAAAAAGACTTGGGGCACTTGGCTGGCTCAGGCAGTAGAGCATGCAACTCTTGATCTTGGGGTCATAAGTTTAAGCCCCACATTGGGGGCAGCATTTACTTAAAATTTTTAAAAAAGGCTTTATTTTTTAGAGTAGTTTTAGGTTCACAGTAGAATTGATCAGAAGGTGTAGAAATTTCCCGTATACCCACTACCCCCACAGCACACACAGCACCCTTCACTATCAGTTCCTGCACCAGAGTGTGGTACACTTGTCATAATCAAACCCACACGAATACATCATGATCAGAGCTTATGGTGTACATCAAGGTCCCCTCTTAGTCACGTATGTTCTGTGATTTTTGACATGTATAATAACATGTAAGCACCACTATAGTATCATAAAGAATGGTTTCACTGCCCTAAAACCCCTCTGTGCTCTACCTTTCATCTCTCTCTCCCTACACCCACAGGCAACCACTGATCCTTTTATTGTCTCCATAGGTTGCCTTTTCCTGAGTGTTGGAATCCTGTAGTATGTAGCCTTTTCAGATTGGCTTCTTTCACTTAGCAATATACGTTTTAAAGTTCCTCTACATCCTTTCATGGCTTGATAGCTCATTTCTTTTTGCGCTGAATGATATTCCACGTCTGGATGGATGGACCACAGCTTATTTATCCATTCAGCTCCTGAAGGATATCTTCAGGATATCCTTTTAACTTTTGGTAATTATGAATGTGGCTGCTATAAACATTCACGTGAAGGTTTTAGTGCGGACATAGGTTTTTAACTCCTTTGGGGAAATCTCAGGGAGTGTGATTTTAGATTGTATGATAAGAATATGTTTAGTTTTATAAGAAAATGCCAAATTAGGGGCACCTGGGTGGCTCAGTCGGTTAGCGTCCGACTTGGGCTCAGGTCATGATCTCGCAGTTCGTGGGTTTGAGCCCTGCCTCGGGTTCTGTGCTGTTAGCTCGGAGCCTGGAGCCTGCTTTGGATTCTGTGTCTCCTTCTCTCTCTGTTCCTCTCCTGCTCACGCTCTGTCTCTCTCTCCCTCTCTCAAAAATAAATAAAGATTTAAAAATTTTTTCTTTTTAAAGAAAATGCCAAATTGTCTTCCAAAGTGGCTATACCATTTTACATTCCCACCAGCACGAATGAGAGTTCCCGATGCTGCACATCTTTGTCAGCATTTGGTGTTTTCAGTGTTTTGGATTTTGGCCATCATAATAGATGCACAGAGATACTTTTTTTTTAATTTACATTTCCTTGATGACATGGTATGGAACATCTTTTCATATGCGTATTTGCCATCTGTGTATCTTCTTGCTGAGATGTCTGTTAAAATCTTTTGCCTGTTTTTTAAATTCACTTGTTTGTTTTCTTATTGTTAGGTTTTAAGAGTTCTTTGTATGTTTTGAGGGGCTCCTGGGTGGCTCAGTCAGCTCAGGTCATTATCTCTTGGTTTGTGGGTTTGAGCCCCGCATCAGGATCTGTTCTGACAGCTCAGAGCCTGGAGCCTGCTTCAGATTCAGTGTCTCTCTCTCTCTCTCTCTCTCTCTCTCTCTCTCTGCCCCTCCCCTGCTCGTACTCTGCCTCTCTCTGTCTCTCAAAAATAAATAAATGTTAAAAAATTAAAAAAAGTTCTTTGTTTTGATTAACAGCCCTTTATCAGTTAGGTCCTTTGCAAATATTTGCTCCCCATTTATGGCTTATCTTCTCATTCTCTTGATTCATTCCTTTTTAAGGCTAACTAATATTCCATTGTATGTATATGTACCACATTTTGTATACCCATTCATCTATTGATGGAGACCTGGGTGGGCTGTTTCCACCTTTTGGCTATTGTCAATAATGCTGCTGTGAATTTATGGGCATACAAATATCTCTTTGAGACTATGCTTTCGATCCTTTTGGGTATATACCTAGGAGTAGAATTGCTGTGTCATATTATTATTCTATGTTTAAATTTCTGAAGAACCTCCAAACTTTTCCACCATTTTATATTTGCACCAACAGTACAAGCAGTGCACAAGGCTTCTAGTTTCTCCACATCTTCACCAGCACTTGTTATTTTGTTTTTTTGTTTTGTTTTGTTTTGTTTTGGTAATAGCTATCATTGTGGGTGTAAAGTGGTATCTTAATCGTAGTTTTGATTTGCATTTCCCTAATGACTAATAATTTTAAACATTTTTTCATGTGCATATTGACCATTTGCGTGCACTTTATTACTTGAAATTGGTTCAGATTATTTTAGTTCTTTTTCCCATCATATGAATTTTGGGAGGATCTTGTCTGTATCTATAAAAATAATCTCGCTGTGGTTAGGAATTGCATCAGATCCACACATCAGTTGGGGGGACAAATGACCTCTCTTTACTGTGTTGAGTGTTGTAATCCCTTAAGACCTGACTGGTGAGCAGAATGGGGGCCTTGAGACACGACAAGGGCCCAGTCAGAGCTAAAGCCACCCATCTACTAAAGCTGGGAAAGAAGGTCCGCCTTTTCTGATCTTCCCCAGGGCTTTCTCTGGATCACAGTGCTCAGAACTCTGCTCTTAATAGCAGAACTACCCTCAGCAAGACCAACCATTTATTGGCTCATGCAATCCAACTGGAGAAAAGACAGTATTGATGATGTGCCGGGGACTGAAATGCTGTCAACATACTTTCCCTGCATGTTCAATGCGCTCCTCCCGCTGCAGACTGGTTTTTCATACATGGAGGGTGGTGGAGCATCTGATGGGCCCTTGTTATCCTGGGAGGGGATTGTCCCTCTTTCTCATTTGAAAAGTCCTGAGGAAGGGCCTCATTGTTAGGGTTTAAATCATATGTTATATAGTGTGGTTGGAATGAATGTGGAAGTTCCCAGAAGGTAAGGAGCACTAGACAAAGCTGACACGAGACGGAGTCTATAGCTAGTCATGTTTTTGGAAGGTTTTTAGTGGCATGTGTTGAAGCCACAAGTGTTTTCTGTTAACCTTCAAGTAACCTAAAATAGTTTAGTAAGAAATCATCGTTATATTACAGATCATTGATAGCTAATATATGTTATTAGTATACATAGTTACCTAATTATATGGCTATTTAGTGACATATATCTAGTTAAAGGTAAATAATAATAATAAACATATTGTCATTGCAGTAGCCTTCAAGTGTTACACTTATTTGCAGACTTACTGTACCTATTTATATATGTAAGAAAAATTTGAAGGACATGAATAGAAAATCATAATGCCTCCTGCTCAATCTTTTTTTTTTTTTTTTTTTTAATTTATTTTGAGAGAGAGAGAGAGAAAGAGAGCCCGGGAGGGGCAGAGAGACAATCCCAAGCAGGCCCCATACTGTCAGCGTGGAGCCTAACGAACCGTGAGATCATGACCTGAGCCGAAATCAAGAGTCTGAGGCTTAATCAACTGAGCCACCCAGGCGCCCCTCCTGCTCAATTTTTGATAGGCTTTTCTAAATTTAACCAAGAGAACCTGCTGTCCATTTTGACTATAACCTTCAGTGAAACTGCCATCTTTCTGAATGTGCAGTTAATTTATTTTCACAGGGAATTGTTTGTTGACTTTCTAAGTCGCTGTTGAGGATAGAGTTGGTATTTTAATACCAATGACTATTTACTGAGCTATGTGAGGGATGTAGGAGACCCTTTTTGCCCTCAAGGAGTCTGAAGTCTACTAAGGGGGTAAAAACAAAAATACAGTGCTTGTGACTGAGGCTTCATATCTCCAACATGAAATAGCCTTACTTGTCTAAAATCTGAATGAGATTTTGTTTAGGGGTAGAGAGCTGGGTTGAGCTGACTTTGTGTTTGGCAGTTGCTGCATAAGATAGGGGTTTGGTTGATACCTGAGGTAGGAAAACAGATGCTTCAAGGCATCTCCATTCAGTCCACCTCTTCCATTTCTAATGGACAAGGCTGCTTTATTGCTGAAACTGATTAGCATTTAAACTCCATGGGGGTGGGGGTTGGGGCAGAAAGAGAGAATAATTGTGTAACTATGATTAAGAAACTGAAGTTTAAAAAAAAATGACATTGGTGGTGAGTAGGCCTATAACAGGCCATTAATGGCTCAAGTGTGAATGCTTCTATATCGGGCTTAGCTCATTTCCTTTTTTAAAAGGAGCATTTTGTATAAGATACTGTTTATCTCAGTGTTGAATTCCACAAAGTGCAGACAGTTCATACTGGTTCAGTGAGTCTGTGAATACCAGCAAATCAGGTGTGATGTAAGGTGAGGGGGTTCTTAAGTTACAATTGGTATCTTCTCCTTTCTAGAGAATGTATTCCCTCTTCATAATATGTGTTCCCTGTGACTCTAAAGCAGAAATTAGCAAACTTTTTTTTAATTATTTTTTTCTTTTTTTAATGTTTATTTATTTTTAAGAGAGAGAGAGGGACAGAGCACGAGCCAGGGGAGGGGCAGAGAGAGGGGGAGACACAGAATCTGAAGCAAGCTCTGGGCTCTGAGCTGACAGCACAGAGCCCGACATGGGACTCGAACTCACGAACTGTGAGATCATGACCTGAACTGAAGTCAGATGCTTAACCAACTGAGCCACCCAGGCACCCCTTGCAAACTTTTTCTATAAAGGTCCAAACAGTAAATATTTTTGGCTTTGTAGGCCAATGGTCATTGTCATAGCTACTCAACTTTGAGATTGTATGGACATGTCTGTGTTCCAATAAAACTGTATGTGGACACTGAAATTTGGATTTCATATAATTCTCACATGTCATATTAGTCTCATTTTGATTCCCTCCCACCCCCCACCCCCCCAATATATAAAAATGTGAATGGGGCACCTGGGTGGCTCAGTTGGTTGGGCATCCGACTTTGGCTCAGGTCATGATCTCGCGGTCCTTGAGTTCGAGCCCCGCGTCAGGCTCTGTGCTGACATCTCGGAGCCTGGAGCCTGCTTCCGATTCTGTGTCTCCCTCTCTCTCTGCCCCTCCCCCACTCATGCTCTGTCTCTCTCTCTGTCAAAAATAAACATTAAAAAAAATTTTTTTTTAATGTGAAAAACTACACTTAGCTCATGGGCCACACAAAAACAAGAGGCAGGCCAGATTTGGGCCCATAGACTATAGTTTGCTGACCCCTTCTCTAAAGATCTTAAAAATAACTTCTATCGGGGGTGCCTGGCTGGGAGCAAAGGACTCTGGATCTTGGTTTGAGCCCTACGTTTTGGGTGTAGAGGTTACTTAAAAATAAAATATTTATTAAAAAAAGGGGCACCTGGGTGGCTTAGTTGGTGAAGCATCGACTTTGGCTCAGGTCTTGATCTCACTATTTGTGAGTTCAAGCCCTGCATCAGGTTCTGTGTTGGCAGTGCAAAGCCTACTTGGGATTCTCTCTCTCTCCCTCTCTCTCTGCCCCTCCCTGACTCGTGCTTTTTCTCTCTCTTTCTCTTTCTCTCAAAATCAATCAATCAATCAATAAATAAATAGTTAAGAAAACTTCTATACAGTCTTATATTTGAGGACATTTTATTTATTTAACAGTTATATTGCACTTAATATGTGCCATGCACTATTTTAAATGCCTTACAGAGATTAATTTAATCCTCACAATTAACCCCAGGAAAAAGGTACTGTTTAAATTTTTTTTTAATGTTTATTTGTTTTTGAGAGAGACAGAGTGTGAACAGGGGAGGGGCAGAGAGAGAGGGAGACACAGAATCCAAAGTAGGCTCCAGGCTCTGAGCTGATAGCCCAGAGCCTGACGTGGGGCTTAAACTCACGAACCGCAAGATCATGACCTCAGCCAAAGCTGGATGCTTAACTGACTGAGCCACCCAGGCACCCCAAGAAAGGTACTGTTTAATAACATTTTGCAGATGTGTGAATTGAGGCACAGAGAGGTTGAGTGACTAGCCCAGAGTCACACAGCTAGCAAATGGCAGAACCTGGATCTGAACCCAGGTATTCTAGCTCCAGAGTACTTGCTCTTATCTACAATGATATGCTATCTGTCTTAAAGGATTTATAATTGTTGATTTTCTAGCCTAAAGGAATTTTAGAGATTAATCCATCCCTACTACATTTCCATTTTGTAGACACATTCTCACGCACCAGCTTCCTACATAGCCTTTATGATTCAAATTTGTGCCTCAGTAAAATCATGGATTACCACTTATGCACTTTCAGCATCTCTTGTGACTGCCTAAAAGCTTAGTCTTAAATCCCGCTTATCCCAAGGGTAATCTGTCTGCACAGGCTGGGCACTTAACTGTTCCCTTAGTGTTTTATTTATGTTCCTTGTGAGATGTTTGAAGGTAGGAGCAAAAGTATCAAAATGCTTTCCATCAAAGGGAAATCTATTCTGGGCATATCTTTTGCTTTCTTTGGGAACACCTGTCTCAGATTACTCCCAACTCAGATTTTGCCCTGATGCTTTTCCTGCTTGAATAAGCAGCTGGTTGAATCTTGAGCCCCACCTGTCTGTTGATAGGAAACAGAATTTGTGGTGTCATGCTACACTATCCTTGTTGATCTAAAGATACCACCAAAGCAGGGCTGTGAATGGAAAATTTCCCAGTCTTTCCAAGGAAAAAAATGGAAGCTAGGTGTGAATGCATGCGTGTGTGTGTGTGTGTGTGTGTGTGTGTGTGTGTTAAAGCAAGTCAAAATTTAGGTAAATGATGAGGTGCTCAGGTCTTCTGGTTCTTTTTGCTTATAGTCTCAGATTCTACTAACCTCTGATGAAGAGGTTCCTGTGCCACAGGGACTCAGCAGAGTCGTTGCCAGGGGGTCTCATATCCAAATGTGCACCAGTCTGTCAGCCAGATAAATGATACGTTTAAGAGGTGGGCGTAATTACTTTTCAAACATATGTAGGTACCATCATGAGCAAAAAGCAAAGCTTTGCTGAATTCGTGTTAGATGGCTGTTATTAATACAGTTACTACCTATTGAGACACCCGATCCAGTTAGAGCCCCTTATTTACAGATGAAGAAACTGAGGCTCAGGGGTGAAGGGAAGAGATTTGCCTTGGTCACACAGAAAGAGAACAGCTGGCCTGGAAGTTGGCATGGTTTGTATGTACCATATGGCTTGTGCTGTCTCCCTTGGGATGATCAGATAAAGCGATTGGTAAATATTTTGACCTTTCATACTGCGCTGTACTTTCTAATAGAGTGGTTGATCACTGTAACATTTACCAGTATTTATAGTGCTTCTCTTGAGAATTTTAATGTGTTTTTTGGGGGGTTTTTTTGTTGTTTGTTTGTTTTTACTGTATTCCTTGCTATACCAGCATTAAGTAGTAATCCTACCTGGAAATCCAGTCCAACCTAGAAGCAAAGCATAGGAGAATTGGGCAGCTTGCTTATGTCTGTAGTAGAGCTGGCTCTAAAACTCAAGGTTTAATCTCTATGAATCAGACTGAACTTGTGAGGATTTTAGTTATTTATATCTTAGCCTTCTATGGCTGTTACTCTCAGCTGGGTGTAAAAACAAACTTTTGTTAAATCTCTGCTAAGTGCCTGGCAGTGTGCTAGGGTATTTTCACATGTATTACCTACCTATCACTTAATTTAATAAGACCAGTGTTGCAATTCTGAGGCTCTGCTCAGAAAAAGCTAAATAGCTTCAATCTGCTCCAGAGCCCATCCATCTAGTCATTGATTTATTCATCTATTTACTGTTGTGGAGCACCAACATCAGGTTTGCAAATGTGCGCTTGAGTCATGTCCCATTGGTGGCCAAGCTGGGACAAATCAGCACAGATCCATTCCTCCAACAAGACTCAGGATTGGCAGTAACATCAGCATGGTCTGCACAGGGCAACACTTTTTTCCCACTAGAACTTCAGGAATTTGGAGTGACCCTGCTGATTTGGTCGAATGACGTTCGCAGCAGCCATTCTTGTACATCTTTCTATTTGATCTTCTTAAAAACTCTTAATAAGTCAGATGAATAGGGACGATCTCATAAGTTGAGAAGCCAAACATGGAGGAGGCCTGTATGAGGTGACCTTGCTAGCACGGGCTGGGCCTTCTAGCTTGCACGTTTGTGTCACGTGGCCATGTGTTATGGTTACATGGCATCATGAGCCACCGCTGCCCCCACGCTCTTCTCTTCCTTCAGGCGGCTCCTTGCTTCTCTTCTTTTCTTTTCCTTCCTGTACTTTCCTTCTGTTGCCTTGCAGATGCGTCCCCAGTAGGTAGGCTTTGACTGTCAGAGTTCCACAAGGCTTCTTATACCCTTTTTGCGCTCTAAGCTCTCCCTCAGTGACCTCTTCTTGTCTCTACACTGACAACTCCAAAAAGTGTCATTTGAGCCTAGACTCCATCTCTCTGTGTTCCGGATGTAGCCATCCACTTACTACACGGTATCTGTTCGGATGCCTCCCAGGCACTCAGTGGCAGCTTGTCCCAAACTTGACTCCATCTTCTACCCCTAACATAGCCCTTCTGTGTCATTTCTCATCTAAGTGAATGGCAACTCCCAGTTCATGCTCTGCCTGCAGAGAATGGCCCCATGGCCTTAGAGACCCTTCCTTGTACTGTTTCCTGGTTTCCTAACACTCTTAAAGTAAAATGTAGAATTTCTGAGTGCCCTATCTACTTTTCCAGCTTCACATCACATCACTTTCCTTTTCATATCTGTACTTGCATCATGGAGGCCACTTTGATTTTTAACGACTATCGATGGAATAGTGTGTTCATGATTTTTAAAACCAAGTATAGAGGAGTTGCAATACATGTGGATTTATGTTACCCTTACCTTCTTCCCCTTCATTTAACCCCATTAGCTCTTAATTTTCCCAACAAAGCTATTAACAGACATTATAAGTTACAGGGGCTTCATAATTAAAAAAAAAAAAAACACCATGCAGAGGAACTCTATAGGTGAGCTTCAGTCTCTTCAGATCCTACTGTGCAGAACCCCTGCTTAGAAAGAGGTTCTGATTCCACTCTTTGTAGAAGCCAGATGGCCTGAGTGCCGAGTCTTTGCTGCAGTTTTAGTGGAAGTTGGTTGGGTTTTCAGTTGGAATTGGTGTTTTTTTCTCAGAAGCACACTTATGTACCTAGAGAGTCCTGGGATTGCCCCTAATTTGCTTTGTAGATGCTAGTCATCGCATACCATTCCAGAGCGGTTAAGTGGCTGGTGCTGATCCATGCGCTTACTAAGGAGTAGTGTGAGCACAGGCACTAGGAGTGTGCTGTGTGCACAAAGACCTGATGTCCTGATCCAACCCAGGCAGCTCCATATGTGGTCATGCATTTAACTCTTTCAGTTCAGAGTGTTTCATTATACCACATATTTACTTTTTTCCTTCTGCCCTAGCTTGGACTTGGAACCTAGCTCTTTCCAATACTTTAAATTAATGGTCTGATTCCGTTCTAGTGGTGCCACCAAAGCACCCTTGCTTTATTCCTTTTTTTTTTTTTTAAATGAACTTTTTATTTTGAGATAATTGTAGATTTGGATGTAGTTATTTGAAATGATAACAGTGCAGGGCGCCTGAGTGGCTCATTCGGTTGAGCGTCCAACTCTTGATTTCGACTCAGGTCATGATCCCAGGGTCATGGGATGGAGCCCCACATGAAGCTCCATACTGAGCGTGGTACCTGCTTAAGATTCTCTCTCCCTCCCTCCCTCCCTCCCTCCCTCCCTCCCTCCCTCCCCCCTCCCTCCCTCGCTCCCTCTCCCCCACTCTCCCCCACTCTCCCTCCCTCTCCTTGTGCCCCCTCCCCCATGCATGCTGTCTCTCTCTAAAATAAAAATAAGTGAAAAGAGGAAATAATAACAGGGAGATCCTGTTTACCCTTTACCCAGTTTCCCCCATGGTAATCTTACAAAACTTCAGTACAACATCACAACTAAGATTTTGACATTGATATAATTCACCACTCTTACTCAGATAACCCCAGCTTTACTTTTATTCACTGGTGTGTATATGTGTGTTTAGTTCTATCTAATTTTTTTTATCGTGTGTAGGTTTTTTTATTTTTTCAAAAATTTCCCACATGGCTGAGAACTTGAGCTGGGAGGAGGTGTTTATTTACTGGGTCCCTCTCAAACTCCACTAGTAAACAGCTCAAGCATAATTCCTTCTCTTTTACATAATAGCTACTTAATTTTCAGGCAAGTTATTTAACTTCTAAATCTTCGTTTCCTCTTTTACAAAATGGAATTCACAGTAGCTACTTAATGCACAGGTTTCTATGAGGGCCAAAATGAGAAAATAATGCATAATGGGTACTTAACAAAAAGGAATTCAGTAAATGATCATCTCTCTCTATCTCTGTCTCTCTTTCTTTTCCTTTTTTTTTTTTTTTTAAAGAAAGTGTGCGCAAGCTGCAGAGAGAAGCAGGCGGGGGGTGGGGGGGGGGGAGAGAGAGAGAGAGAGAGAGAGAGAGAGAGGGAGAGGGAGAGAGAGAAAGAGAGAATCTTAAGCAGGCTCACACTCAGCACACAGCCCTGAGGGGGCTTGATCCCATGGCCGTGGAATCATGACCTGAGCCAAAACCAAGAGTTGGTCATTCAGCCGACTGAGCTACGCAGACAGGCACCCCTGATCATCTCATTTTTTAAGTGATTTTTTAAAACTGAGATTACAAATGAGAGTATTTGGGTTTTTTAAAGCTTTTCACAAAAATGTGGTATCTTAGGGTTATAGAATTGGAAGATCCCTTAATAGGTTTGGGACTGGTGAAGAACCGCCCTAAACATTCTTAGGTGATAGGACCTTATTCTTTGTAATAAACTAAAATCTGCCTCCCTGTCATTTCTGGATCTGCCCTCATCCATGTGATGGCCCTTCTAGGGTTTGAGGACAGCTGCTATGTCCCCCTTCCCAAATTATCTTTTACAAATGGGCTATCCTTTAGCCATTCCTCTTAAGATGTAGCTTCCAGACCTTCCCCCAGCTTGGTCTCCCTCTTCTGGATAAAGACAAATTTGTTGTCCCCTTTAACAAAATACAGAGTTCAGTTGTAATCTGGCTAACGTATCCCAAGATAGGCCTGCCTTCTCTTTACCTGAGCTTTTTGGGGAAACCAGGTCACCTAGTTTATACATGTACCGTTTGTTCTTTTGTCTTCTGTCTACTTCCCAGATGAAAAATAAATGCATGGCAGTTTAACACAGCTAATTGAACACACATTTTAACCCCCGTGCTCTGCTGTAATCCCATTAAAATGATAGTAAGAGGGAGAAGAGGTATCAGTAGTTGAGAGGTCAATGGAATGTTGACACCAGAAAGTAGGAAGTGTGGTGAGCTTTGAGGGCCAGAGGAACTGAAAGTGCCTGCCAGGGGGAGAGACTAAGAAGAAAGAGGATTTGTAATGCAGAACCCTGGAATAGTTCCAGAATTAGAGAAACAAAATACTGAAAACAGGAAGATTAGTTGAAAGTCTGTGTGAAAAGCAATTAGTTGCCTACAACTCCTCCCCCACTCTCCCAGGAGACCAGAATTTCAGTCTTACATATTGAACCAGAGGCATACCAAGGATAGAAGAGGGGATGGAATATGGTACAAAACTGAAAATAAAGGCTTTAAGGCAGAGGTCTAAATAGTGAGTGGTAGGACCATCACCTCTCTAACCTACTTTTCAGAATATCTGCAGGCGGGCACTCCCATCCAAGAGATTGGAAGATCCATCTCTGATAAAGTTTGCCACAGAGAAAAAGTTCCAAAGATACTATTTTTAGGGGTCCTCAGTAGAATGGCAGGGTCTTGCTTGGTCACCCCAATGTGAAGTCCACAAGTTGATAAGCCTTGTTCTCCCACACAGAACTTTCAAACAGTTTCTAAAAATATCAGCAGTTAGGGGTGCCTGGTTGGCTCAGTCGGTTGAGCATCTGACTTCGGTTCAGGTTATGATCTCACGGTTCGTGGGTTTGAGCCCATGTCAGGCTCTGTGCTGACAGCTCAGAGCCTGGAGCCTGCTTCAGATTCTGTGTCTCCCTCTCTCTCTCTCTCTCTCTCTCTGCCCCTCCCTTGCTCACACTCTGTCTGTCTCTCTCTCAAAATTTAAACATTAAAAAAAAATTTTTTTTAAAGTATCAGCAGATAGCCACTGTCACGAGGCATTTAAAGCAAGCCTCTAACATAAAAGACAGAGACCAAAACAAATGGGGGAGAAAAGAACTCAGAGGAATAACAATAAAAGCAGGGAGGAAGAAGAAAAAAAGAAGAAAAAAATTTAACATTTTAAAAAAAGGTTATTTATTTATTTTCAGAGTCTCAGAAAAGAGAGAGCATGGAGGAGGGGAAGAGAGAGTGAGAATCCCAAGCAGGTTCCACGCCAGTGGTGCAGAGCCCACACAGGGCTTGATCTCATGGCCATGAGATCATGACTTGAGCTGAAGTCTAGAGTCAGACACTTAACCAAATAAGCCACCCAGGTGCCCCTAACTATAATATTGAGAGAGGTTAGAGAAAATACTGCATTTGTGAAAGATGAATAAGATTCTTTCAGTAAAAAGCTGGATGGGGGAGACCTTCAGAAAACAAGAAGGGCCTCTTGGAAATTAAAAATACACCATAGCCTTATAAAAAGCTACAACACAGAAATATTGAAAGATAAAGTTGAAGAAGATTCCCAGGAGACTGACCAAATGAAAGAGATGGGAAATGGGGAACAGGTGAAAAAAATAGAGGATCATGGGGTGCCTCAGTGGCTCAGTCAGTTGAGCATCTGACTTTGGCTTGGGTCATGATCTCACGGTTCATAGGTTTGAGCCCCATGTCGGGCTCTATGCTGACAGCTCAGGTCCTGGAGCCTGCTTCGGATTCTGTATCTCCCTCTCTCTCTGCCCCTTGCCCCTCCCCCCTCAAAAATAAACATTAAAAAAAATTTTTTTTTTAATATAGGCACATTCCAAGAGGCCTAACATCCGACTAATAGAAATTTTGGAAAAGAAAAAATAGACGATAGAGAGGAGGAAATTATCAAAGAAATAGGATGGAAAAGTATTCTGAGAACTAGAATCAAGTCTGTGGATTGATAAAGCACGCTGAATAAAGGACACCAAGAGCAAGGTATAATCCTGTTAGATTCAGAACTCTGAGAATAAAGAGAAAGTACTAAAAGCTTCTAGAGAGAGCAGTCACATACTGAGGGTTAGTGATCAGAAGGGCATTAAATTCCTCAAAAGCAACAAAGTAGAAGACATTGGAGCAATGCCTTTAGAATTCTGATAGAAAAATATATTCCCAACTTAGAATTTTATAGCCAGCTAAACTGTCACCCAGGTTTAAGGCTAATAAAGACGTTTTCAAACATATTGTGCATATGCCCTATGATATTCTGATATAATAAGAATATGTATTTGGTCTTTTTCCCTGGTTTCTGGCACAGAGCTCCTCAAACCCTTGGAATTTCCTGAATAGGGGTGATAAAAGCATCTTTTGTTATAATATTTGGTCTTTGTTCCCAGTTCCTGACACAAAAACTTCTAAAACCCTTGGAATTTCCTGAGTGATAGGTGTGTCCTTTGTTATTCATAACAAATCTCTTTCAGCCACGCCTGGGTTTATGCTAATAAGGTGACTCTTTGTGGGCCCCTAGATAGCTTCAGGATGGGGGCTGGTTCCCAGAGGAGACAACCATGTGATTAGAGGGTTGGAATTTCAGTCCCACCCTTTGACCCTTGGGGACCTTCCAGCTTAGTGAAGGTAGCCATGTGTGAGGAGAGTGGCACACATAAGGACAGAAGCTCCTGTGCTCCGGACCCATCTAGACTTTGCCCTATGTACCTCTTCATCTGGCTGTTCTTTTGTATCCCTTTACACTGTCCCTTTATGGTGTATCCCTTTATGATTACACCAGTAACAGTAGGTAATCCATTTTCCCTGAGTTCTGTGAGCCATTTTAGTAAATTATTACACCTGAGAAGTGGGTTGTGGGGAATACTCCCCCCTCAACCCTGCCTCCACTTTATCACCAATTGCTCAGAAGTACATGTGGCCCAGCCAGACAAGCCAACCCTGAGACAGTGTAGGAGGGACAGCACAAGGGTGTGAGCACCAGGAGGCAGGGATCACTGGGGGCTGTTTGTAGTTAGGCTGCCACAAGTAATAACTAGAAGTGAAAACTCAAGAACTATTATAGGGATATTACTTAGAAAGGTGAGATAGGGGCACCTGGGTGGCTCATTCGGTTAAGGGTCGGACTTCGGCTCAGGGCATGATCTCATGGTTCGTGAGTGTGAGCCCCACGTTGGGCTCTGTGCTGACAGCTCAGAGCCTGGAGCCTGCTTCAGATTCTGTGCCTCTCTCTCTGACCCTCCTCTGCTTACATTCTGTCTCTCTCAAAAGTAAATAAACATTAAAAATTAAAAAAAAAAAAAAAAAAGAAAAGAAAGAAAGGTGAGATAAATACCAGAAGAAAGAAGTTGTCCCTGAGAGCAGGAATCAGGGAACCAGAAACTGCTGGTGTGAAAAACCTTGTAGAACAACTTTAAGAAATATTTCCAGGGGCATCTGGATGGTTTAGTAGGTTAAGCGTCCAACTTCAGCTCAGGTCATGATCTCCCAGTTCAGGAGTTTGAGCCCTGTATTGGGCTCTGCGCTGACCCTGCAGAGACTCCTTGGGATTCTTTCTGTGCCCCTGTCCCATCCCACGTGCTGTCTCTTAAAATAAATAAGTAAACTTAAAATATATATATATTTCCTTTTTTTTTTTTTTTAATTTCTGACCCCCCGCCCCAGAGCACACAGCCATTTAATGCCCCTGAACACCAGTAGGAGAGCAACACGTAGATTATGTGAGGAACTCATAGAATCTGAATCAGTGAGGCCCCTTCAGTGTTTGGAAGATGGTGTGATCTTAAAGAACAGCTTCCAGATAATAAACCTAAAGTGGTACAAAAGAGGCCATAGTGACAGAACCTGAACTAGAACCCTTAAATAAATGTGACCCGGGGAAGAGCATTGGGTAGTGAGATGCTCTGGCATTTCTCTAATGTGGAACTGGGCAGGGAGGGTGGGGGGGAGACTGTTCTTTCTGAAGACTAGAAAGTTCTTAAGTGGAAATGTTTATGTGGTTTGAAGCTATAAATGGCAAAGCTTGTGAAAAAGACTATCCTTTTGACAGATAGTTGGAAAGCTCTTTATAGGACTCCCCAGGCTAAGGATGTGTCTCCTTAGTGAGGGTTTGACACACTTTGGAGAGAGTCTCTGTCCCTGTGTGGCCTGAGCCTTGTGGGCCATGCAGAGCCCCTGCCAGTACACAGCACCAGCCATTTGAGCTGGTTGTTGTCCCAGGACCCCCCAACATTTGTGCCCACAATGCTTGCTTTGTCCTTCATCCCCACATGTGCCCCTATTCAAGTCTGGTCTTGTTTCTCCTTATCTCTTCCTGTCACTGTGTATTTACCCTTCTCGAGCCTGCTGTCAGGAGCTCCAGGGTTCTTGGACAGTTTGTCAATTCCATCTGCCTTTAATCGGGATCAGGATAACATGAGAAATCAGGTGTTTGAGTTGGCGGCGAGTTGGGAACAGTGCAGTGAGACTGCCATATAAGTAAAAACTACCACTGGAAGCATTCAGTCTTCTAACTTTTTAACCATTTTAATGCCTCATTAAGATGTATTGCTTACATTCTTCTACTATAACTGAGTGTGTTGAATTGAAAATCTCAGGGTCTCCATGACAGGCTCAGCTCTCATGTACTGGGATGCCTCCAGTACCATTGCAAGGGGCAGAAGCTTAAGCGGGGGAAGGGGCAGTTTGGGTTTTGGATGTGCGTTCCTCAGTGTCTCTGTTTATATTTCACTCTGCCCACAGATTGGGGACCACAAATTCAGTGCCCACCGGATCGTCCTAGCGGCCTCAATCCCGTACTTCCACGCTATGTTTACAAATGACATGATGGAGTGCAAGCAGGATGAGATTGTAATGCAAGGAATGGACCCAAGGTACTCCATGTCTCCGCTAGGTCTCACAGCCTGCAGTGCCACTGGGGGGCCTGCAGCGGGACGCGGCATCTAGCGCAGCTGTGCGCACACAGTAGGTGATTTGGTAAACCAGTTAGAACCTCTGCCCAGTGGCCCGAGACAGGGTTAAATTGAGGAGAGTTTTTTTGATGCGTTTTTACTCTATTAGAGTAACACATTTAATAGGAACTAGACCGAGATATTTTTTATAACTAGGACTGGGTACAAGGTGCTGGAATACTATTCTGTGTGCTTTTTTGTGCCAGCCATTGTAGCTGGCAAAACAGTTTTTCAAATAAGTGTCTTCATTCATTACCCTCCTTACCAGTCTAGAAGTGTTATCCATCAGAACTTCCTGCATTTGTACTCTCTACAGTGGTAGCTACTAGCCATACATAGCTACTGAGCACTTGAATTTTAACTAGTGGGATAAAGGAGCTGAATTTAAAATGTTTTAAATTTAATTGTAATTAATACAGTTTTTAAATGGCCACGTGTGACTGGTGACTACTCTATTGAGACAACACAGATTCAGAAGATGGCAAGATTGTGGTTATTTGATGGTTGAGAACATTGATGTCCAAAGAGGTCAGGCCCAAAAGTGATCCCATCTAAATTTCTTCCACTGTCCAATACAGCCCTTCCTAGCAAACAGTTATTGGCCTCAAATGTCAGTACTGCCGCTAGATGAATTTGTGCTAGATGAATTTTTGGGGACGGAAGGCAGTACCATAACCCCTGAAATCATGCCATTTAGGCACTTACTTAAAGTTGTCCTTACATGTAGAGTTGCTTACTACTGGACCCTCTACATGGAAATACTTTCCTGATTACTGCATGCAGACTTTATGTAAACATATCCCATAGTATGCCTTTTTGGGCCTCGAAAGGGAAATGGATGTTTATGTGACTGATTCTATGCAAGTCTATGAACTGAGAATGTATGTTTATAACCTAGGCTGTATCCAGGGGCCCGCTGCACACCTACTATGTGCCTGGCACTGTTCTGAGATCTGGAAATGCAGTAGCGAACAAAACACACAGGGTGACTCAGGGCCATGACATTCTTGTTGGAGAAGAAATAATAAACGAAACAGGGACTCTAAAACGTCAGCCAGTAACCTGTCATTTGTTGCCTACCTTCTTAATCTCACAGTGATGGAAAGAAGGGGTAAGGGAGCCAGGAAACTGTAGTACGCTCTGACTGATTGAAGGTGATCTGCCCCAGCACATGGGGAGGATTTATATACCCAGTGCAAGGCAGAAATCTCAGGCCAGCTCCCTCTAAGGAAAGACACAGAAGTGGGTGTGCAAGGGCAGCTATGCACTCTCTTCTCTCAGGTCTGTGTCTGAAGGAGCTGTGCTCATCAGCACGCACAGCGCACGCGCTTCATTTAAAAGAGGTAGACTGAGCACCTGTTATGTGTGCTGCTGTAGACACTGAGGAATAGCACTGAGAAGACAGCACCTCTTATTGTACCAGCTTTCTAGTCGTGAGCATCAGGCAATAAACATGCACATGCATCATATGGCTGGCAAGTGAAAGTGATATGAGAAAAGTAAAGCAAATGAAGGTGGGCTTCTGTGCTGTTCCAGGGTGATCAGGGAAGGCTTCTGTGATGAGGTGACATTTGAGCTGAGACCTTAATTAAAGTGAGGGAGTGAGCCATCTGGGGAAAGAGACCTCCAAATAGAGGAGCAGCCAGTGCAAAGGCCCTGCGGTGAGAGTGTGTTTGGCATATTAGAATGGAGTGAGGGCTAAGAGTAGAAGGTGATGAGGTCAGAGAGCTGGAGAGGGGTCAGACCACATAAGGCCCTAGAAACAGAATTTGGATTTCATGCTCAGTGGGAATAGAAAGGCAGAAAAGTTTGTTGGAATCTCATTCTGGAAATTTATCTCGAAGAAATAATAAGAAACATTATTTATGATTGCAATACAATGAATGCTATGAGCTATTATGCCTACCAATAAAGGAAATAAATTATAGCTTGTTTATGTGTTGAAATACTATATAGCAGTCACTAAAAATGATAAACATGAGGACAGTATAGCAACATGGGAAAGGAGTTGATAAGTTACATGATTATATCCATACCATCTCTACATGCAGGCAAATGGGGACTGAAAATGAACCTAGAAAAATAACCACCGTTGACTCATTCAGCAGTAAGATAATGGGCACTTGCTTTCTTTTTTCAGAATTTTCTGAATAAAATTAAGCAATAAAGACAGCTTAAGAAGTAGAATGTATCTTTGGCTCCTGGTGAAGTAATTATTCCTTTCAGATAGATTCTCAAAGGGCATGGGCAAAATGGATTTTAGAGAGGAGCCCACACACTCGCCAGGTCAGCATGTCAGCTTGGTTAGGGCCAGAATCTCTGAAGAGTATCTTTTCTGTTTCCTCTAGCGCCCTGGAGGCTCTGATCAACTTTGCTTACAACGGCCACCTTGCCATTGACCAACAAAATGTGCAGTCGTTGCTGATGGGGGCGAGCTTCCTGCAGCTGCAGAGCATCAAAGACGCCTGCTGCACGTTCCTCCGAGAACGGTGAGGTCGTGCGATGGACCTGGCCCATTTCGTTCCTGGAATCCCCTGTGAATTTGTTGAGTCTTTGGGGCATGCCGAGTTTTCCAAAGGGAGTGAGCCAGGGGGTTTACTCTGCAGAAATAACCTTTCTTCAGATCTCTGTCAAGTAGTGTCCAGTTATTTGGGGTGAACATTTGAGGGGACACGATTTACGGACCCCCGCCTGCACTCCCCCTGGCCTGACATGTACCTCTTCTTCTGGTCCTCTCTCTTCAGTTTGACCAGCCACTAATTTAGCTGACTGTTCTCACCGAGCCGATTGGTTCAGTGCTACCTGTTGCCTAGCCTGTCTCCATCTTTGTGTAGATCCTGCCCCCTCCTTGAGTGTCTTGGCTTCTTTTCCCTTCATCTCTTGAGGAGCCTACCCAGATTTCACCTCCTAGAATTCTCTGTCTCCCTCCGTCTCCCAGAAGCAATCATGGACTGTATCCTTACCTAAGTCCAGCATTTGGCAATGACCTTTTGATGACAGAGCAGATAAGAAGGCTCTTCCTCCCCCTCAGGAGGCAGAGCTCTTAGCCACAGGGTAAAAGCTGCGCCTTCACCACTAGAGACTTGAGGGTGCAGGTTAGCACTGGGCTCCACATAGGCAGGGAGAAAGCAGAACAACGTTTCTACCTGAGCTTCTATGATCACAGGTCCCTGACCTGAAAACCAGCATTCTTCCCACCTCACATCTGCCCTCCTGAACCTCATTGCGTCGTAGAGCTGCCCCCTCCCATTCCTGCTCCACCAGACCAGTTCACTTAGCAGCTCTGTGGACCCCACCTGCTGTCCATGTCCTGCCCATGCGGTGTTCTTGGATGTCACTGAGCACTGCTGTGTGTGCACCTAGTCTTGATAACCGTGGTAATGATGCTTAGCATGCAAGGCGCTCTCTGCTGGGCTCAGAGTGAGTGGTTTCATCATGAGGTAGATGGTCTGTTTTAGGTTTTATAGATGGAGACCACATAATGAGAGCACAGCCCCAGAGCCCCACCTGACCTTGCCCCGGAATGCTGGGGGTGTGGGGCACACAGTCTTTCCTACTCATTTGTGAGCTGCTTCTTCTTCTTCCTTTTTTTTTTTTTTTTTTTTTTTTTTTTTGTCTATTTATTTATTTTGGGAGAGATAGAGACAGCATGAGTGGGGGAGGGGTGAAGAAGGCGAATCCTAAGCAGGCTCTGTGCTGCCAGCTGCATAGCCAGATGCAGCGCTTGAACCCACGAACTGTGAGATCATGACCTGAGCTGAAACCAAGAGTCAGACACTTAACAGACTGAGTCACCCAGGCTCCCCTCATTTGTGAGCTTTTTAAGGACACAGATGAGACTCTTGTTTGTCTCTTTGTCCCCACAGAACTCAATGATTAATTAGGCACTCTGGAAAGAATTAATGCTGGCCACTCTCACAAGGGGACAGCAGCTCCACCTAGGGGCTTTTGAGGTCATCACTATCAATACTGGACCAGCCTCTTTTATAAAGTAGTGTCGTCCAAAAGATGCTTAAAAAGTGATTTTTAGACCAGTGGAATTTTTACATGCATCAGTGACATTTTAGGAAGACATACTTAAACACAAAGCCTGATGTTATGTCTGTCTTTTGACATTTTTCCATTCAGCCCTGCAAGAAAAACACACCTTCAACTAAACTGGGCTTCGACATCTAAAAGAATGGGATGTGGGAAGCCTGTCTTTATTCCTCCACACAGGCCCCAGAGGCTTGGCCTGCTTTCTATTTTCTTTCCAGTAGTTACCATCACTGCTTCTGTTCCTTGGGGTGGTTCTCCTGAGCCTGGCTGCAGAGTGTGTTAGGGTGTCCCAGCTGCCCCCTTCCTATGTATCCCCTTCCTATGGAAGCATGTGGACCTTCCATTTTCAAGTTTTGATTGCTAATGACTTGAGAGAAACCATTCTGAGCAGTGGTGGAAAAGACAGGATGTGCCAGGGCACAGAGAAGCTGCAAAGCCATCAGAGTTCTTAGAGCAGTCGTTCCTGAAGTCTCTCCACCTATTGGGTCTTCAGCCTCTCCTGATTTTTTTTCTTTCATGAGACTGGGTTGATTTTTTTTCTTGTGGCCCCTTTCCAAGTCTTCAGATGTATGGACCTCCTTGTGTCTAGGTGAGCGTTGGAGCTGTGTATTTTCTAAAACACTCGTCTCAGAACATCAAATGCATCAGTGAACCAAGCCAGTAAGTTATTTAATTCAAGTCATCGCTTCCTGACTTTGATAAAGCATTACATCTTACTGTGGCCTCCTTGCTTACAAGCTGTGCCAGCAAGGAAGGAGGTCGTGAAGTGTCCACTGAAAGATGTGCGTCTGTATCAACACTTTGGGTTCATTTTCCCTCTTATCTTCTTCCTGCTCCTGAACGGGGCCGTCTCCTGTGTGCCAGCATTCCCTCCTCCTTCCCCACCTGCTGCCTCACAAGCAGGCTGCCCACATCCCATCCTTTTAGATGTCAAAGCCCAGTTCAGTTGAAGATGTGTTTTGTTCTTAATGCCAAGCCAGTGAAAGGCAAAGGTGAGGTGCAGGAATCCTAGCCCGAGAGGGAGCGGATGGGAACGTGCACAAGTCTCATTCAGTCACTGTGAGCACTGCAGGAGAAAGGCGTTATTTGATGACTGAGCTGACATTCTGATCTTAAGCCCTGTGTTCCTCACTGGACATGCTGCCTTGCCTAAGTGTTGCTCAGTGCTCATGCTTCCCTGGCCTTTGTGGAAATGCATGTAGGTTTCCAAAGCAATGGACAGACAGAGCCAGTTCAGTCTGGAAGGGAAACAACATCTTGTGGAGTTTAGACTATCCCAGAGCCAGACTCCTGAGATTGTCCTTCAGGTTTGCTGATGAGGGGCAGGGGTACTTGTTGGTGAGTACAACTCTGCCTAGAACTTTAAACAACATGGCGGCGGGGTGGGGGGAGCAAACCTTCTGATACATACCCTCTCCCTCCATGGATTATCAGTCACAAAGTCAAAATAAGAAAAGCCCCATCCCCCCAGGATCTCCTGCTGTCACTAAGATTTCAGCACCACTTTGGGCTCATTTGAGATGCAACAGTAGTAAGAAAACCATTATAAAAATGAAGGCAGCTGCCCCGACTTCATGCCAGCCACCATGCTGAGTGCTTTTGCCACATTCTTGCTTAATCATGGCCACAGCCTGAGGAGGTGGGTAGCTGTTGTCAGGTGAGGCTTTTTCCAGGTGAGGCTGTTAGTGGCACTTGAGGGATCCTCCCCTGTCACCTGGTGCCATGCAAGGCCCGGATTTACCCAGACGGCCCCAGCGAGGGCAAGTCTGCCTTGGGGCCACGGGAACGCGCACAGGGTTCAGCCTGGCACCGCCACTTGCTTGTAGAAGGCTGTGGGCACATTTCTTAGTTTCTCTGAGCCTCAGTTTTCCGTCTAAAAATGGAGGCGATTACTGCTTGGCAGTGCGGTTGGAGACTCTGGCCTGGCAAAGTACTGGGCTCACCGATGGTGCTGAGTAGTAGCTGCTGCTGTCACTTCTGGGCGTCTGAACAATTAGACCCATAGAGCTTCTTGCTATTTAAAAAAGATGAAAGGGGCGCCTGGGTGGCTCAGTCGGTTAAGCGTCCGACTTCAGCTCAGGTCACGATCTCGAGGTCCGTGAGTTCGAGCCCCGTATCGGGCTCTGGGCTGATGGCTCAGAGCCTGGAGCCTGCTTCCGATTCTGTGTCTCCCTCTCTCTCTGCCCCTCCCCCGTTCATGCTGTGTCTCTCTCTGTCTCAAAAATAAATAAACGTTAAAAAAGAAATTAAAAAAAAAAAAAAGAAAAGAAAAAAAATAAAAAAGATGAAAAAAGTAAGTAAAAGAATAAGATTTTAGATCAACTAAAAAGATGAAAAAGTGGAAGGGTCCCGATGTTAGAGAAGTCGTCTCCCCACGTGGTTTAAAGTCTCATCCTACAACCTCAGTACCCTCCTGGGGAACAGAGGTAGATGTTCACCAAAGCATGCCAGCGGCTGAAGGAAAGCAAACAGGTTTTCCAGTATGTGCTCTCTTCTTCTCTCCTCAGGGCTGCTTCACGGGACTTCCCGGAGAACTCATTCCACCTAGACACACTGAGCACGAGGCCCAAGAGGCAGGGCCCTCTGAGGATATAAACTGTCTTAATTTTAAGCCTGTACAGTTGAGGCGCTGAGAGGCACCCCTGAGATCACACAGGGAGTTTCCAGCAAAGCTGGGGTTTTTTCCATTCTGTAGCACCCCACCCCCCGGAACCAGCCTGAGAATGATCGAAGAGAACATTCTTCCTCTAAATTATTTCTTTTCATCTTCTCTTACGCCAAAAGCCTCCACCCCAAAAATTGCCTGGGTGTACGCCAGTTTGCTGAGACGATGATGTGCGCGGTGCTGTACGATGCGGCCAACAGCTTCATCCACCAGCACTTTGTGGAGGTGTCCATGTCAGAAGAATTCCTGGCCCTGCCCTTGGAAGACGTGCTTGAGCTGGTGTCTCGGGATGAGCTGAATGTAAAATCTGAGGAGCAGGTGTGTAGAGCAGGGCAGCGGTCTGCAGGTGACACGGGGCTACTGCTCTTTCTGATCTTTGTTTTCAGTTGTTTTTTTTTTTTTTTTTAATTTTTTTTTTTTTTTTTAACGTTTTATTTATTTTTGAGACAGGGAGAGACAGAGCATGAACAGGGGAGGGTCAGAGAGAGGGAGACACAGAATCTGAAACAGGCTCCAGGCTCTGAGCTGTCAGCACAGAGCCCGACGCGGGGCTCGAACTCACGAACCGCGAGATCATGACCTGAGCCGAAGTCGGACGCTTAACCGACTGAGCCACCCAGGCGCCCCCAGTTGTTATTTTTTTAATGAAGATCATGATGTGTGTGCAGCTTGTTGATTGTGGGTTTGTTTTATTATACTACATACATCTTTCATGAACATTTGTATCCATGTTAGTGTCTAACATTCAGTTGATTTTATCAACATCGCATCCCTTATTGGATGTTCGGGTTATTTCCAGCATTTACTATTGGAAGTAATGCTGCCATGAAAGAATCTTATTCTAAAGGAGAACAGAGCACCGGGGCAGTCGCTGGGGAGGAGTATGAGGTCAGGAGGGGTTGGTTTGTTTTTTAAGGTGAGAGAAATGACGGGTACATTTGGCTGATGGTGGGAATTTTCCAGAAGAGAGGGAAGAGTTGGTGATGTAGGAGAAAAGGGAGAATGACTGCTGGAGCAATGTCCTCAGTAAGCGAGAGGAGGCAGAGCAGAGGGGACAAGGCGTGTACCTGTTAGAAGTGCCAGCCGTTCTCATCTGCCACCACAGGAGGAAGAACCCCCGCACCCAAGGGGGAGGTGTGGGGTGAGAAGGGAGGTGCTGGCAGATTCCACTGACATTCTCTTCTGGCTTGGTTCTGTTTTCTCCGCTGAGAATGGGGATCAGGAGGAGTAGTAAAAACGTGAGGTCGGATGAAGAGGCATGCACCAGCCCTGTGGGAGCTGGAAAAGAGATGCAGCTAGAGGAAGGAAGAGGGCTTGGTGGGAAGCGGCCCCGATGAGATTAGCAGTCACATATTTAGAATGGGCCGGCCAAAGGGCGCCTGGCTGGGCCGAGTCGGAGGTGCATGCAACTCATCTTGATCTTGGGGTTGTGAGTTGGAGCCTCATGCTGTGCGTACAGATTACCAAAAAGAATAGATAAACTTAAAAAAAAAAAAAGAATGGGTGGGCCAACTCTGTCAGCTGCAGAGTTCGGGTGGGGGTGAGCTTAAAGAGCTGGACCTCACTAGAGTAGAGACTTTTTTCCCAGGTGGGCGTGATTAAGGGAGATAGGCTCAGCATGGGCACTGAGGGCACCCACATCATAACTCATGGAGCCGGTGCTGGATGACAGTGGGGAGGAAAGAGGCTCTGCAGGGGGCCCTGAGAGGGAGGTTGGGGGAGAGGGAGCACTGTCAAAGGCTCATTGGCATCAGTTACCGAGCAGAAAGGATTGGAGGCGGTGATCAGTGCCGGGAGATTGAAATTGATGGAAGAGGTGGAGCCTTTGGATGATCAGAGGGTCCTCGAAGGACAAAGAAGACCTCTTATCGGAATGGTCAAGAAGAATGTGAATAAATGGGAGTGCAGGGTGTTAGCAGAGGAGCGAAGGGTGACCCTTTAGGTGAGCAGAGGTGGGTGTAAGTGCCTGAAGAGGACTGGGAGTAGATATTACCTGGAACAGAGTGGGGCGAGGGCTGCACAGCAGAGGGCTCGAATGCAGGGGTGAGGTGTTTAGATCTGGCCCTCCGGACACCGGGAGCACCACCCGACAAGGCCTCCACCTGTTCAGTCGTTGGGAAACCTAACCAAAGTCCAGGGCAGAGCAGCTTGGGGTATTTGCAGTGGAGAGTCCTGGCCTGTCGTGAAGTTCTGCTTCAGCAGGAGGAGCCCCAGGCTCCAGGAGGCTGCTTATTTCCCTAATGTCAGAAAAGCAGGGGGAAAGTGGGCCCTGAGTGTGGTCATGTGGGCCCTGTGATTCACAGGGAAGATCTCCGTCCCAAGAGCAAGCCCCTCTCTAGCCATTCCACTAATGAGCGTGACCTGGGGCAGCTCAGTTACAAGTGGTACATTTCAGGGGTTTTAGAGGGACGTACCCTTGTGGCTAGAGCTGTTAGGGAGACCTCCAGAGAACGTGGATCTGGAGCCAGGCGTTAAGAAAAGGGGAGTGGGTTTAGAAGAAGAGGAGGAGGTGAGGGGACTTGGAGGTGACGTGAAGGTGGCAGTATGAACAGAGAACTAGCCAGCCTGGGAGGCGGTGGGGGAGGGGGCTAAGGAGGAAAGCAGGCAGGGTGGAATGCAGAAAGGAATAAGGAACCATTGACAGCTTTTCTTTTCTTCTTTTTTTTTTAATGTTTATTAATTTGAGAGGGAGAGACAGAGCATGAGCAGGCGAGGGGCAGAGAGAGATGGGGAGACACAGAATCCAAAGCAGCTCCAGGTTCTGGGCTGTCAGGACAGAGCCCAATGTAGGGCTCGAACCCATGAACTGTGAGATCATGACCTGAGCTAAAGGTGGACGCTCAACTGACTGAGCCACCCAGGTGCCCCGGCAGCTAGCTTTTCATTAGGAAGGTATAATGAAAGTCAGGAGCCTGTTATAGTCACGAGGCTTGTGTTTCAAAAGATGGCCAAATGGGGCAGCTTGGGGAGGTAGAAAACAGTGGCTTCAGGAAACAAGGAGGAGGAAAGATTGACGGACCCAAGAGACTAGCTGAATATAGGGAGTGGAGGGATGGAGACAGGGTGGTTGGGTGAGGTGCCTGGGGGTACGGCCCTGGGAGAGAGGAGTTACTGTACAGCTTGCATCTCTGCCACGGCAGGTCTTTGAAGCTGCGTTGGCCTGGGTCAGATACGACCGGGAGCAGAGGGGGCCCTGCCTGCCTGAGCTGCTGTCCAATATCCGCCTACCCCTCTGCCGGCCCCAGTTCCTGTCGGACCGTGTGCAGCAAGATGACATGGTGCGTTGCTGCCACAAATGCAGGTGAGCGAGGATCAGCCTGCACAGGATGCTGCCGGGGTCCAGGCAGAGGAGAGGACGTGGCCCCACTTAGGCTGTTTATGTTCCAGCTCAGGGGAGGAAGGATTGAGTGATCAGTCCTAATTTATAGCACGCAGATTGATCTGTCTTCTGTCTGGAGCCTGGAAAAGCCCAAGTCTGACCTCTTGAGCAAAGAAATGTGCCATGAGGGAGCATCAAGGCAGAAGGGGCTTCCTCCCCCATGCTGCCTGAAGATTTCCTAGCATCTCCAGGAGCTCACTTGGTGGCGACTCCCTGGGGCTCCTTACTGTCTCCAGTAAACATTAGGGCACTGGCCTTGGGTGGGTTTGGGCCCATCTAAGTGATGGGCAAGTGGGTGGGGGGACATGTTTGTGGCACCTGAAACTTTTACCCTGGGTAAATCAGTGCTGACCTGGCACAGCAGAGCTCCCAAAACAGCTCAGAAGGCGGTAGCCCTTTAGGAGGATCATTATAAAAGCAGAGCAGCAAAGAACAATGTTTACCTTCCTCCAAACTGCTTGTCATATTCCCAGCGGGTTCAAGGGAGGTCAGTGGCTGTGTGCGAGCAGTATGAAGGTGTGTTTTGACAAGGGGTGGAAGTGTGGCTACGGGTAGGTGGGACCCCTCAACCAGCAATCTCAACGGTGCTGTTAAATTTGAACTTCATTCTGTAGGCAATGGGTAGCTATCGGAGGTTCTTACAGAGACAGCTTGGACTATAGTGTGGAGGGTGGAATGGAGAGGCAGGACTGGAGGCAGAGAAATCCACCAGGAGCAGTCGGCTTCTGTTGCCACAGTCTAGGTGAGCAATAGCGAATTGCAGGGTGCGAGCCATAGGTATAGGAAGGGCTGGGTCTCCGTTGTGACAGGATGCAGGCTGCTTGTTGAACCTCCCCAATGCCAACTGCTGTGGCCGTCACCCTGTTCTTCCGCCAGGTGTGTGCTTGTTAGAAGATACTCATTTTGATTACACCTGCTGACATGGGCTCTGCTCACCCTGCCTCTCCAATTTTGAGCATGTTTCAATAGCTGTGTATGGTTTCCCCTGGACTCACCTGGGTTCAAGACCAAACCTTCCAGAAGGCTTCTCCTCCCATGTTTCCCCTGCAGTTCGGTTGGGGAAGCCATGATTGGAAATACACGTGTAGACCACGTGGGGAGAGTACCTCCTGTCATAACATCTTGTGCCTTGTTCCAGGGACCTGGTAGACGAAGCAAAGGACTATCACCTCATGCCAGAGCGCCGGCCCCACCTGCCGGCTTTCAGAACTAGGCCTCGCTGCTGCACATCCATCACTGGCCTTATCTACGCCGTGGGGGGCCTCAACTCAGCAGGTATCTTGCAGCTCCTCTTTGCAGCGCCCTGTCTTGGACTTTGTGGACGAAAAGGCACCCAAACAACCTAGCCCGGCCCTCTGGTTCCCCTCCCTCGTGTGTCACCACCCTGGTCCCTCTTGATTTTGTATAACTGTACTGCAGTTAAAGCATGTCGGATGTTAATACCGTTGAATCAGAATATCAGAGCTAAATACAGCCCTGGGTAGAATTCAGTTAAATACCCAGTTCTGTTACCAAGCTAATCACATTGGTCATACGGATCTCTGGAGTTAGACTATGACCATGTCCCCATGAGAAGGAAAATTCTCCATATACACAGGTTCTGCCACTATCAATAATGCTGTTTTCACTTCCTACCTGCAATGAAAAGCACACATGCTTCAGAATCTGTATGTTGTTGGCAGCTCTTACACAGTCAAGTTTTCAGGAAAGCTTGTGGGCCCCTCTGCCCTCCTGCCCACCCAGGCACTGCTGCAGGGCCGGAGAGATTTGTAACGTGGCGCCTGAATCTTTGTGGTACAGTGGCGTGAGATTGTCATCTAGGTGAAGGCCAGGCCGGTTCACAGTGTCAGTCTCGGTTTGTGGAGGTGGGGAGTTGGTGGGCAATCCTGGGCAGCTTCATTTTTAATTGAAGGTTAATGAGAGGTGGGTACAAGTCTCTGCTGCTTGTTAACCATGTGACCCGGAGAAGGGAAGTCCTTAACTAGTACACACTGAAGTGTGGACGGTATGAGGTACCCCACAACAGAATAACACAGGGAAGGTGGATTTTCTTATTTGATCCACAAAACAAACAAACAAACCTGTTGTATAAAGATAGGGTTGGAATCACTCCTGGCTACTGTAACTACTGTTTATTGAGAACTTAGTATGTTTTAGAACTATGCTAGGTGCTTTGCCTATTCTGTCATTTGATCTTGACAACAAAGCTGCCACAGAGATTATCCCCATTTCATGTGTGAGAATAGAAGATAAGAATACAAAGCAACTTGCCCAGAGTCACATGGTAGTAAGTGAAAGTCAGCAGGGGACCCACCCCTTCCCTCCAGGCATGCTTCCTGCCCTGGGGGGATAGTGTGCCCATTTCCCATCTTTGGCTTTAAGCAGGTGGAATACCTCACTGCAGTTGTAAAACTGCCCTCTCTAGAAAGTACATGCCTCTTGTCTGATTCTGATTTTCCTTGAAGAATTAGGTTTGAGGTTAACACAGCTGGAATGTCGTAGTGGGGCCATCTGGCTCCAGTAATTCTGTGGGAAGAATTGATAGAGTCAGGTCAAACGTTCCATATAATCAATGCCCAATAGCCGTGATCTAAACACGTGGTCTCATTTGTTTTAATTTGAGTAGCAAATTTTTATGCAGGTGATTCCCTGAATGTGGTAGAAGTATTCGACCCCATCGCCAACCGCTGGGAGAAGTGCCATCCCATGACAACAGCCCGCAGCCGTGTCGGTGTGGCTGTGGTGAACGGGCTTCTGTATGCCATCGGAGGGTATGACGGCCAGCTACGGCTGAGCACTGTGGAGGTCTACAACCCAGAGACGGACACATGGACCAGAGTGGGGAGCATGAATAGCAAGAGAAGGTATCCTGGAAGCCACTTGTGCAGCCCGAGCACACACACTGAACATCTGGGGAGCACCATGAGAGACAAGCAGAGGCACATAATAATGTAAAACACAAGCTGGCCTGGGAGTTTCCTGCGGCCAGGCCAGCCACAGCCAGCACCTCCCGGGAGCCAGCCCCCGCATCTGCTTTAAAATCCCTGCCTTGTCCTTTGAGGAACCTGGGGAGATGAGACACAGACATGTGGAAGTTGTATTATTATTTAAGTGTCAGATAAGGACTGAAAATGCACGTTATGGAAGATTCGAGAAGGGGAAAAAACTGGATGGGAACCTCTGGAAGATTTCAGGGAAGAGGTGGGATGAAAGTCGACACTTGAAGAATGAGTAGGATTTCACTATATTAGTGATAAAACGAAATGAGTGATGTTGTCCCTTATACTCTCTTCCCCCCCACATCTCTGCCACACGCAGGCTTCCACTACCCCAGGGAGTATGTGAGCCGCAGCAATGCACTTTACTTCAGGGCCCCCACCCCCAGGTGTGAGCACATAGGTATTTGTGAAATGGACCAAGTTTATGTCGCTTAACAACTTCCAGATACTTGTTTCCTCCATCGCTTGCCTGCTCAGATTTCCTGAAGAAGGGTTCGAGGGCATCCAAATAGCACCTCCGTTCAGCCTTCTTAGTGCTGAAGACGCAGGCAGCCTCTTCCCTTACACCAGGCATGTGTGGAGCATGTGCACAGTTGGGCGGTGGGAGCTCTGGAGTGGGAGGGGATAACTGGACAAGTTCTTCTGCTCTCCGTGGGGCCACCCGGATCAGCAGTTTCAAGTGGCATTCAGGTTTCTCTTCCGGGGCTGACAGAAGAGAGGAAGTTGTCCCTACCCGTATAACCAGAACAGTTCTGCATTTCTCTTTCATAAACTGAGCTTCCTTGACAGAAGCCCAACTCTAGGGGGAAAGTTAAATGAATTATTTTTGAAAGGGACAGTTTGAAATCCACTGGGGCAGATGCTGTGCTTTGGGTTTTCTGTTTGTAAGATCAAGTGACTGCATATGTGGTGAGGAGGAAGAATCGGGGTAGGAGACCTTTACCATGTGGAAGTGTTGGGCCGGGAGGCACATGTGCCCCGTCGTGCAGTTAGTACGTGGCCTCGAACCGGAAGGAATCTGCTTCTGTACCGATAAGACCAGATTCACAAAGGGTCAAATTAGGCTCATTTGGGAAAAATAAAGTTTTTATACACGATCTGTTCCTCTCGAGACCCTGAGCTAACAGGCTTGTGGTTCCTTTCTCTCCCTCTCCCTGCCTCAGTGCTTCCCTTTTCAGCTCCTTGGGTGCTTTGTGGCCTTCTGTGGCCTCGAATGACTCATCGCTCCATTTCCCCAACCCCTGACTGCCTTTTTTGCTTTCACTGCAACTACTTGTTCTTCCTTGTGTGTCTGCTCTGGGCAACTGCCTTGCCTTGACGTCCCCGGGTTTGGAGTGTTGTCCAGCAGGAGAGTCCCCTGGGCATCCCCTTCCCTCACTGTGGCTAATGCCCTGTTATTAGTAGCGTGGATCCAGCTCCATTTCCTCCCTTTTAAATTACAGGCTGCCTAAAAATGTTCTGAGTCCCTTGCCTGCTGACACCCCACATGGCAGTCTGTCTTGCCAGTTGGTGACAAACTCCTCCCTGCTGTCAGCCCTTCCCCTTCAGGCTTTCTCTTGTGGCCCATTCTAGTCCATGCTGGTCTGCGTGCCCCCCACCCCCCTCCCCCTTCACGCTGGTCTCTACCATTTGGTTGACAGTTAACCTGACGCAGTTTTGTGGCACCTCTTCTCTCATATTGCTGTTGAGCTCATTCCTGTGTTGTTATGTATGTCTGCTTCTAGCAAGATAGTGATGTGTCTAGTGAATTTGTGGTCTTCCCACGGTCCTTGCCTGAGGCAAGAGTCCTTTTCCTCTTCTAGGCTGGTTCGGGGTGGGGGGGGGGGGGTCTGTTACCGAGTCCCTCAAAGGGACATTGCATGGAATCAGCTTGATTTTACATTGGAAAGGTGGCAGTTAGCCCGGTATATTTTATTTTCCTGTTTGTCAGCCACCCAAATTCATTTTTAATCTTCTCCAACATCAGATTTGAAAAACGTGAATCGGGCAGCTTGGCACTCATGTTTCTCATGAGGCTTTATGTAGAACGGAAGATTATGTGATTATGCCAGACCACCGGATCTTTAATCTGAGGGGAGTGGGGCATGGTAGACAGCAGGGGAGTGGGCTTGTCTCATTTAGATAGGAAGCATGCCTCTCCCTGGGCAGTCTGGAAAAGCACCCGACCTCCCCAGCCGCAGCTGCTCATCTGTACGGTGAAGATGGTGGTGCCTCCTTGCAGGGTGTGGTGAGGGTGGGAGATAGCAAGCCTAGAGTACCTTCCCTATGTCATAAGTGCACAACAGGAGACTAGCGTCACCCACTGAGACAAGTAGGGGCCATCGGGGCCACATCTGTCATGAAAAGACATCTGTCAAACTTCACAGCGAATTAAATAAAATCAGGCTAACACAACAAACATGTTGAAGGCCTATCACGTACAAAGCACCATGCTAAGCACTGTCAGAGTCACACAGAGGAAGACCCCTGTCTTCCAGGAGGTCCCCACTTGTTGAGAGGTGACAGGTGCCAGAGTATAGCACCTGTGGGTGGGAGCTTTGGCTTGCTCAGCACTGTGAATCTAGTGCCTGGGATGCGAGCCTCCTGAGTACTTCATGGGATCTGAGGAGTGAATGAGTGACCACAACCAAGCTGTGATAAAAAAGCTGTCCCTGGCAGCGAGGTGCGGGAGGGACGGACTCTTGCTGAAGGATCCAAGATGGCTTTTTGAGCAGGAGAAAGAGGAATTTGACCTGGGCCTCAAAGGTGTTGAGACCCTGAGCATAGCAAGGTGGAAGGTGAGCATTTCAGACAGATCAAGGACTGAGAAGGGGCCCCAGAGCGAACCCTGGCAGGGGGTACCACACGGCAGCTTCTTTCTTTCCCCCTCAATTTTACACCTTTACTTAGTCACACGTGTGGGATTTAGGTCTGCTCTAGAAAGAGGCAGTTGATGGTTAGGTTTATCCCCCAGGGAGCATGAAGGCTGGCCCTGGAAGTCGGAGGCCCATCTGGATGACAGCTCTGTCTTTTTCAGTGCCATGGGGACGGTCGTGCTGGACGGGCAGATCTACGTCTGTGGGGGCTACGATGGCAACTCTTCTCTCAACTCTGTGGAGACCTACTCACCCGAGACAGACAAGTAAGGACTCCAGCTCCTGGGGACAACTGAAACTTGTTAAACAGAGTATAAAGAATTAGACCTGCAGGATAGAGAATATCCTAGTCGCCTTTTCAGCCTGTATAGTACCTTGCATATAATAAGTATTTAATAACTTTTGGTTAAATGAATGAAGGACTGAATAAATTTTGTTTTACTTTATTTTTTTAAGTAAGCTCTGCACCCAACGTGGGGCTTGAACTCATGACCCTGAGGTCAAGGGTTGCAAGCTGTACCAACTGAGCCAGCCAGGCTTATTTTATTTAGTTTTTTAATTTTTTTGATTTGAGAGAGAGGCAGAGGGAGAGAGAGAGAATCCCAAGCAGGCTCCACTCAGCATGAAAGCCCGACATGGGGCTCGATCCCACGACCCTGGGATCATGACCTGAGCCAAAGTCGTGAGTCAGATGCAGGGGAGGAACAGAGAGAGAGGGAGACACGGAATCCGAAGCAGGCTCCAGGCTCCAAGCCGTCAGTACAGAGCCCGACGTGAGGCTCGAACCATGAGATCATGACCTGAGCCGAAGTCGGCCACTCAACCGACTGAGCCACCCAGGCGCCCCTGAATCAGCCCATTTAATGGAAGTGCAGGTGAAAGGGGATAAGAAATAAATGCACAACACTTTCCAAAGTAGGATAGGTATGACTCGGGTAGGATGTGATTTAGAGAAAAAAAAAAGTTATATGGTCAAATAAGCTTAGATGACATTGATGTATGTACCGCTAGAGTTCCTATCTTTCCATAAAACATATTAACATTTTAAAGACTGAAAAATTCTGCAGTGAAGAAGTCTGTTCAATCTCATCTTACACAATGCCTGTCACCATCTTCCTTTATGGAATACTCTTTGGAAAACAACTGGCAAGGTTAGCCCAAATTTTTCATTTCAGTATTTGAATCTTCTCATAAGCCAGTTAGTTGATTCATCAGAATGCTTTTCAGCCAATGTTCCATTCACTTAACCAACTTACTATGTATCAGGCAGCAGGCTGGGTGTCTGAGATCCTAGCAGCCGGTCTGCAGGGGCCACAGGTGCATCGTGATTATCCTACCCTGGGGGCGTCTGTTTGGAGCTCTTGGGTGCAGGGTGGGGAGCACCTTGATCTTTACCATGGCTGGCAGGGAGAGGCAGGGTGTCAGGGTTGACTTCTGAGAGGAGACCCATTATGGATAGTGGGAGATGCGCATTGTAGGCAGGGAGCAAAAATAGAGGCCCAGAGGACAGCGAGTGCTCAGTGTGACCGAGCAGCCAGCATGCATGGCACATGGCAGGAAATGAAAATGAAGTAGATGGGGACCAAGAGATAAAGAACCGCATAGGGAACTGGGACTCTGCCATGGAGAAGACAGTAAGGAGCCACTACCGGGGTGGGCTGCATAGGGTTGGGATGGGGAGGGTTTGAAAGTCAGGCCACCTGTAAGGAGGCTGGTGGCAGGCCACCAGGTGAGAGGCCCGAGCTAGGGCAGCGGTAGCAGGGATGGGAACGAGCAGTGACTACCAAGGCAAACCAGCTGGGACTTGGTGACCACAGGAATGTTGATGATGAGGGAGAAAAGACCATGAAAACACTGAATCTGAGTATGGCGGTTCAGTGGCTGGTGGTCCTATTAACAAGACGGCAGTGCAAGGGAGGAGCAGATCTGTAAGGGAGAGGGGCCTTGTTTGGGACGTGCTGGTTTTGAGTGCCTGCAGAGGTGGGGAGATTGTGCGGGGTGAGAAGGAACACTCCACGCTTCACCCCAGCCCTTCTGAGCTGTCCTGGGAGGACAGCAACGCCGAATCTCATGGCGCCCCCTCCTCCTCTGGCTCTTCCCTGAAGGTGGACGGTGGTGACCCCGATGAGCTCAAGTCGCAGTGCTGCTGGGGTGACGGTGTTTGAGGGGAGGATATATGTGTCGGGTGGCCACGACGGTCTGCAGATCTTCAACAGTGTAAGTCTGGGCTCCCCCTGGGTTAAGGGTACCCACTCCTTCCATCTTTGAGAATGATTTTGAAAGGCAGTTCTTTGGAAGAAACTCCAGCCTTGCCGTAGCTGGGTAAAGCGTCATCTAGTGAGGTTTCAGGCCATCTGCCACGTGCTCTGAAATTCTTCTGAGAATGGGAGCCAGTGCACACAAAGGAGGGGTAGAGTATAGCCATGCCAGCCCCACCCCCACCCTGTCCAGTTCACAAATGCTTCATGAGACCTGGCAAAATCCCTGCCCAGAGTAGGCGCAATTATACACAGTGTGAAGTTTCAAACAGTTGTATTCTGGATGATTTATTCTTTAAAATAAACATTTATTCTTTAAAAAGCGAACAAACAAAAAAACCCTCAACCGACATCTAGTGGTAGATCCATGGAGTTGCTCGATGCTGTGGCGGAATGCACTCTGGACAGGTTTCGGGAGACCCTGCTCTCATCCCAGCTCTGTCACTACATAGCAGTGTGTCCTTGGGCAACCCCTTTGTTCCCTGAGATGTAAGACAGAGGGGGTCAGATTAAGTGATCTCTCTCCTGTCCCATAAGCCCCAGAGCAGGTGCGCAGCCAAGGAAGCAGGGCATGGGAGCCAGGGCACACACTGGCCTCTGACTGGAGTCTGACACCATGCAGGTCACCGTGCCCTGTGAGGTCGCCCTGCGGACTGAGCTTCGGCTCTGACCCCCGTACCTCTGTCCCAAATGCAGGTGGAACACTACAACCACCACACAGCCACCTGGCATCCAGCGGCCAGCATGCTCAACAAGCGTTGCCGGCACGGAGCCGCGTCCCTGGGAAGCAAGATGTTCGTCTGTGGGGGCTACGATGGCTCGGGCTTCCTCAGTATCGCTGAGGTGTACAGCTCCGTGGCAGACCAGTGGTGCCTGATCGTCCCCATGCACACGCGCCGGAGTCGGGTCTCCCTGGTGGCCAGCTGTGGGCGTCTCTACGCTGTCGGGGGCTATGATGGACAGTCAAACCTGAGCTCGGTGGAGATGTATGACCCGGAGACGGACCGCTGGACGTTTATGGCCCCCATGGCGTGTCACGAGGGAGGGGTTGGCGTGGGCTGCATCCC
Source organism: Panthera pardus (assembly GCF_024362965.1). NCBI lineage: Eukaryota > Metazoa > Chordata > Mammalia > Carnivora > Felidae > Panthera > Panthera pardus. Next base: position 16,897,888 of record NW_026527013.1, read on the forward strand.
CCTCCTCACCATCTAAGGCAGAGGCAGGGGATGTGGCGGGGTAGGGATCTGGTACAGGCACAGGCACTCCCTTCCAGGGACAGGCCCCCTTGGGAGAGGTGGTAGACCAGGGGATGGGGTAAATGTGAGCTTGCTGGAGGTACAGCCTTTCCAAGTGCTCACAGCCTCCCTCACTGTGCTGCCCTTGTGACCGTCAAGCCTAGGTCACCAAGATGCACAGCGTGGGACCGAGCCCCTCCGGGTTCCACAGCTGGTGGCATGGGACTGCTTTGCTGGTCCACGCGTACACAGGCTCCATCCAAGTCGGCCTCCTACCTGCCACTTGGCAGAAAGCCTGCCATCTGACGCTCTTCCTCGCCTGCTGTTCTGGCCACGCGGTGGCCAGCTTGCAATGGGGTAGCTGCAGTGGCCAAGACTGCTGGAAGCTGGGGTGTGGCTAGGGGAGGAAGGACACGCCCCAGGGGCTCTCGTTGCCTGTGGCGGTGCAGCCACAGCAACATGCCCGTTGCACACAAGCACCTCCCTCTTCCATCTTAGGGCACAGAGGACTTCGTCTTCATTGCTGGGTGACCAGGGAGAGCAGAAGCTTTTCCTGAATTTTGGAATTTTAACGAGGTCTTTTTCATCTTGTTCAGGAGAAATAGAAGGAGAAAAAAGATACTTGAAAGAAACCGAAAGATATTTAAACAACGAAACAGTTGAAAGAAACTGGAAAGAAAAATACCTTTTTTTAAGTGAACATTTTTTGCGAGTAGAAGGCATTAGAAGACACTAAAGGCAAATGTGAGTTTAAATGGAAAACTGCCCACCACGAAAAAGGGCGGCATCCACTCCCACATTCGGGTCCCAGGGTCCTGAGGCCTCGCACAGCACTTGGGGTTGCCTCTGAGCCCTCACGTGTCTGGGGTCAGTACGCTCTCCACTGGTCCTCTAGCAAGGTGCTCATGGGGTTTGTACTCACACTCACCATCAGAGGACTTTTTTAATCGTAGGCTTAGTGAATCGGCTCAATTACGGCCACTCTTCTAGGGGAGAGTTTCCAGCTGGTCGCCAGAGGCTCCAGGGTGCCCCTGTGGTCACCTCCCACTGCCACCATGGCGCTCACTCAGACTCTCCGCCCCTACTTTCATTCCTCATATGACCAGCAAGGAGACAGCAGGTCTGGCCAGATTCTCGCCCGTCTATCATTCTCGGATAGTTTTCCTCATTGCGATACTTCTGGGGCACATTGACCATTTGTACCTCTAGAACCTAACCAGGGACTTGGTCCTTCCACCAGCCATGGCTGGCTTGGTCCAGTAGCCTCGTCTACCCTCCAGTCTACTGCTTCTCCATCCACTCGCCAATTCCAGGGGTCTGGCCTCCCTCCAGCCCTTGGCAGACCGACCAGCAAGGTGGACCTTTACACTCAAGCAAAGCTGACTTTATGGCAAAGAACTAAAGGCCGAAAGAATCTCTTGCTGCTGCAAAGAACAGATTTTATATTTCTTCTTCTGATCTTAGCAAATGACCTCTTGAAGAGATTCCATGCTCCTTCCTCCTCCTCCCTGAACAGGACCTTGACGTCACACAGCAGGGCCTGAGCAGGAGGACACTTCTGTTACCAGTGCACTGGGCAGTGGGGCTGGGCTTCAGTTGCTGCTGCCAAAACCTGGTTTTCTAAACTGCTTCCAGCACAGACTAAATGAGGACACAGTTCCTTTAAAGCAAGACTGGGTCTTAGGATCCCATTCTCTGCCTGGCTGGTCTCCTGTCCCTTGCTGCCTACTAGGGTGGCCTGGAAGCCTGTTCAGAAAGGCACAGTGTGGATCCTGAGACGTCTTTTCCACCCCCACACCACAAGGTTTACGAGTGTGTGCAATCGCCACGTATCCAGAAGGATGTACCTTTGTTACCTGCCACTTAGGAGCCGGGCCTCTGCTACAAGCACTTGAAAATGATGTTTTTATTTCAAAAGACCCAACAGTCTGATGTAGTTTCACCTGGGCTCGTGGTGGAGCCTCAGCATTTCTCTCTCACTCCCTCTGGGTTTGCCTACAGAAGTAGACTCGGAAGGCGGTTGGGTCTGCGTTTCCTGTTAGAGAGGCGTGTGTCAGTGCTCCTCTTATTATCAGAAGCCCTTTTATGAACTAGAAGCAGTCCTGGCCATCCCAGATTGTGGAGGGGTTAAGGATCAGTCAGTGGGCTAATGAGGGGGCCTCCCGGGCCCTCAGGATGCTGGCACGAATGTTGCCATTGAGGCTGATAGATGATTTCCCCACCATCTGCTGCTCTTGTAGTGGCCTTCCTGAGTCCACTCCCACCTCCTGGTGTGGAAGTTAACACTGCTGCACCCGAGGCCAGTGCTTTGATCTGGGTGGGCTGTGAGCACGAGTGAGCCAACACCAACATTTTCACACTCTTCCAGCCATCGCTTCCTCAGTCTGAGGGGGGGTGTTTGCAAATGACTGGGCTGGCTCTTTGGGGTTGGAGCCTTTCCAGTAGCCCTGTGAAAAGAAGAGTCCTCACCCAAGGATGTTGTGAAAAGCGTGTAACTAGGAGGTAGGAGAGATGTCATGCTCAGTGGACCTTGGGGTCCAGCCCAGCTGTGAGCACGGGATTGTGGCACTCAACGTCCTTGGGCATTTCCCCTCCTCAGATAACACACAGAGCCTTCTGGGTTTCACCTGAGATCAAAGCCAGGATGGGAGCTGAAGACCAGCCTTTTGGTCACAGAGATGGAAGTAGGTAGAAATTCTTCCCGCCCCCCCACCCCCCGGCAGTTTAACCTTTCCCAGAAAATCTTATTTCCTTTTATTTATAGAACGCATGTCTTTTGTGTTAAGAAACCAAAGAAAAATAAAAAGTACACTCCTAATATCTTCTTGTCCTTTCTTGTTGTATTTTTTAAATATTAGAAGTAAATCATGTTTTTATTGAAGTTCAGTGAAAAGATATATTGGACGAAGTAAAAACATTCCTGTGAAAATAAGGGAAGAGCCAGATGTATAGCAAAATCAGTCTTTGGAGAGACACATGTATGTTTTATAAGAATGAGTTCGGGTGAAAAATACACAAAAGTCTTCGCTAGCATGTTGCGTATTTGCTGCTGTGCAGATCAGCACTCTTCTTGGATTTCCCCTTTTCTTCGCTCAGTGCCGTAAAACTCCAGAGTTCCCTGGCAGAGTGCGGCTAGCCTGTCTACTGCCGAGAACCCAGACGGCTCCTTAAAACTCTGGGCCAGAGGTGCTTAACTTCGGCGTACATAAAAGTCCCTAACAAATTCTTAAACCACACGCTGATTCACAGATCCCTCCTGTGGGACCAACGGCTGGGGTGCAGCTCGGGCACACGGGCACAGGCAGATTTCCATGGTGGTTTGTCCACTCCTCAAAGTGTGAGAGACCCACTCAAAGTGGACTCCTGTGTTTAATTTCCACTTCTCCAAATACAGCCACATTCCAGAGCTGCCTTCCTGAGATTACACCCTGGTCACTGTGGTTGTGGATGTCAGGAAACTTCATTCACACTTTCCCGAAAGCCAGCTACAGTCAGTCCTATCTAGTGGGTAAGGATTATGCTTGAACGGCAACTTTTATTTTTCAAGACTTTAGAAGGGTAGGTCTCTCCCACGTACATCCCACCAGCACGTTTCACACATAAACACTATTGATTCTCACCAGGTCCCCTCAGGAATCCCCACAGGGTAGGTTGCGTGGCTCATTTTAGCATAAAGAAAGAGCTTCAGAAGGGCCGAGTAACTGACCTGATTCATCAGCTAACTTGTAGTGTTTTCAAGAATTGAGACCGGATTTCCACTCAGTCCAGCTTGCCGGAAGGGAACAGCGTCTGACCTTTGCAAGCAGCTAGTCCATCCGGCCTCGTGCTGTGTGTGGAGGGTGGTTGCCTAGTACCGTGACCGACCTTGGAGAAGACTGGGCAGTGAGGGAAAAGGAAGAACTCATCGGATTATAGAGGCAAGCACCCTTGTGCTGAAGCAGAGGAAGCCAGACTATCTGTGGGCTCTGTGCTAGGGGAGAAAAGTCTCTAAAATAAGAGCTGCCCTTTCCATGTAATCTGCACCCTCTTGCTCAGAACCAAAGCGCCCATGGGTGAAGAGTGGACTGTGACCTTTATTCAGCTAGATTCATCTGCTTGACTTCCCATGTCCTTTCGTTGTTCCGTGGACTCCTCTCCCCTCACAGCCAACAGCAGAGCCTGCCCCTCTTCACCCCAAAGCAAGCAGTACTGTTTTCTGCTGCTGCTCCCGATCACGTAACATGACACAACCAAAAACTGACAATGGGGGGTTCTCATAGTGATTACCCCAGACTTGCTGTTCCCAATTTCATCTTTAGTGGTACATAGATATTTTTCTCTGTAATGGAGCTCAGTTCCCTATTCTGTTTTTCTACTAGCTTTGCAGTTCAGGATAAAAGCCCAAACTCCATAGCATGGCACAGAAGGCCACCGTGATCTGGCACTTTTTCTCACCAGGTTCCCTGAAATCGTCCTTCAGGGTGTCAGTTTAGATGTCACCCCTGCAGGAAAGCATCTCTCGTCAGCCTGGTGCCCCTTCTCTGTGCTTGTCCCCGCTGTATCCCACCAGGGCAATGGCCTGTTTGCTTGCCTTACCTGGTAGATGGGGTCTTTTGTTGTGTACCCAGCACCAGGCACATAGAGGAGGAGCAACAACTGTGTTTCTTGAACTTGAGGACACTTGGGTATATCAGATTCAAAGGTTGCCTAATCATGCTTCTCTCTCTATTCTTCCTCAATCTCCCATCACTAAGTTTTTCATAGTTTTAGTGAGGCATAATCTGCATACCTTAACACTGACCCATTTTAAGCACTCAACGATTTTTATATGGAATTATCCCATTTTAGAATACTTTCATCATTTTGAAAAGTTCCCTCATGCCCACGTGCAGTTAGTCCCCCCTTCACTCTCATCCTCAGGTAACCACTATTTTGCTTTCTATATCTTATAGATTGGCCTATTCTGGACATTTTATTTAAATGGAATCCTATCATATGTGATCTTTTGTGTCTGGCTCTTTTAGAATGTTTTAGGGGTTCATCTATGCTGTAGCATGTATCAGCAGCTTGTTTCTTTTATTGTTCCTGAATAGTATTCCACCGCATGGATACACCCTATTTTTTTTTTTTCACTAATTGATGAGTATTTAGATTGTTTCCAGTTTGTGGCTGTTACGAATACTACTAGAATGACGTACAAGTCTTCGTGGACACACATCTTCATTCCTGTTGAGTAGATTCCTAGAAGATTGCTGTCACATGGTAAGTGAATGTTCAACTGTTTAAGAAACTGATGAGCATTTCCAAAGTAGTTGTGCATTCTACATTCATGTCAGCAGTGTATGAGGGTTCGGGTTTCTCCACAGCCTTGCCAATTTTGTAATTGTCTCTCTTTGATTATAACTGTTCTTTTTTTGTTGTTGCTGTTTTCTAATTTTTTTAATGTTTATTTATTTTTGAGAGAGAAGGCACACACGTGAGCAGGGGACGGGCAGAGAAAGCTGGAGACACAATCCCAAGCAGGCTCCAGCCTCTGAGCTGTCAGCACAAGGCCCACTGCAAGGCTCGAGTTCATGAACTGTGAGATCATGACCTGAGCCGAAGTCGGATGCTTAACCGACTGAGCCACACAGGCGCCCCTGATTATAACTGTTCCAGTGGATGTAAAGTGGCATCTCTGTGTAATTTTAATTTGCATTTTTCGGGGCGCCTGGGTGGCTCAGTCGGTTGAGCGCCGACTTTGGCTCAGGTCACGATCTCGCGGTCCGTGAGTTCGAGCCCTGCATCGGGCCCCTGTGCTGACAGCTCAGAGCCCGGAGCCTGTTTCAGATTCTGTGTCTCCCTCCCTCTGACCCTCCCCCATTCATGCTCTGTCTCTCTCTGTCTCAAAAATAAATAAACGTTAAAAAAAAAATTAAAAAAAAAAAAAAATAATAATAATTTGCATTTTTCTGACCACTAAAGATTTTGAGCATATTTTCATGAGCTTGTTAGCCATATCTTTGGTGAAATATCTATTCAAATCTGGCCCTTCTAAAAAGATTTTTTTATTTTTATTTTTTAGAGAGAGCGTAAGCAGAGGAGAGAGAGAGAATCTCAAGCAGGCTCCATGCTAAGCTATGGTAAGCTAAGCATGCAAACTGAAGCTAAGCATGCTAACTGATGACCCTGGGATCATGACCCATGCCAAAATCAAGAGTCAGACATTCAACCGACTGAGCCACCCCAGTGCCCCCAAATCTGGGTAAATTGGGTCATGTGTCCTATGAATGAGTTGTAAGAATTCTTTACATATTCTGGATACCAATCTTTCACCAGATATAGGATTTGTAAGTATTTACTCCCAGTATATGGTGTGTCTTTTCATTTTGTCAGTGGTATCTTTTGAATTGTACAAGTTTTTAATTTTGATGAAGTTTGGTTTGCCAATTATTTCTTTTGTGGATTATGCTTTTGGAGTCATATCCTAGGAACTTTTTGCATAATAAGCAAAGATCATGAAGAAATTCTTCTAGAGGTCTTATAATTTTAGCTCTCGTGTAGGTATATGATCCATTTTGAATTAACTTTTAAAAATTCATTTTTTGTGTGTGCATAGATATCCATTTATCTCAGTACATTTGTAAAGATTATTCCTCCACTGAATTTCTTTGGCATCTTTGTTGAAATCAGTTAACCGTAAATATAAGGGTTTATTTCTAGCTTTTCAACTCTGTGCCATTGGTCTTATGTGCTTGTCCACAAGCCAATACCACATTGATTGTATGGTATTGATTTCTCCAGCTTTAAAGTAAGTCCTAAAACTGGATAATGTAAGTCCTTAACCTTGTTCCTTTCACAATTCTCTTGACTATTTTAGGTACTTTGCATTCTCATGCCTTTTATGATCAGTTCATCAACTTCTCCAGAAGAGCCTTCTGGGGTTTTAATAGATACTGTGTTGAATTTATAGATCAATTTGGGGAGAATAGCCATCCTGACAATATAAAGTCTTCCAACCCATGAACACAGAATGTTTGTCATTTGTTTATATATTTGATTTCTCTCAGTAATATTTTGTCATTTTCAGTGTGCAGTCTTGTACTTCTTCTGTTAAAATGCGCCTAAGTATTTTTATTTTTTATGCTATTATTGATGGGATTGCTTTCTTAATTGTATTTTCAGATTTTTTTGGTACTAGTTATTTAGAAAAAAAAAATTAATGGTTATTTGTTTATTTTGAGAGAGAGTGCATGTGAGCAGGGAAAGGGCAGAGCAAGGAGAGAGAGAATCCCAAGCAGGCTCTGTGCTGTCAGTGCAGAGCCTGACGTGGGGCTCTCAAACCCATGAGACCATGACCTGAGCCAAAACCAAGAGTGAAACACTTAACTGACTGAGCCACCCAGGTGCCCCTAGAAATGTTTTTTTTAAGCTTGATCTTGTATCCTGTGACCTTGCTAAACTCATTTACTAGTTTTTATCTTTATTCGTTTCTTTCTTTCTTTATTTTTGAGAAAGAGAGAGAGACAGAGCATGAGCAGGGGAGAGGCAGAGACAGAGGGGAAACAGAGAATCTGAAGCAGGCTCCAGGCTCTGAGCTGTCAGCACAGATCCCAACGTGGGGCTCAAACTCACGAACCGTGAGATCATGACCTGAGCCGAAGTCAGACGCTTAATTGACTGAGCCACCCAGGTGCCCCTTAGTTTTTATCTTTAAAAAAAGACATGTATATTCTTGGGGATTTTCGTCTGTGATATATATAAGATATATACAAGATATATATATTAGATATATATCATCTGTGAATAAAGACAGTTTTACTTTTTCCTTTCCAATCTGGATGCCTTTAATTTTTTCCTCCCTTATTACACTGGCTGGAACCTCCAATACAATGTTGTGTACAAGTGGCAAAAGTAGACATCCTTGCCTTGTTCTCAGTCTTAGGGAGGAAAACGTACAGTCTTTTACCATTAAATATGTTAAGCTGTGGATTTTTCATTAGTGACCTTTTTCAAATTGAGGAAGTTTTATTCTCTTCTTAGTTTGTTGGGAGTTTTTGTCATGAATGGGTATTAGATTTCATCAGAGGTATTTCCTGCATCTATTGAGATGATCATGTGATTTTTGTCCTTTAACCTGTTATTATGGCATATAACAGTGATTTTTTAAGATGTTGATCCAACATTGCATGCCTGGGATAAATCCCACTCAGCCATGGTTTTATAATCCTTTTTATGTTGCTGGATGTGGCTTGCTAATATTTTGTTAAGTATTTTTCTATCTGTGTTCACTAGAGATGTTTTCTATAGTTTTCCTTTTTTGTGATGTCTTTGGCTGGTAATACTGCCCTCGTGGGAGGAGTGAAGTGTTTCTTACTCCTCTGTTTCTGAAAGAGTATGTGAAGGATTGGTGTTATTTTTTAAATATTTGAGGGGTGCCTGGGTGACTCAGTCGGTTAAGCGTCTGACATTAGCTCAGGTCACGATCTTGCCATTCCCGAGTTCAAGCCCTGCGTCAGGCTCTGTACTGACAGCTCAGAGCCTGGAGCCTGTTTCAGATTCTGTGTCTCCCTCTCTCTCTGCCCCACCCCCACCCCTGCTAGCACTCTGTCTCTGTCTCTGTCTCTCTCTCTCAAAAATAATAAACATTTTTTTTTAATTTAAAATATTTGAGGGGCGCCTAGGTGGGTCAGTCAGTTAAGCATCTCACTCTTGGTTTTGGCTCAGGTCATGGTCTCATGGTTTGTGAGTTCGAGCTCCGTGTTTTCTTCACTTGCCTGGTGACCCCCTGAGGGTAGGTATCTGCTTCTCTTAGGGAGTTGGATCCTTATGGTTCAGGAAATTCTTGCCCCTTCAGCAGGGATTGAGATTACCCTCTCTCCCTTCTCTGGTGATGCTCCCATCTCTTTGTCTCAAAGATCATCTCTGTTCTCCACACTTGTACTGCCCACCTCCCCCTTTTCCTTACTTCCAAGTGTAAGAGGCCTCAGAGCTCTGTCCTGGGCTCTGACTTCATCCCATACATTCTCCCCCTAGCTGATCTTGCCCTTTCTCTTGTGTGAAGAAGGCATCTGGAGTCCATCTCTAGACGGGCACAGATTCTCATAGTCACTTGGATGTGTCCCAATGTGACCATGTCCAAGTGGAGCCTCAACTCGTCATCCCCTAGTTTTCTCCACCCTAGGAGTGTATCATTTCTCATCTTCCCAGTTGCTCACTCAGGAACCTAGTGGTGGGTTTCGGATTGGGGAAGGGATGAGAGTCATTTGTCTTTTTCTTCTCCATCAGCTAAGCCATGGCCTAGTTCTGTTGACTCTACCTCCAGTCCAGTTCTGTCCGCTGCCTCCACGCGAGTCCACACCATCAGCACATCCCTTGGAACCTGGATCACTATAATGGTTTCCTAACTGGTCTCCCTGCTTCCACCCTTGTGCTTCCTGCAGTCTATAGGCAGCAGAGCAGCCAGAGTGAAATTGTAAAGCTGTAAATCAGATCTTGTCACTACGCTGCTCAGACCTCTCCAGAGACTCCCCAGGGCCTCAGGCCCTGCTCTGTTGGGATGGTTTAGGGAGCAGTTCAGACACAGCTCTTGTAACAGATAAGATGTGTGGCCCCTGGAGATGGAGGGCATAGGACACTTGGCTCCTCCACCCCAAGCAGAGCTCTCCTTGGTTCTTTATTTTTTTATTATTATTTTTTTTTTAACGTTTATTTATTTTTGAGACAGAGAGAGACAGGGAGACACAGAATCTGAAACAGGCTCCAGGCTCTGAGCGGTCAGCACAGAGCCTGACGCGGGGCTCGAACTCACGGACCGCGAGATCATGACCTGAGCCAAAATCGGCCGCTTAACCGACTGAGCCACCCAGGCGCCCCTCTCCTTGGTTCTTTGTAGAGTATTTGTCCAACAGGTCTCGTTGGATCCTCCCAAAGAGACAGCAGGGATATCCCCATCTTATAGATGAGCAAACTAAAGGTGAGAGGGGGAGGAGACCTCCCCAAGGTCACTCAACAATAAGTGGTAAACAGAAAATCAACAGGTAGATAACAAATTGTGATACATCTATACTTGGCAATAAAAGGAATGAAGTATTGATACAACATGAATGAATCTCAGAATAATAGTGCTCGGTGAAAAAGAGCCAGGCATGAAAACAATGTACGCTGTATGATTCGATCTTAGTCCATTCAGGTTGCTATAACAGAATACCGTAGACCGGGTAGCTTATTTATTAAACAGAAATTTATTTCTCATGGTTGTGGAGGCTGGGAAGTCCACAATCAAGGGACCAGCAGACTCAGTGTCTAGTGAGGTCCTGCTTCCTGGTTCACAGACAGCTAACTTCTTGTTGTGTGCGGCCTCACAAAGTGGGAGTGAGGATGGGGGAGAGGGGGCCGGGAGCTCACTGCCACCTCTTTTATAAAGGCACAAATTCCATTCATGGGGACTCCACCCTCATGACCTAACTACCTGCCAAAGGCTCCACCTCCAAATACCATCACTTTAGGGATGAGGATTTCAACATACAAATTTTGAGGGGACTCAATCATCCAATCTATAGGAGCTTCCATTTATATAAAACTCTGGAAATTGGAAGCTAATCTGTAGTGACATCAAGAAAGCAGTGGTTGCCTGAAACAGCAGGGTTGGGGAAGAGGCAGGGATTATAAAGGTGTGTGAGGAAACTTTGTGGGGTGGTGGATGTGTGTACTGTTCTGATTGGTGGTGACGGTTTCACTGGTGTATACTATGTCAAATGTATCTAATGTATCTAAAGTGCATACTTTGAATACATACATGCAAGTTATTGTATGTCAAGTAGAGCTCAATAAAGCTCTTTTTTTTTTTTTTTTTAAAGCAGCAGAACACTGACTGCAGAGAACCTCACTGCAGCTTCTGAGTCCCCAAGGGCAGCTGTGTCCTCTGGGGCTCCCAGGACTGTACGGGGTCCTGTGGGCTCTCAGGACATTGTAGTCTCCATCACACGGGGACAACCCCAGCTCAGCAGCTCCCAAGGGGTGCCTGGTATGTCCTCTGTGTAGGTAGACTTTGGGGTCCTGCTTTTGCCATTTGACACAAACACTTTCCTCGACATTCCAGCAGTCCTCAAGATTATCACTGTTCAATTTCTTTATGCATACACTCACCTTATACGGACTCCTTCCCCTTTCACATAAAGAAGAAGGGTGCCTCGCTCCAGGGCACCCCCCCCACTTTTGTCCTTTTCTGCTCGACTTCTCCTCACTCTCCTACCGCTTGTATCGGTAGCCCCCAACAAAGACCCCTGCTAACACTCATGTATTTTCTTCTCTGTTGTTCTCTATATTCCTACAAACCATCTGTGTGCATCTGTCCACATGTGCGAGGTTTTGTCTGTTTTACAGAAAATGGATTCTACTGTACATAGTTGTTGAGCCTTCTTTTCCTCGCACCTTCTGCCGAAGCTCTGATCTACCCCACGTATTTGTCCCACAGCTCATTCGGCCATTCTGCCAGCCATTCCTGGTTGCCTCTATGTTTCCACATTTTGGCCACTTGGTTTTCTTGAAAGATGTTTTATTTTTTACACCCGTGTCTCTAATTCAGCTGGAATTATTAATAGATGTTACATATTTTTTTCCTCCAAGTGGCAAACCAGTAAGACCTGCCTCATTTTTTTTTAATTTTTTTTTTTTAACGTTTATTTATTTTTGAGACAGAGAGAGACAGAACATGAACGGGGGAGGGTCAGAGAGAGGGAGACACAGAATCTGAAACAGGCTCCAGGCTCTGAGCAGTCAGCACAGAGCCCGACGCGGGGCTCGAACTCACGGACCGCGAAATCATGACCTGAGCCGAAGTCGGCCGCTTAACCGACTGAGCCACCCAGGCACCCCAGGCCTGCCTCATTTGAAAACTACCTTTTCCCACTGAACTGCACTGCTGTCCTCATCATCCACATATGAGAGTCACCCTCTCATTGATATACGGCAACCTGTTTCCAGGTTCCTCCGTGCCCTTTACCCCCCTTCCCAGACCCAACTCACTGTTCTTTTTCAGTTTTCTTGGCTGTTCTTCAACATGTATTCTCACAAATGAAGTGTTTTTAAATGTTTATTTAAAAAAAAATTTTTTTAAACCTTTATTTATTTTTCAGACAGAGAGAGACAGAGCATGAACGGGGGAAGGTCAGAGAGAGGGAGACACAGAATCTGAAACAGGCTCCAGGCTCTGAGCTGTCAGCACAGAGCCTGACACGGGGCTCGAACTCATGGACTGCGAGATCACGACCTGAGCCGAAGTCGGACGCTTAACCGACTGAGCCACCCAGGCGCCCCTAAATGTTTATTTTTGACAGAGCATGAGTGAGGGAGGGGCAGAGAGAGGGAGAGACAATCTCAAGCAGGGTCCCCACTGTCAGTGCAGAGCCTGGCATCCCACGAACTGTGAGATCATGACCTGAGCCGAAATCAAGAGTTGGACGCTTAACCGACTGAGCCCCCTAGGCGCCCCTCTCACAAATGAATTTTAAGATGACTAGGAGCCCCTGGCTGGGTCTGCCAGTAAAGCATGCAACTCTTGATCTCAGGGTTGTGAGTCTGAGCCCTACATTGGGTGTGGAGATCTTAAAGTCTTTAAAAAAATAAATAAATAAAAATAAGATTATTCCCTTCAAAAACACACAAACCCTTTTAGGATCCTAATGGATTCTAATATATTAAATTTATATATTTTGAGAAAATATTTTGGTTCAGAATTCATTTTTATTTTATTTTGAGAGAGAGAGAGAGAGAGAAAGAGAGAGAGAGAGAGAGAGAGAGAGAGAGCGCAGGGGAGGGTCAAGCTGGAGAATCCCAAGCAGGGTCCATGCCCAGCATGGAGCCTGACGCAGGGCTCAATCTCACCACCATGAGATCGTGACCTGAGCCGAAACCAAGAGTCAGATGCTTAACTGACTGAGCCACCCAGACACCCCAGGATTTATTTTTAATTAATAAGTACTGAATTTTTAATTATGGAGATAAAGCAGCAAACAAACCAATCAAGTTCCCTGCCTCTTGGAGCTTAACTTAGAAGGCTTCTCTTTCCATTTTGATTGGGCTCTAATTTGGCTGAATTTAACCTGCAAAAATCTAGAGCTTCCTCTAGAAGCTCCCTAAACTGGAATTTTTCAGATCAGAAAAGATTTGACTTCATATCTGCTAGTGTAACAGAGTGGGTAAAGGACACGGGATTTCAGATCCCAGGGAAGGCAGTACAAGAGGCCCGATTCCCAACATTACTATTGTTATTAGTTGCCAATAGTCTATAGAGAATTGCTTCATAAAGTGATTTTTATACCATCTTTAGGTTTCGTGTGAAGTGTATTCTGAGATTAATAAAATTAACTGAAGAGCTTTTCTGTCTTTTTCCTTGATTTTGAATTAAATAACTATTATATATAGATAGATGTGATTTTGTGTATATTTTACAGAAATACAGCTCTTCCTTGACTTACCATGGGGTTATGTCCTGATTAGCCCATAAACTGAAAATACTGTAAAATGATTTAATACACCGCCTAACCCACTGAGAATCTCAGCCTAGCCTGGCCTAGCTTGAACATGCTCAGGATACTTACGGTAGCCTGCAGTTGGGCAAAATCATCTAATATCAAGCGTATTTTATAACAAAGTATTAAATATTTCGTGTAATTTGGGGCACCTGGGTGGCTCAGTCAGTTAAGGACCTGACTTTGGCTCAGGTCATGATCTCCCAGTTTGTGAGTTCAAGCCCCGTGTTGGCCTCTGTGCTGACAGCTTGGAGCCTAGACCCTGCTTCTGATTTTGTGTCTCCCTCTCTGTCTGTCTGTCTCTCTCTTTCTCTCTCGGCCCCTTCCCACTTGCACTCTGTCTCTTCTCTCTCTCAAGAATAAACATTAACATTTTTTTTTAAAAATCCATGTAATTTATTGATTGCTGTACTGAAAGTGAAAAGCAGTGTGGCAGTATGGGTGCAGGATGATTGTGAGCATATGAATTGTTCACCCTGTGATCACACGGCTCCTACCACCGCCCAGCATCAGGAGAGAGGATCGTACTGCGTGTCGCCAGCCCAGGAAAAAATCCAAATTCAAAATTTGAAGTACAGTTTGTAGTAATGCGTGTCGCTTTGCATCATTGTCCAGGAAAATCATGAGTCAGACCATCGTTAAGTCAGGGACTGTCTGTATTAACAAAGTTTAAATAACTTTGGAATGATGTCCTTTTTAAAAAAAATATTTATTTATTTTGAGAGAGCACCTGAGCGAGTAGGGGAGGAGCAGAAAGAGAAAGAGAGAGAGAGAAAATCCCAAGCAGGCTCCATGCCCAGTGTGGAGCCTGATGCAGGGCTCAGTCTCATGACCTTGAGATCACAACCTGAGCTGATAATCAAGAGTCGGGTGCTCAATCGACTGAGCCACCCATGCGTCCCTAGAATGATGTCCTTTAAAGCCTTGCTACTCCAAGTGTGGTCCATTGGACCCAGCAGCACCTGAAAGCTACTGGCAAAAGCAGATTCCCGGGGCTCACCCAGGCCTACTGGACTGGAAGCTGTGTTTTAGGACAAGTCCTTGGAGGACCCTTGTGTGCACTGAGCAGCCCCCCTCTACAGCCTAAGTAAATCTCAGCTGTGGGCCATATTGTCCTGAAATTCTCATCACTTTTCCAGGCTCTGTCTGAGAAAACTGACCTTTCCACTTTTTCCCCGTCTGGGTCAAGGTTGATAATTCATATTTAGCTAGGAAATCGTTCACTTCCTCCAGCTTTTCATTCTCTGTGGCAGGGTAGTAAACAGTCATAAAGTAATGTTTATTATGTATGTATGTATGTATGTATGTATGTATTTGTGTCTGTATTTATTGCAAATTCTCGAATTCCATCACTCTGGTCTCTGGGTATCTGTGGCTCTTCCCCTTTCATGTCACGTGAACTCACTTTGCCCTCTCTCCTCTTTATCAGGCTTACGAAACGCAAGCATCTTCCTTGGTATAACAGTGTCTTCAAATTCATTTTAACAGCTGCACAATATTCCATCTACTGGATATATGACATAAGTTACTTAACCATTCCCCTCTTGGGCACTCAGGCAATTCCCTATTTCCCAGTAGCATAAATAAACCTGCCTAAAGACCTCTACCCCCACCTTAGATAGTAGTTTAGCAATACATTCAGTTCTTATATGGCCACACGCCTGGATGCCACGTCCATTTTAGGAACTTACTGTCATCTCAGCGTTGTTTACCACAATTTCAGAACAAAACACATGGAAACGGCTTCTGTGTTCAGCAGCAGAAGTGATTTAAATCATATCTGCATTGGGTAGATAAAAAAATACGTTGGATCAGAAGCAACTGAATTGCTGATATGTTTACATGAGAATAAGCTGGTTATAAAATGGAGCATATACCATGAGGTCATTTTGTTTAAAAAATAAAACTCAGGGGGCACCTGGGTGGCTCAGTCGGTTGACCGCCAAACTTCGGTTCAGGTCATGATCTCACTGCTCATGAGTTCGAGCCCCGCGAAGGGCTTTGTGCTGACAGCTCAGAGCCTGGAGCCTGCTTCGGATTCTGTGTCTTCCTCTCTCTCTCTGCCCCACCCCTGCTCATGCTCTGTCTCTCAAGGATTAATAAACGTTAAAAAAATTAAAAAAAAAAAAAAAGCTTCTCTCTCTCTCTCCCTCTGCCCCTCCTTCCCTCAAATTAAAAAAATAATAAAATCAAAATAAAAATTGAAAACATTTAAATAAATAAATAAATAAATAAATAAATAAATATTAAATAAATAAATAAATAAAACTCAGCACCTGGGTGGCTCAGTCAGTTAAGTGTCTGACTCTTGGTTTCAGCTTGGGTCATGATCTCGTGGTTTGTAGGTTCAAGCCCCATGTCGGGCAGTGCAGAACCTGCTTGGGATTCTGTCTCTCCCTCTCTGCCTCTCCCCTGCTTGTGCACATGCTCGCTCTCTCTGTCTCTCAGTCTCTCTCTCTCTCAAAAATAAACATTAAAAAAAATAAAAAATATAAAACTCACATGTGCGTGTGTATATCTGCACATGTATGTAGTAAAATTTGATTCCTGCAGCCATTTAAATGTTGCCCTAGAGGTCTGTTCACCCATTGTGTTCCCACCCCCAAATCCAGTGAATGCTTCCTTCTTAATCTTGCTTCTGTGGCCCTGAAGGCTTTCAGAAGCTGCCAGGCCAAGAAACTGAGCAGTTTGGAGCCTCTGAGTTATCTCAGGGGCTGTGAGAGTGTAGCAGTGTAGCAGGCCCCCGCAGGGCCTGTGGCTGGTCCTATGGGCCCCCCTCTCCTGCAGGGTATAGCATGATGGGCCAGTTTCCCCAGGCCTTGTGTGATATGCTGTTGACCATCACAGATGGGCCTGGAGCCTCCTGGGAGAAGTTCCTCAGCCCAGTGTCCAGGGCCCAAGGGGCTGGGAGGACTGGGAGTATGCCCTTTCAGGAGCAGGGGGCCAGGCAGGGAAGTGGCATGCGGGTGTGAATGAGGTGCTTGTGCATTCTGTGGGGGCTGCAAGTGTTTGAAGTAGCCTCCAGCTGAACATCGTCTCCCCACTATGGGGAGAGGGTCTGAGGGGCTTATTTATCCTGCTCAGCCCAAACCTACCTATTTCCCAACCCCACCCAAGGCTCACCCCCTGCTCACTCCCTCTCCTCCTCTCACCCACCAGTGGGTGCTATCCAGGATTTAGGTGGCAAGGGGGTTGGAGTGTGGGCTGCTGTTCAGTCAACCAATTTCCTGGACACGTTGTTTCCTCCCCAAGAGCTGTAGATGGTACCTGCAGCTTGCAAGGGAGTCCTGAGAAGACTGTATGGGAAGTGGCATTCATAATGCTAATGGCTAGTATTCTCATTCACAGAGAGGAGTCTTTGGCCTCCCTGGGACTATTCCTAAAAAGTCCATTTCACCAAGGAGCTGTGCACCATAGCCCCTCAGATGAGAGAGTTTCTCCTGGCTATTTCTGTAGCAATGACTCGAAGAAGCAGGGTAGTGAAAGAAGGAACGAGCCTATGTCCGGTGACCAAGCATTTACTGAGCCTTCGTCATGGTGTGCCAGGCCAGACACTGCTCTTAGGGAAGGATGCCCCAGTGACCAAAGCCAGGGGGTTGCTGGTAGACAAGGAGCAAGTCGTGAGAGACAGTGAGGAGCCAGGGATGACACTCAGGTTTCTGGATGAATGAAGTTGCCATTGGTTGGATTGGGATGGGCTGGAGGAAAGGCAGGTTTGGAAGGAAGATACTGAGTGTGTCGTACCCTGTGGACATCCATGGGAAAGAGGCAGTCTGCTACACAAGTCTGGGGTTCAGGGAGAGAGAAAGGAGGGGTATAAAGGTAGCATGAAGGAACCAATGGCAGTTGAAGAAGCTGGGGCAGATTACTCTGCTTTCCTGAATCTCCAGGCCAGCCCTCGGACAGCCTCCTTCTGCCCTCAGCCCGTTTCTCTCCTCCGTCCCTGACCTGACCTCAAGGAGTCTGGGTTCCCATGATGCACAGTGGAATTGCACCCAGGGCTGCCTCACTGGTCTCCTCCCCTCAAGTCCAGCTCGTCTCTAACACTTCATTCATTCACTCATTCAATCATTTATTTCAGAAACATTTGATTGAGCCTCTCTCCTGTGGTTCTCACCAGAGTGTGGACTGACCCCCTTGGAGGAACCTGGATATGTGAAGGGACATTTAATTGTCACAGTGACTGGGCAGGGTGCAGGGGCGCTCAGGGTCCTGCGTGAAAAGAATTGCCCTCCTGGCATTCCAGGGGCGCCTTGTTAGAAACTCATTCCACAGCCACCTGCAGCTGGCTCCAGAAGGCCTAGCTGTGAGTAGACACAGTGTTATCTGGCTGGCGACACAGGTAACGCCAGCTGGTTTGAGGATCATGAATGAGGAAAGAACACTTCTGCCTGGGGAAGAGCAGAGAGGCTTCCTGGAGGAGGTGACTTTGGAGCTGTGTCTTAAAAGGGTGAGTAGGATTTATAGATGGGGTGGTGCAGGAATTCCAGGCAGAGAGAAGTAGGTGTGCAAAGGCAGAGGGATATGGGGAAATACAGGAAAGGGGGCATGCTTAGGGCAGCAGTGGAAAGTGGATGGGTGAGAAGAGGTCAAGGTGGGTTGCAGGGCCCCTCTTCCCTTCTCCAGCCCTAGAAATTCTGCAGGATGTTGGCCACAGTGTCATACTTGGCTTCCTGGTACGTGTAGCACAGGTGGCAGCTTGGAGCTCTCAGCTCCTGGAGTGGCTGCCCCAGAGGACCCAGCAGAATGCCTGGGGAGGCAGGTACAGGGAGCTGGAGAGGTGATGCTGGATAGTCAATCCCATCATCCTCACTGACCCCCTTTCCTGCCCTGCCTGTGACTCATCTCTCCCAAGGCAGGGGTAAAGAAACTGAGGCACTAGCAGCAAGCTAGGTGATAGGACTGGAGGAGGTACCCAGTCAGCCCTTCCCCTGGGAACCCAAAGGGCCTGGCCAGGCCTGGGCTGTGAGACTTGTTTCTCCTCTGGCTGTTCCACTCAGTGGCCAGGAGGCCCCACCTCTGGTTCCCATTTTTCCAAACGTGGGATGCGAAGGAGGGTCAGTTTCCAAGGAGTCTTGGGTCCAGAGCTCAGGGCCAGAGCACAGGCATTGTCCTGAGAACCGGGAAGCCAGGACCACCAGTGTCTCCCCACCTCACCACCTCCCAAACCTTGGGCAGTCATCTCCTCCCCTCACCTTCTCAAGACAACTTGCCTTGAGAAGACTTTGATGAGTCTTTTCATTTCCCAGATGAGGAAACTGAGGCCCCACTGTGCTGAAGTCAATGGCCTCAGTGGTGGCCCCTCAGTGGTCTGACAGTGACCTGGCAGAAAGTCACCAGCGATGGGAACTAATCACAGGGAGGCTGGAGGAGGAAGAGGGGTGGGTGGAGGCGTGGGAAGAGTAGGGGGGGAATGGAGGGAGGTAGGGAAGTTGGAGGGGAGATGGGGGGGCGGTGGGAAGGACTGGGGGAGGAGGCAGGGGAGATGGGGAGTGGGAGCTACTGGAGGAGGAGGCGGGGAGGGGGGGTAGAAGGGGGCGGGACGGGTGTAGAGGCGTGGAGGAGGCGGGGCCCATCTCTGCTCCCTCCGCGGAGGCGCCGGCAGCAGGAGGGCGAGGAGGCTGGTTGGTCCCTGCTGCGGGAGCGAGCACACGGACGGGATCCCCGTGGGAGCCCGCCTGCTGCACGACCCTCCGCGGCCCTACTCGAACCCTACTCGAACCCTCCTCGAACCAGGGATGCAGACAGAGGATGACCCCGAGCCGGGCCCACAGTGGAGGCGTGCACTAAATAAAGGACGTTCAGTAAGTGATTAAATGGGAAAAGGCCTCCATAAATTAGCATGCCCGGAGGAGGCCATATTTGTGGAAAATAGAAGTGTGTACAATAGAAAAGATACAGAGGACGATACACTAACGGTTAATGTCGGTCCCTGGGTAGTGGGGTTGCAGGAGATTTAAAATTTTATTCTGGGTCTCCACATTTTGTTCATTCCCTATAATAAAACGTCATTTTCCTAATTCTATAAAAACGATGATCTCTGGGCGGATTTTGGTCCTGATTTGTTCTCTTTTTTATATTTAGTAATTTTTTAAAGCATGCGTTGCTTCTTTAATAAGGATTGATAATCATTTATAAGAAGAAAAAGCAATAAGGGAAAAACAGGTTTTTAAAAAGTCCAACCTCACATGGCCAGGTTGAGGTGGGTGGAGGCAGACACACAGCGAGCGCCCTTGAGGTGGGAGAGTGGACAGGACTCTCTTCCACTGCCTGGGGCTGGGAAATCACCCCACCCTCCCTGAAGGCACACCTTCTCTTTTCTCCTGAAGTTGAAGTGGGTGGTGGTGTTGGGATTCCAAAGAAGCAGGAGGAAACTGGTGATCAGATTTCCCTTTTCAGATGACAGAACAAAAGCACAGTTACACGTCGGAAGGGGCTCAGCCAAGGTGTCTGCACTTCCCATCAAAACCTCTTAAAGGGGCCTCCTAAGTGGCCTCCACGGAGATCTAGTGTGTGGGGGGCTTTCAGGAACTAGCTACAGGATGCCACTGCATAGCTGCATACGACCTTGAGGGGTCACTTCCTGGCTTTGCCCCTCAATTTCCACTTCTGTGACGTAAGAATACCTGCCTTGCACATTCAGCTGCGGGAGAAGGGCGATAGGGCTGGCACCGGACACCGGAAGTCCCCCACCCCCACCCCCGTGTGAGGCTCTAGAGAGACCAGTTCAATTCTTGTCTGTCCTTTGAAAAACAGCTCTGCATATTCCTTTATGCCCAGGGCCTGAGTATAGGCTGAATCCCTAGACCCACATTTCACCCTTGGGCAAACCCCCAAATTTACCAGCTAGCCAGCTGTCAGGCCTTGAGATTACAATCTCTGTCTTACGTTACCATGGAAGAAACATTATCATAATAACAGCAATAGCTAATGTTAACCAAACACTCTGTGCCTGTGACAGGCATTCTTTCCTGTTCTAAGGTAGATGGTATCTGCTTCCCCAGCCTGGGCCCTCAGACACTTACCGAACTAGGCGGCAGGATGGCTTCCAGAAGGCTGAAGAGGGGCTGACCTCATTGCCCCCGCTGAAGAACCAGAAAGCCTGGGTGACAGTCTCCTCATAGCTCGGTTGGTACTGGGCCACACAGGCCACTGCTGCCAAGCCTACCTCTAGCCGTAGAGTCCTCCAGACCCCCGCCATTGTCCTTCCTCTGATCCACTGCCACTTGCAATCCCTTTTAGGTGCTACCCTGGCCATTTTGCCCAAGGGCCTGCTGGTGAAACATGTAGGGCTGGTGCCTTCCTGAAAGGGGCCTCTCCTTTCCTATGCTACAGATCAGGCAACCAGTCCAAATGGGGACTGACAGTCCCCAGTTTAAAATGGAGCCTCCGATGGGGCATCTGGGTGGTTCAGTGGTTAAGCCTCTGACTCTTGGTTTTAGCTCAGGTCACGATCTCGAGGTTTGTGAGTTCAACTCTCTGAGTCTCTCAAAAATAAAGAAATAAACTTATTTTTTAAATGGAGCCTCTGAAAGATTTTTTGGGGGGTGGGCTCCCTCTATTCTGGAGGCTGTCCAGGAGTTGGAGGCTGGCCAGAGTCCCAGTGGCCTGAAAGGACCCAGCAGCCAAAGGCCAGCTGACAGTGCAGGCTGTGCACAAGGGGACTGCAAAGGCCAGGGAAACCAGGGACCTGGAACAGGTCAGCTGTGGGGAAGAGGCCTAGTCACAGGAACAGGCTAATTGGAGTGACTGGCATCTGCCTAGTTTTAAGTTTTATCCTATCCAATAAGAGACACCAAGTTTAAAATACAGCCTCAGAAAGATTTCTGAAGTCTGGACTCTACAGCCTGAGGTCATTCTGGTGTTTGGAGTCCAGCCACAGATCCATGGACCTAGAGTGCCCCCTGCAGACGGAGGCCTGCTAATAACGTGCAGCCGGTGCATGCTCAGGCAGTGCACATCAGGGTAGCCAGGACAATGTGTCAGGCAAGGCTGACTCATGGGAGAGGCCTGTTGAGGGGTCCCTGGCATCATCCTAATAGCAAGCCTTCACCTACACAAATACGTATATTTGCCCTGCAGGCAAAGATGGAGGAAACTGCACGCTGGCCAGGATATCGTCCAGTAAGAGACACCTGGGAGTCTTGATTGCTGGAGAAACCAGAGACCCCGTTGAGCAGCCAGTCCAAATAGGGACAGTCACTGAAAGTTGCCACCTCAGAAAGATATTTTAGGGGTGGGCTCCCTAGTTCTGGAAGCCATGTGAGTGGCTCTGTACCAATTCCAGCTCCACTTACCTAGAGGACCCTGGGTGACCTCGGTCACCTGAGGTGGCTTTCAGGGCAGTGGTGGTTTGGGGGGGCAGTGATGGCCTAGAGATGCAGCTGAGACTGGGCTCTGACCAGGACCCGATTTTGCAGATGAGGAAACTCGGGCACCGGGAAGTTAAGAACTGGACCCAGGCACAGAGCTGGTAAGTGGAGGTGCTGGGATCCCAACTACTGCGTCTTCAGCATGAGGGCTGCGGGGTGGTCCAGCCTGCTGGGAGCCGAGCTGCACAGGGTGAAGACAGGATTCCAAGCGTCTGCCCAGCAGGAGGTTTCTCCGAGACCCACAGAGCAGGTGACTCGGCCCGGGGGCCTGAGGTTGAGCCAGGGGGTGGGTGAGGTTCTGGGGGACTCTGGAGGGTGGAGCGAGCAGGAAGTGGACACTCCCCAGAAAAGTCGTCCACCTTCGGGAGGCAAGATCCTATTCACGTGAGTGGTCTACGCCAGTTTTTTCTTCAGCCAGCACCACAGGCAGCTGAGAGCTGCAGTTCCTTCTGAATGTCCCCACAGCTTCTTCACCTCCTCGAGAAGATGTTTGGAGCAAGAAATTTTCACACGGGCCAAAGAATTATGAGAAAAGCCCAGTGAACCCTTGGCCAAGCCCCTCCCCTTCTCGGGCCTTAGCTTCCCCCTCGCTCTAATGGGGTGGCCAAGAGAGGGGGCACAGATTCCAGGAACAGAGCCCCCGCCCAGTGGCCTGCACGTGTCAAATGGGGTGGAGAAAGCAGCTGTGGCCGTATTGGGCCCACGGGGACACACACTTGTTCCAGAACCAGCAATTTGGCTCTACTACCCACAGACACTGAGACCTCGGCTAGGAAGACCTTGGCATCTGAGAATCCCATGTGTTGACCCCAGCCCTGGCCCATCAGGTTTGGCACCCCTCTCCCCGCCCAGGGGGTGTCACTGCAGGCTGTCACTGCAAAGGCCAGGCTGTCACTGCAAAGGCCAGGATGTCTCAGAGTTCTGCCATGTTTAGCTGTGCTACTGCTTATTTTTGACTGATGTTTACTCATCCATCTGATTAGTATAAAATGGACTTTCATCAGGGTTCGGGTTCGC
Organism: Panthera pardus; assembly: GCF_024362965.1. NCBI lineage: Eukaryota > Metazoa > Chordata > Mammalia > Carnivora > Felidae > Panthera > Panthera pardus. Next base: position 16,920,806 of record NW_026527013.1, read on the forward strand.
ATTTCCCTGGGTACTGATGAGGCTAGACATCTTTCCATTTGTGTCGGGCTGTTCTTGTAAGTTCCCTTCCAAGTTGTGTGCCTATTTTCCTATCAGGCTGTTTGTCTTTCTTGGGAACTGGTGAGAGTTCTTTATGTACTCTATTATTATTATTATTATTATTTAAGTAGGCTCCATGCTCAACGTGAGGATCGAACTCACAACCCCGAGATCAAGAGTCACATGTGCTCTACTGACTGAGCCAGCCAGACACTCCGAGTTTTTTACATATTCTAGATGGTAATCCTTTGTTGGTTATGTCTGACAGATACCTTCTCCCAGTTTTGTATTGTCCTTCCATTTTCTTTATGGTGTCCTGTTTTTAATTTTATATATTTACATAATTTCAGACTTACATAGAAAAGTTGCAGAAGTAGTGTAAAGAATTTCTTCATACTCTTTACCCAGATTCCCCAAATGTTAATATTTTATCATATTTGCATCCTCTTCCTCTCTTTCTATAATATTATATATATAATACATACACACACACACACACACTTTTTTCTCTTCTCTCCCTGCCCCTTCCTCCCAGACACTTGAGAGTAAGGGACAGGGGCAGAATGATGCCTTTTCCCACCTAAATACTTCGGTGTATATTTTCTAAAAATAAGAGCATTCCCTTATACGTAAATATAACATTGAACAAGTCTCAAATTTAAGAAATTAACACTAGTACACTACCATTATCTAATCTACAGACCCTATTCGGATTTCAGCAGTTTTCCTAGTGATGTCCTTTGGTGCAAAAGAAAATCCCGTATCATGTGTTTCATTCCATTGTTATGTCTCTCTAGTGTCCTTCAGTTTGAAACAGCATTTCTTTGTGTTTCATAACACTGACATTTTTGAAGATTATAAACCAGCCATGTCATCAAACCCTTAATGTAGGTTTGTCTAACTTTGATTCAAGATTAAAGCAATGTATTTTTGAGGCTTTGTCCTCAATGCCTAATACCTAAAAGCACATGACGTCGATTTACCCCATTGCTGGTGATACTAAATTCCATCACTTAGTTAAAGTGGAGTCTATCAAGTTTCTTCATTTGAAAGTTACTATTTTTCCCTTTGTAATTAATAAGTATATCGTGGGGAGATACTATGGGACTATATAATTGCTGTGTTCCTTTATTTCTTAAGTTCACTAGTTTTATGTCCATTGATGATTTTGCCTGAATTATTAATATGATGGTTGCTGAAGAGTGGTTTTCTAATTTCTTCCTTCCTAATAAATCTAGCAGTTGGCTTTCGGCTGTTTGTCCTGTTATTTACTTATACCTGTATAAGTTCATGTATTCTTTTATTTGATGGGGTATAATCCTTTAGTATCCTTATATTTTGATTCTCAAATTGTCCCAGATTTGGTGGATGAAGCCTCTTAAGCTGGCTCCTGTGTTTTATGATGTCTTGCTCAACAGAATTTCTTAACTCAGATGAAGTTGAATTTATTGACCTTCCTTCATGGCTGGTATTTTCTATACCTTAAGAAATCTTTCCCTGTTTGACTTATAAAGATATTCTCCAATATCTACTTTTAAAAGTTAGAGGTATTTGCCTTTCTCATTTCAGTCCTTAATATCCCTAAAATTAACTACTTTTTTCCCTAAAGTTTATTTATTTTTGAGAGAGAAAGAGTGACACAGAGAGAGTGCATGCATGTGCGAGCAGGAGAGGGGCAGAGAAAGAGGGAGAGAGAGAACCCCTAGCAGGCTCCTTACTGTCAGCGCAGAGCCCAACTCGGGGCTCAATCTCACAAACCAAACAGTGAGATCATGACCTGAGCTTAAATCAAGTTTAACCAACTGGGCCACCTGGGTGCCTCTACCTGGAATTAATTTATGTTAACTTTTCAACTGTTACACGAATACAAAAAATGCTCAGTAGAGAAGTGTACAGCCTGGTTTATTTACCTCTTACAGAAGTAAGGAAACAAATTCCTGTAACCAGCACCCTGATCATTCAAGAGACAGAACATTCACAGAATCCCACGAGCTCCTCGTGTGCCCCCTACTTCCAATCATTTCTCTTCCCCCACTCCCAAAGATGACCATTCTCCTGATTTCATGCATAACTGGAAACATGACGTGAGGTAGACTCCAGGGTTTTCCAGAGAAAACAAAACCAAAAGAAGACAGATAGATAGTTAATAGACATGTAGATAGACGGACTGATCTTAAGGAATTGGCTAACGTGATTGAGGGGTTTGCCACAACCAAAGTATGTAGGTATGTTAAGGACAAAGTATGTTAAGGACACCAGTTGCTGGATTAGGGCCCACCTTAATCCAATATGATGTCATCTTAATTTGATGATGTCTGCAAAGACCTGATTTCTAACTACAGTCAGTCACAGATACCCGGGGGTTAGGATTTCAACATATCTTCATGGGGGATACAATTCACCCCTTAACAGACTCCAATTTAATTGTTTCCACGTGGGTGACTAGTTGACCTGCATCATTTTGTCAGTGGCGCCCCCCCTCCCCTTTCCTCTCTGGCCTGCGGTGCTAACTCTGGAGTCCATTAGATGGACTTGGAAGGGTTCAGGGGGCCCTGGGTGGCTCAGTTGGTTAAGCGGCCAACACTTGATTTTAGCTCAGGTCATGATCTCATGGTTAGTGGGATCAAGCCCCACATCAGGCTCTGTGCTGACAGCATGGAGCCTGCTTGGGATTCTCTCTCTTTGTCTCTCTCTCAAAATGAATAAATTTTTAAAAAATAATAAAAGATGGACATGGGAGGCTTTGGTCTGTTACTGGGTTTTCTACACTGTTCCAATGGTCTAATGTTATGTTCCTGATGAAATACCCACCCTGTTCCAATTACTCATCTTTCTAACAGGATTAGATATCTGGTAGAACAGATCTCATTTTGTTTCTCTTCTTTAAGACTGTATACTTTCTTCTTAGTCCTTTGCTTTTCCATATAAATTTGAGACACATCTTGTCAACTTACACACACACACACACACAGAGACATTGGGAATTTGACAGGAGTTGCACAGAGTGTGAGGATAACCTCTCTTCTTCTAGGAAGACTTCTCTCCTCACCTACCCCATTAGGCTCTCTGTCCATTCCCCACCCCCGAGATTCACACTCTACCCACCCTCTACCCTGTTCTGTGGAGGCGATGTGGCCTAAACACACACCAAATCCCACCCCATTCTTCCCTGTGGTATATTCTTTCCTCAAGTCCACCCCACGTTTCCTGTGTGTGCCCGGGTCCTCTCTGTGAAGACCCTGAGGCAGCAGTTCTGCCCCCACCTCCTCTCTGTAGGGCCCAGAACAGAATCCTGGGAATCCAGAATTCTTGGTATGGGCGTTTCCTCCGAGTCACCATCCTCCTCCCCAGTCCATCAATATTGCAGCCAGTGTAACCTGTAAACCTATGTACGATCATCTCTCCTCTGTGCCAAACCCTCCCGTGGTTCCCCAGACCACCCAAGGAAGAGTCCAAGTCCACACCATGGTTTTAGGGACCGTATACCACATGCAACCCCCGACCTCACCTCCACCCTCTCTGACCCCATCTCTTGCTGTTTTCTACACGTCCTGGACTCAGCACTCTGGCCTCCTTACTGTTCTCCAGGCACGATCTTGGTTCAGGGTCTTTGCATTTTCTTCTCTTCTCTCTTTCTAGGACTGTCTTCCCCTAGCTATGTCCCTGGCTTGCTCCTTTACTTCCTCAGATCTCTGCTCAAATAGTACCTTCTGAGTGAATCTTTCTCCCCACCCCACCCCGTATAGATACAAAATTGTAAATGTCCCTTCCTCATACTCCCATCCTCCTTTTTCTGCTGCTTTATATGTTTTGTCTTACCATAACTCTTCTTGCCATCAAACATACCGTATATTCTTTATTCTGTTAATGTCTGTGACCCCTCACTAGATTGTGAGCTCATTATGGCAGAGATCTTTGCTTGTTTTATTAAAAAAATTTTTTTTTAAGTTTATTTATTTTTGAGAGAGAGAGGGAGAGCAAGCGAGCTGGGGAGGGGCAGAGAGAGGGAGAGTCAGAAACCCAAGCAGGCTCTGTGCTCCCACCAACAGAGCCTGATGTGGGGCTCGAACTCACAAACCACGAAATCATGACCTGAGCCGAGATCAAGAATCAGTGGCTCAACTGACTGAGACACCCACGCGCCTCGATCTTTACCCGTTTTATTCAACAGCACCTAGAACGGTGCACAGGGCACAGGGCACAGGGGGTGTTGAGTAAATATTTGTTGAATAACTGAGCTGGGAGGGACGATACCCAGGCCCAGCCTGGACTCTACAATTCGCTTGCTGGGAGACTTGATCGATCCATTCACCAATCCAGGCCTCAATTTCCATTTCCATAAAATGGGGGGTGGATGTCTGTGTCTCTGAGGACCTTCCAGCCCTGCTGAGTGTGATGGGATTGTGTTGAGAAAGGGGTGAACTGATCTGGCTGAATGGGGTGTTTGCTGCCCCCTTGTGATGGGTTCTCCTCTTCCTCAGTCCTATGGAGTCTTAGGCTTCCCCAGACTCCCAACTCTGTCCATTCCTGTGAGGAAATATGTGCATTGGGAGGGCACTTCTTACCCCAGGCACATCCTTTCTGCTGTCTCACCTCCAATGGCCTATCCCTACCCATTGCCTTAACATTCAAGGCCCTCTCACAGAACCTCTTGGTTTTTGATACGTCTCACACCAATTGCCCTTTACATCACTGACCCTGTGTTATAGGCTGAATTGTGTCTCCCCCAAATGCATATGTTGAAGTACTAACCCCCAGGACCCAGAATGTAACCGTATTTGGAGAAAGAGGTTATTAATTTAACATGGGGTCATGAGGGTGGGCCCTAATCCAGTATGACTGGTGTCCTAAGAGATTAGGACACAGACATGCACAGAGGGAAGACCATGTGAAGACACAGGTAGAGGACATTCATCTACAAACCAGAGTGAGGCCTCAGAAGATACCAACCCTGCTAACACCTTCATCTCAGACTTGTGGCCTCCAGAATTGTGAAAAAATTAAATTCTGCTGTTAAAGCCACTCAGTCTGTGATCATATCTGTAATTGTAGTTCAACCCCAGAAGCACCACGTGGGGACAAGGTGGTCCCATTCTAAAGAGAAGGAGAGTGAGGGGCACCTGGGTGGCTCAGTCAGTTAAGCATCTGACTTCAGCTCAGGTCATGATCTCGCAGTTCATGAGTTCGAGCCCTGTGTCAGGCTCTGTGCTGGCAGCTCAGAGCCTGGACCCTGTTTCAGATTCTCTCTCTCCTCTCTCTCTCTCTCTCCCCTCCCCCACTCATGCTCTGTCTCTCTCAAAAATAAAGATAAAAAAAAAAGTTGAAAAAAAGAAAAGAGGAGAGTGAAGCTAGGGGAAGGAAGGACAGTAGGGCCAAAGGTGCTGCTCTAGGAAACTGATTAGGTAGGGACCCATCTGCCTGGCTCCTTTGAATCCTGGAGCCTAGCCAGAGATCTCTTTTGTAGCTGCAGTTCCACCCACCTGGAATGCCTGCCTCTCTGGGTCCTCCCTGTCTTAGGAGGAGGCTTCCTACTCCCAACCTGTCCTGTCCCTTTCTGACTGTTCCAGTCCATACTGACTTCCAACTGCTTAATCCTGACCCTTTGCCGTCTTGTGTTTGGGGCCTAAACTGTCTGTCCTGTGGCCAAATTGCTTCCTGTAGCTGCCTGCTTCATAGTCCCATGTCCTATCTTGCTTCTTTCCTTGCTCAGCGATGCTATGCTATGTCTCCCACCGCCATAGCCTCCTCTGGTCCCAGCTGCTGTGTCCAGGTCTAATGATTCCCTTATGGCTGGCCACTACCACACAATCAGAGGACCCCAAGATGGGCTACTTTATGTTCCTGCATTTCATTTACTATAAATTGTGTTGGGGCAACTTTCTCCTCTTCCTCATGGTTGGGATTTTTCAGGGCATGGGCATTATCTTCAATGCCTTCACCTATGGCCAGGCGACCTCAAGATGGTCTTCCAGAAATAAGCTCTTTTAAGGTACTGGTCAATTTTTCCCTTCCCTTAAAAAAATAATTGCAAGGTCCTGCATTTTCTTTTCAAAAAATTTTATTGTAGTAGAATATACCTAACAAAGTTTGTATTTTAATCGTACAATTTGGCATTAAGTGCATTCACATTGTTTTGCAACTATTACCACCATCCATCTCTAGAACTATTTCATCATCCCATACTGAAACTCTATGCCCATTAAACACTAACTCCCTGCGCAGAGCCCCAAGTGGGGCTTGATATCACAAACTGTTCAGATCATGACTTGAGCCGAAATCAAGGGTTGGTCGCTTAACCGACTAAGCCACCCAGGCACCCATAAGATTTTAAGTTATCTCTGCGTCCTACCTGGGGATCGAACTTACAACGCAGAGATCAAGAGCGGCAGTCTCCACCATCTGAGCCAGCCAGGCTCCCCTTGCCACGTTATCTTTATAGAACGCCTGCCCCTGTCTTCTATGTCCCCGACTCTACTTGGGACTATAAGCTTATGGGCTCCAATGCACTTGCTCCGACACAGGAGCGCCAAGGCCAAGGCCAGGACCCCATGTCCTGGCTAGAGAGGAGAAAACCACCCCGCCCCGGCTCCGCAGCTAAATGGAGGAAGACTATCATTCCCAGACACCCTTTCGAAGGGGGCTGGAGATTCGCCTTCCACGCCCTCCCCGCGGAGGAGTGAGCATGCGCAACGGCAGCTGTGCTTGGCGCTGAAGGCTGCGCGGAGGAGGACTGCATTTCCCAACAGGCCCTGCGTGCAATTTTCGGCCCCGCGTGACGAGTGACTTCCGGCGTGGAGGGGCGGGGCGCGAGGCTGAGGCAGCAGCTGGGGCAGCTAGGGGAGCGGCCGGGTGGCCGGCGGGCACAAGCCGCCATGGAGGCTGTGCCCCGCATGCCCATGATCTGGCTGGACCTGAAGGAGGCCGGTGACTTCCTCTTCCAGCCGGCGGTGAAGAAGGTAAGTGCACCCCCCCCCCCCCCCCACCTCTCCGGCGTAGCTCCGTCTGCCAGCGCGTGACGCCCCCTGCGCGTCCATCATTTCCCTAGGCCCTGGTCGCAGGGTCGGATGAGGCCAGGAGGGGCCTCCCCTGGCTTTTCTCAGCCTGGTTCCTCACCCCCCCCCCCCCCCCCCCCCCCGCCCTCCGCAGACATTCCTCTCCCCTCCTCGCCCGCTCGGGGCCAGCATCCGCAGCCTTTTTAAAACCCGCTTCCCTACTTCTTCCCCGGGCCATCCACGGTTCCCACCGAGGCACCAGACTTCCTCCGTGTGACGCTCCGGACCTAGTTCTGCTCCGCCCCTCCTCCACGCCGGGACCGCCCCGCGGGGGAGCGGTGGGCGGCCCTGGCCGTCTAGTTTGAACTGTGCCCTCCGTGCGCTATCAGTCCAGGAGCGGACTGGGATGGACGCCGGTGATGGCTCAGCATGTGTGTTTCAAGATGGGAACCAGAGGAATGCCTGACCTCTCTGCGTTTGGGGTCTCTCTGACAGTGCGATTCTCTCCGGTCTCTTGAGAATAAGAACCATATACAGGAGCCCCCTTGGACCGAAAGATACAGGTCCTTGTCATTTTGGGGGAGGGTTATTGCTTTTCTTAACTGCCCGAAGGGGATAACAGTTGTAGCTCCTGAAGAAACATTTGCAGTCGTTGTGTTGAACCGTCAGTTGGACGGGGAAGGCAGGCGGGTTTGGTGGTGATGGAGGAAGAGACCTCTGTGGCGAGATCAGGTGGGGCTGGTACAGAGAGGGGCCAGGTGTGTTGAATGAGCATCGGGTGCCCTCTGAGACATCTCCCGTGGGGAGGGCCACCTAGTTGCAGTGGGTCAGAGCAGAAGAGAAAAGGAGCCAGGTTGTTTCAGGTTGGCATCCTTGTGTTTTCAGTAGAGCAGCTACCAAAGTAAGTCCCAGGTAATCTAGGCAGTGGACCACCCAGCAGGGTGCTGAAGAAGAGGGATAGAAGAAGGACAGTAGGTTTGGAAGTAGTTACCCCAGTAAACTATCTCCCTCCTCTTTACACTGCCCCTGCCTTAGTTCAGACACTCACAGTTTGTATTCCTTTGATTCTGTCATGAAATCTCTTTGGGTGTCTGTTTCCTCATTTGTGAAGACAGGAAATTAGATTAATCTAAAAGTTAAGAGTTTTGTTACCTTTTCCTCAGACTTTGGCCTTCTATCTGCTCTCTCATACAAGCACAATTAGATGACTTTTCTAAAACAACAAAACTCCTTTGTTTTCTAGTTCAGTCCCAACCCATTTAGAGGTCAGCCTGACCAACCCCAATTCTTTCAGTATTTTTTGAGGGTCCAGTGTGTGCTTGATCTATGTATTTGTTACAGATCCTGTTCATATTCAGCCATTTGCTGTTCCCTTAACATTCTCTGTATATTTGCTCTTCTCTGCCTTTGGTTGTGGATTTTCTCCCACCCAGAAGAACTCTTGTCTTTGCCTTGTGGGATGGGAATGGGATCCTTCTTTAATGTCTGTATATTCTGTCCATCTTTCAAGGTCCAGTTTAAGTTCTGTCTCTTCCAAAAGGCTTCTTGAATCCGTACATCTGGATTAATCTTTCCCTTCTCTGAATCCCTTTTTCCATTCTTTTCCTGGTGTCAGTATGTGTGCTATGTTTTAATTCCTCTATTCAATTCTAAGTGACCTGGGAGGCATCTGCATGCTGCTCGAAGCCTAGCAGGGCCCCCTCTACATAGTTGGCATTCAGGAAAACATTTCTCAAATGATTGAATGACAGTCTAAAGGGAATTTAGACATGGTGACCATACATTTATGGAAATCCAGTGGATAAAATCCTAGCCCAGAAAATCCTAAGAGACGTTTTGTTTTTAACTTATCCTTTGATATTCTGATCACTGTTGCCTAACCAACAAGGTTTTATGTGAGTAATGACTTCGCTGGAGTAGTTGCTCATTACCATTTAGCCTGAGGTGGTATCAGATGCAGAAGAAACTTCGTTCTGCAGACATCACCTCTTTTTGTTTCCTCTTTGGGATTGGGGAAGATACCACCAGTTTATTTGATAGGTTAAGATTGGGGCTTGTATTGCGTGAACCCACTGAAAAGGAATAGCAGCCTGTGGGTAGGCTGGGCTCGAGAAGGGCCAGCTCCCTCGGGGTACCCTGGATCTCTTCCTGCAGAGAAGACTGCAGAAGCCACTGCAGTCTGGGAACTCTTCCTGACCTGGACTCCTCTCCTCAGCCCTAGAGCCCCTACTCTGCCTCTGCCACTCGTACCCTTGTCTTCTTCTACCCTTTCTCTCAGCTGTGGGAACCTTCACCAATGACTTGGAGCTGAGAGGTAGAATTTAATGTAGAATACTAGGGTAAAAATGGTTCTGTTGAGGTCAACCTGTTGAGCACTATGCTGAGCCTTGGAAATACAGATGAATAAGAGACTGTTCTTTCTTTCTTTTTTTCTTTCTTTTTTAAAGAATTCAGTTTAGTAGAGGAAACTTAAAATTAAATGGTAATATTAGTGGAAGTGTATGTGCACTATACAGAAGTACCAGCCTAAGGAGGGGCCATCAGAGAAGGCTTGGTGGGTTTTGAAAGATGAATAGGAATTTTCTAGATAGCTAAAGGGCTTGTTTCTTTGTGAGGCCTGGGCTGTTGAAAAGACCTTTCATAGTGGTTAGTATTAGTTTTCGCTCCTGATGGACATGACTTCAATTATGGAATAATGTGAAATAAGAGCCAAGAGAACAGCAAATGGTTTTGAGCTGCAGTGCCAAGCTTTAGGTGGGGATACCTGGACCCACATAATTTTTTAGTGGGAAAATGCTGCTGTCTTTTCACTTTGTTTCCTGTGCTTTGGAGCCCAGAGTGCTGACTCATTGGCAACTGATGAAGGCTGACCTATACTTTTCATCACTGAGTGATTTTGGGGACAGGTGTTGGTGTTTGAAGTTGTTTCCTCTTCTGGTCTCAAATACCTGCCTTTAATCAACTGCATTAGAGCTTAAGTCAAGCTCACTTGGACTTAGGTGTTAACATCCATTTCTGATTCATTCATTGAACAAATAGTTACTGAGTGACTATATGTGCCAGCCCTGGGAATTCAGGGCTATATGTTATGATAAAAAGTCCTGCCTTCATGGAGCTTACCTTCTAGGGTCCACATGGTTATCTATCCTCAAGGGCAGATGTATCATGTAGTAGCCACCCTGCCAACTCAGTGACTTCTTGGCCTCTCTCCTCCCCACCCTTACTTAGCTGGATTGGTTTCTGAATCTCCACTTTTCCACCAGGTTCCTCCAGAGAATCTGCCTACTATTCAAGGCCTGCCACCACTTGGCTTCAGCCTCCTTCTCTAATTCATTCCCCCAGGCCTCTCCTATAGGAACTTTCAGTCTCTTTTCCTTCCACATCTGGTCATTGTTCTTGCTCTGGTCCTTACTGGAATTCCTTTCTTCCTGTTCATCACTCAGGTTGAACCATACCTCCTCAGGGCCCCTTTAGCTGCCTGGCTGTTATACCACACTCCTAAATTCAGACCAGGCCTACCGCTGTTAACACTCAGTTGACCTGCACCACAGAGTGCACACTCTTATTACCTCTTCTTACTGTTGATCTTATTCACATGTAGGTAAAGCCTCCTTTTCAGGTTTGTGGAATCCTCCCCGCTGCGATTTCTCATGGGATAGTTGACTCCTTTGAAACACTTGCTACATAGAAAAGGAAATCAATGGCCAGAGGCCTAAAAGGGGGCCCTGCCTTCTCAACAGTGAGGAGCATGGGACATTGCCAATTACCTGTGGTGATGACCTGTCTTTTCTCTTACCACAGATCTGGAGTTACCGAGCCTGTCTGCCCACTGTGTTTTACAGCAGAATGGCTCCAGGAACAGATGACGTGCACTGTCCAGTTCATTCTTCTCTGATTTTTTTTTTTTTTTTTTTTTTTTGGGGGACAGAGAGAGACAGAGCATGAACGGGGGAGGGGCAGAGAGAGAGGGAGACACAGAATCGGAAACAGGCTCCAGGCTCCGAGCCATCAGCCCAGAGCCTGACGCGGGGCTCGAACTCACGGACCGCGAGATCGTGACCTGGTTGAAGTCGGACGCTTAACCGACTGCGCCACCCAGGCGCCCCCCATTCTTCTCTGATTTTAATCTCCTACACCAAAAGCCTGTATCCATTTCACTTGAGATTCTTTCCTTTCCTCGGGAAGTAATAAATACTTATGTGTGGAGAATGCTTCATAAGTGTTGGATGAATGACCTAGTCTAGTTCTGGCACCTGCCACGAGATGTAACTTGAGTTGTCCTTGCTGGTGTTGTTTAGAAGAGATGTGGGAGAGATTCCTTGAGTGTAGAGACAGAGGTTAGACTAGGCGAGGATGAAACTCTGTTCTCATCCTCAGTGCTGTTGGCTTGTTATTTGGCTTTAGGTTTGCTGACACCAAGAGGCAATCCAACTCCTTTCTCTGAATAAAATTAATCTCATGTGAAATTCAGTAGCAAAGCATATATCGTATTGTATTTATTAATAACCCTATATGTGGGACTTAGTTTTGTGTGTATTTCCATGGACCAGCCCAAGGAATCCCCGATTTCCCCATATTTGAGTAAATCCTGCAAGTGGAGAAAAGAGAAATATATGTACAGTGAACGAAGGTAATGTTTACACCTGTGATGCCTTTTATTCTCTTTTCTTCTTGGATTATTGCTTTAATTAGTACCGTGAAATTCCAAGATGTTCTGTCAAATTAAGAGCAAAAGCTAAACACCGCCAGCATCTGGGGGTGGGGGTGGGGGAAGCATGCACAGAAGAATGAGAACATGATAATTAATACAAGAGAAAGTGACACAAAAGGAATATCCCTGGGTCAGGAGTCAGGAAACCTGGCTTGGAGTTCTAGCACAGCCATTGCTGATCTCTAGTTTCCATTTTTCCAGTCTGCAAAAGAATGGCAGGACCTAGGATGAATGTTTCTCATCTGTGATGAATGTGATCTTATCTGCCTACAAAATTCTGTGCCATTTGTTGCTCAGTAAAAGAGCAGAGTAGTATGGAAATAGCCTAGACATTGGAATCAGACCGACCTTGGTTTAGGTCCCATCCCTTCCACTTAATTGCTAGGTGACCTTCAGCTGCTACAAATGATTATAAAACTAATCTGGTCCTCATTTTTCTCACCTATAAGATGGAAATAATATACCTCTTAAGCCTGTGAGAACAAGAATTAATGCATGTGAGTCCCTATGAGAGGTCTTGGCATACTGTATTGATATTTCTCTGGAAATGGCCTTTGTATGCTTATTGTTTGCACTTGTAACTCCTTCCTCTCTTCTCCACCCCCCCCCCCCCCCCCCAGTGTCTCTGATCCTTAGACATGCTCTCAATTAACATAGACATGTCCATAGGTCTTATTGTTTCCTCAGAAAAGGATCCCCAACTTCTTCAAAGCCCGGCCGGGCTCTGGAGGTTCTCTGGGTCCTGTTGACCCTAACTACCTGTTGGTTGTGTGGGTGCATTGGGGTCCTGTCATTGCCTTCTATGGTGGCAGTGACCTGCTGCTAGGCCTTCCATCTCAGATTGTCGGGAGCTTCACATCCTGACCAGACTTTGTTCTGAGCTCTGTAGAACACAGACTGCAAGATGGTCTCTGTTTTTTACTCTAGAACCTTCAGCCAGCCTTTTTCCTCTCTTTGGTGGGGGAGTGATCTGCAGTCATAGAGGACTCCATCAGAGTTTAAAAAATAACCTGGCTGCTCTGTTGTGGCTATGAGATTCACTATGTGGCTAGAGATTCATTTTCTCTAACTCTTTCCCCAGAATTATTTATGAGAACTGTATTAAAAATAGAGGGAATGAATTGGTCTAATGTGTGATTAAGAACCTGGACTCTGAAACCCAAATGTTTGGGTTTTAGTTACTGTTCCATCAGTTATTAGTGCTGTGAGCCCGGCAGATGCCCTGACCTCTTTGCCTCAGTTTGTTCATTTCCTCATCTGTAAAGTGGTGATGATAATAGTATCTACTGCTTGGGGTTGTTACAGGGTTTGAGGAACGTTTTAGGTGCTCACCACAGAGCCTGGTCTGTGGCAGGAGCTCAGTCAGTTTTTGCTGCTGCTGATCTTAGAGGAGGAATGAGACAGGTAGAAGGTGACCTCTTAGGGACAGTTTGCTGGGGTTGGGGGCAGCCTTTCTCTCTCCTTCACCATGTGTGAACAGCAAGGACAGGTGTTTTTAGCGACGCCAGGAGAAGCCTTGTTTCTAAGACTCCAGTATTCCTCTATCCCATGGGGCCTCCGGGCTGTGTGTACTGTTACTCTAAAACCTCTTACCAAAAGGGAATTAATCAAGGAATACATGCCCATTTTAGTCAAGTTCTACCTTACAGCCCAGGCCACACTTTATATTTATGGTGTTTGGAGGGCTGGTTGAGAAGAGGTTTGGCTAGATCCAAGCGAGGATTGTAAACCAGGAGCCCATAAACGGGCTTCAGAGTGTCTGCGAACTCCTAACATTGTTTGCACATTTTTGCGTTTGTGCATAGTCGAGCATTTCTAGGAAGATTTCTTTCATGGCTTTTATCATATTGTCAAAGGACTTACAGAAGGCCCTGTTGGGCAGAATGTCCCATCTTCTGAATTTTTCGGAGTGTCTCCTTTTGGTATTTTCAATTTGTTCATCCCTCCTCTGCATTTCCTGTAAAGGCAGCCATTTGCTGAGGATCTAACACATACTAATGAGGCCCCTGCTGTTCCTGACGCACTCATTGTTTGGTGTGGATTGGAGGGGTGTCACTGGCATGACCCTGCCACAAGGCACAGTCTGGTGCAGGCATGTTTGGAATGTAGAGAGAGCAGCAGCTGAAGTTCAAGGAAGTGACATTTCATCTGAGTCTTAATAGAGAAGAGGTGACAACATGGGGACAGGTATCGAGACCTGAGAGCAATTCCATAGGACTGTTGGCTGGGTGTCCCTGGAACATGCTAGCGGACAGTCTCTGAAGGCTGTTGGGAGCAGGTTGTGAAGAGCCCTGAACTCTGTGCCTAGGAGATTAGATTTGGACTTGGAGGCTTTGGGGAGCTACTGTTGCACATTCTTTTTAGATTACAATTTTTGTCTTTAGATTGCAACTCATTTCTCATAATCTCACTATCCTAAGAAAAGCATATTTTGGTTTATTTTTTTCCCCAGGTGCGTGTGTGTTTCAGAAGGCTCTGAAGTTAGGAGTGACATTGGAGTTGTGCTAGAAAGATCATTCTGGCCTCTAAGTAAGCGATAGCTTCGAAAGGGTTGCAAGAGGATAGAATGGAGAGCTCATGGACACATGGGACTTTCAGGAGGTAAAGCCAACAGAAGAGTGGTCAGGGTCAGAGGTTTTGGGAGCGTGACTGGGTGATGCTGAAACAAATTCAGCAGTAGCCTCCCTTCTGTCTGTCCCACCTCTCCCTTTCCCTGCCAGGGCAGATAGGAGCTGTTCCACAGCCTTCCAGGTTTCCATGTGGCCAATTCCCTAGCCATGTGGCATAGGTCCTGGGAAGGGACCTCACAACAGGTGAGTGGGCCACAGACATCGTGCGAGTGTGCTGCTGGACAGAGAGGCCACCTCTTTTCAGTCTTTGAACCTCAGGGAACCTGTGAGGTGGGCATCAGTGCTCAGTGTTGGTGGAATGGATGCATCTGCCCCCTTCCCCCCACCCAGATTGCTAACTCAGGCAGCGGGAACTGCAATGGCAGTAGTTCAGCTGCCTTAGCCTGTTGATCTTAGGTAAACAAGGGGTCTTTTGGCCCAGGCTCTGCCTCCAGACTGATGAGTGTGCTCATTGTCCTAGAGAGTCAGCTCCTGAGGTGAAGAGTGCTGTTGTGGGCGGGCGTGCCAGTCCCCTCTCTGATGCGGGCAGTGACTTTCCCGTCTCCTGTCTGGATCATTGCCATCACACGCCTGTGGGCCTGTCCTCATGTAAATCCTTTATTCTGTGGTGCTTTTTCCTAGCGAGAAGGGCTGGCTGGTGAAGAAGCCTTTGCACTCCCACTCTCACTTGGTATCTCTTGTCTGTGTTGGTTGTTGGGTTGGGATTATGGTTGTGATCTCAGAACACAGCAGGGTCCAGTCCTTGAAGGAGGCTTGAATTTGTGGCCTGTTTTGGGATGCTCAGTAGGATCCTATTTCAGCCAGCTAAGTTCCCCAATTCCTGACCTGCCAGAGTCCTGGACTTTACAAAGAGGGCAGTAGCATGACAAAGACCAGCCAGGGTGTTCACACAGGGTCATCCAGTGTTACTTTCCATTTTGCTCAAAGGTGGAGGCTCTCATGGTCAGCTTTTAGTGCTGCCCTGTTACTGAGGTAGATTTCCCGGTGGACCAGGAGGTAAGCTCATGCTTGTGGGTCTGGACCCAATCCTGAGCCCTGACTTGTGACTTCCAAGGACTCTGGGCAGGAGTGGGAGCCGGGGAGTGTTTTGTATTCCTGGCTTACATCTCTCTCTCTCTCTTTCTCTCTCTCTCTCTCTCTCTATGTGTGTGTGTGTCTCTATGTGTCTCTCTCTAGTTTGTCCTGAAGAATTATGGGGAGAACCCAGAAGCCTATAATGAGGAACTGAAGAAACTGGAGTTGCTCAGACAGGTAGGAGGATAGTATTTTTATGCACATATGAACAGGATTGGTTTGATAGGGAGGTAAAGAAACCACCTGGAACTGTGTTCTTCTTCTAATTTAGTATTTTTTCCTCTGTAAAAGCAGCAAAATTAATGATAGAAAAGTTTGAAAATGTAAAAAGTAAAAAAAATGTAAAAAGTAAAAGATAAACTTAAAAATCCTTCTCAGAAAGTTTTGCATATATATTTTATAATTTATACATATTTATATATAATTTATATACTTATATTTAAATGTGTATGTATGTTTATATACTATATATAATTATAACATAAGTATATATGTTAAATTATATAAATATGTGCATGTGTGTGTGTGTATATATATATATATATACACACATATATGATATGATTGACCTTTTAACAACATGGGTTTGAATTGTGTGGGTCCACTTATATGCATTTTTTTTATAGTACAGTACTATAAATGTATTTTCCTTATGATTTTTTTAAAGTTTATTTATTTTGAGAGAGTGCATGCTTGCGTGCAAGGGACTGGCAGAGAGTAAGGGAGAGAAGGGATCACAAGCAGTCTCCATGCTGTCAGCACAGAGCCTGGCTTGGGGTTCGAACTCCCGAACTGTGAGATCATGACCTGAGCTGAAATCAAGAGTCCAGTACTCAACCAACTAAGTCACCCAGATGCCCCTTCCTTGTGATTTAACACTTCCTTTTCTCTAGTTTCATTGTAAGAGTACAGTGTATAATACATATAACATACAAAATGTGTGTTAATTGACTGTTATCAGTGAGGCTCTGGTCAACAGTAGGCTATTAGTAGTTAAGTTTGGAAAGTCAGAAATTATAGTGGATTTTTGACTGCATGGGAGTCAGTGCCCCTACCCAGTACCCCCCTCACTGTTGTAAGTGTCAACTGTGTGTACTATATACAACCACAGTAGGATCATACACCACCCAGACTGCTCATGTGGTCTGCTTTTTTCACTTCATGTATTGTAGATTTGTTTCTGTATTGATGAAAGTAGAACAGTAGTATTTTTAATGTCCTGTAATCATCACATTGCACTGGAATTTAATTAGTCTTGTCTCAGAGAACATTAGGTTATTTCAGTTTTTGGCATTGTGAATATAATCCCTGTCTGCATTCTTGGGCACGTATGGGATTGTTTCTGTAGGAATTAGTGGGCAGATGGGATGCACTTGTTTTCATGTGCACCCCTAACTCTGATATACATGCCTACTCCTGCTGTTACTTTTCATTTCTGGCGGTCTGGTAGTTGAAAAGGGTATTTAATTTTAATTTTCAGTTATTTCATTAGTAGTAAGGTTTCACAGTTGTCAGTGTGTTTGTTGTATACCTTCTTTTAGGAATTGTCAATGTCCTTTGCCCATTTTTCTATTTTTTTTCATTTAAAAAATTTTTTAATGTTTATTTATTTTTGAGAGAGAGAGTGTGCGAGCAGGGGAGGGGCAGAGAGAGAGGGAGACACAGAATGTGAAACAGGCTCCAGGCTCCGAGCTGTCAGCACAGAGCCCAACGCGGGGCTCGAACTCACAGACCGCGAGATCGTGACCTGAGCCGAAGTCGGACGCTCAACCGACTGAGCCACCCAGGCGCCCCATCTCATTTTAAATCAAAAGCTAGAAATGATTAAGCCTAGGGAGGAAGGCATGTTGAAAGCCAAGATGGACTGAAAAGTTGAAAGGTAGGCCCCTTGCTCCAGTTAGCCAGGTAGCCAAGTGGTGAATGGAAAAGACAAGTTCTTGAAGCAAATTAAAAGTGCTCCTCCAGTGAACACGTGATTAATGACAGAACCACATCAGCCATTGCTGATGTGGAGAAAGTTTGAGTGGTCTGGATAGAAGATCAAACCAGCCACAACATTCCCTTCAGCCAAAGCCTCGTCCAGAGCAAAGTCCTTACTCTCTTCAATTCTGTGAAGGCTGAGAGAGGTGAAGAAGTAAAGTTTGAAACTAACACAGGCTGGTTCATGAGGTTTAAAGAAAGAAGCCATGTCCCTAACATAAAAATATAAGGTGAAGCAGCAAGTGCTGATGTAGCATCTGCAGCAAGTGATCCGGAAAGTTTGGTTAAGATAATTCGTGAAAGCAGCCACACTAAACAACGGATTTTCAATGGAGACAAAACTTAGCCTTCTGATGGAAGAAGATGCCATCTAGGACTTTGACAGCTAGAGAGGAGAAGTCAATGTCTGACCTCAAAGCGTCAAAGAACAGGCTGACTCTCTTGTTACAGGCTAATGCAGCAGGTGACTGTAAGTTGAAGCCAGTGCTCATTTACCATTCTGAAAATCCTAGGGCCTTTAAGAATTATGCTAAACATACTCTGCCCGTGCTGTATAAATGGAACAACAAAGCCTGGATGGCAGCACATGTATTTACAATGTAGTTTACTGTATTTTAAGGCTCCTGTTGAGACCTACTGCTCAAAAAAAAAAAAAAAGATTCCTTTCAAGATATTACTGCTCATTGACAATGCACATGGTCACCCTAGAGCACTGATGGAAATGTACAAGATAAATGTTGTATTCGTGCTAACACAACATCTGTTCTGCAGCCCATGGATCAAGGAGTAATTGTGGCTTTCAAACTTATTCTTTAAGAAATCCATTTCTTTTTTTTTTTTTTTTTTAATTTTTTTAAGTGTTTACTTATTTTTGAAAGAGAACATGAGCAGGGGAAGGGCAGAGAGAGAGGGAGACACAGAATCTGAAGCAGGCTCCAGGCTCTGAGCTGTCCTCATAGAGCCTGATGTGGGGCTCAAACCCATGAACCGTGAGATCATGACCTAAGCTGAAGTTGGATGCTTAACCGACTGAGCTACCCAGGTGCCCCTCCTGTTTTTATTTTTTAATTTTTTAAATTTTTTTTTTTTTTATTTTTGAGAGAGAAAGAGACAAGCATGAGCAGGGGAGGGGTAGAGAGAGAGGGAGACACAGAAGCTGAAGCAGGCTCCTGGCTCTGAGCTGTCAGCACAGAGCCCAATGCAGGGCTTGAACTCACGAGCCATGAGATCATGACCTGAGCTGAAGTCAGCTGCCTAACCAACTGAGCCACCCAGGCGCCCCTTTAAGAAAGATATTTCTAAGGCTATAGCTGCATAGATAGTGATTCCTCTAATGGATCTGGGCGGAGTAAAATTGAAAACCTTCTGGAAAGGGTTCACCATCCTAGATGCCATTAAGAACAGTCATGATTCATGGGAAGAAGTCAAAATGTCAACATTCATGGGAGTTTGGAAGAAGTGGATTCCAGCCCTCACAGATGACTTTGAGGGGCTCAAGACTTTAGTGGAATAAGTAACCACAGGTGTGGTGAAAACAGCAAGAGAACTGGAAGTGGAGCCTGAAAATGGGACTGAAGTGCTGTGATCTCATGATCAAGCTTGAATGGATGAGGAGTTGCTTCTAATGGATGAGCAAAAAAAAGTTTCTTGAGCTGGAATATACTGGTGAAGATGCTGTGAAGATTGTTGAAATGACAACAAAGGATTTAGAGTATCATGTACGCTTAGTTGATAAAACAGCAGCGGGACTTGAGAAGATGGACTCCAGTTTTGAAGGAAGTTCTATTGTGGGTCAGATGTTCTCGAGTAGCATTACACGCTACAGAGAAATCGTTCTTGAAAGGAAGAACCAGTCAGTGCGGCAAACTTCATTGTTGTCTTGGTTAAGAAATTGCCACAGCCGCCCAGCCATCGGTGACCACCACCCTGATCAAGTCAGCAGCCATCAGTGTGGAGGCAGGACCATCCACCAGCAAAAAGATTACAACTCACTGAAAGCTTAGATGATGGTTAGCATTATTTTAGCAATAAAGTGCTTTAAAAAAAAATTTTTTTTTAACATTTATTCATTTTTTGAGAGGCAGAGTGAGACACAGTATGAACAGGGGTGGGGCAGAGAGAGAGGGAGACACAGAATCTGAAGCAGGCTCCAGGCTCTGAGCTGTCAGCACAGAGCCCGATGTGGGGCTTGAACTCACGAACTGTGAGATCGTGACCTGAGCTGAAGTCGAATGCTTAACCGACTGAGCCACCCAGGTGCCCCAATAAAGTGCTTTTAAATTAAGGTATGAACTTTTTAAAGATCTAATGCTACTGCACACTTAATAGACTACAGTGTAGTATAAACATAACTTTTATATGCACTGGGAAACCAAAAAATTCATTTTGACCCACTCTATTGTTTTGGTCTGGATCTGAACCTGCAATATCTCTGATGTGTGCCTTTACCTTTCTTCTTACTACTTTATAAGACTTATTCACACATTAATGGTATTGCTCCTTTATCTTCTATGATACAAATTTTTTTCAGTTCATTGTTTTTGTTTATTATGTTTTTAGTGCACACTTCAGATTTTATATATAAATGTGTAAGGTCCATCCCATCCTTCCTTTTACCTGGCTTTGCTATGCACCCAGAAAAGCTTTGTCACCCATGTAAAATTGTGAGCAGTTACATATGTTCTGCTAGTACGTGTACTGGTTGATTTTTACTTGTCTTTATATGACATATATTTAAGTATATGATAGGTAAGGGGAAGCTTGTACTTTAACTTTTTCTCCATATGTTTTCTACTTGTTGGAAACACTCTTATACTGAATTCTTATATGTACTTTAGGTCTTTTCAGAATTTCCTGTTCTCTTCCACCATGTATCTGCCTGTGACAGGTCCACAGTATTTTAAGTATTGTATCTATTGTAGTTTTTCTATCTGCTAAGACTAATTCCTGGTGATAACTTTTCTTTTTCAAGTTTTCCAAGGCTATTCTCAAATGAGTATTTCTCAATGAACTTAGAATCTTTTTGTCAAGTTCTGCAGAATAGTGTTGGGAATTTTGTGAGCTCATACACCTTACAGGTTGATGAGATAGAATTAATATCTTTATGAGGTTGCTCTTCTCTGCATTTCTTCATATATATTACATACACACACATACACACACACACACATGTGTGTGTGTGTGTGTGTGTGTATGTGTGTGTATCTTTTTTTTTTTTTTTTCCTCCCCAGGCTTCTCAGTAAAATTTCCTTCATGTAGGTTTTTCACATATCTTGTTGAGTTTATTTCCAGATTTTTTTGGTTGTTGTTGCTATTGAGTGTCCTTCCCCATTCTATTATATATATTTTTCACCTGTTAAGAGTTGGTGTAGAGAAAAGCAACTGAGCAATTTAAGTTTAGTTATTTATATATTTGTAAGTAATCTTTACATCCAATGTGTACTCAGACTCAAGACCCTGAGATCGAGAATTGCAGTCTCCTCAGACTGAGCCAGCCAGGTGCCCCTCCATCGCAGATCCTATCCATACATTTTTCTATTTGGTTAACATTTTACCAGTCCTTGCTAGTACTAATTTCTGAATAGCTGATATAGAGAATGTTGGTAGTCTATGGGAATGCAAGCTGGTGCAGCTACTCTGGAAAACAGTATGGAGGTTCCTCAAAAACTAAAAATAGAACCACCCTGTGACCCAGCAGTTGCACTACGAGGCATTTATCCAAGGGATATAGGTGTGCTGTTTCGAAGGGACACCTTCACCCCCATGTTTATAGCAGCACTATCAACAATAGCCAAAGTATGAAAAGAGCCCAAATGTCCATCGATGGATGAGTGGATAAAGAAGATGTGGTATGTATATACAATGGAGTATTACTCGGCAATCAAGAAGAATGAAATCTTGCCATTTGCAACTACGTGGATGGAACTGGAGGGTATTATGCTGAGTGAAATTAGTCAGAGAAAGACAAAAATCATATGACTTCACTCATATGAGGACTTTAAGGGACACAACAGATGAACATAAGGGAAGGGAAACCAAAATAATATAAAAACAGGGAGGGGGACAAAACAGAAGAGACTCATAAATATGGAGAACAAACTGAGGGTTACTGGAGGGGTTGTGGGAGGGTGGATGGGCTAAGTGGGTAAGGGGCACTAAGGAATCTACTCCTGAAATCATTGTTGCACTATATGCTAACTAATTTGGATGTAAATTAAAAAAAATAAAAAATAAAAAAAATGTTGGTAGTCTAATTGAAAATACATCCAAAGTTAACAGGTCACTTGTGTACTAAAAAGTCACGAGTACTATTGGTTTATTGCAAGGATGACTGCTTAGATATGTGGCCGGTGATAGACAAGAAAATACTAACAGCTAATGATTTTTACAGCATGTATGTACATCTCTGAGACCTGAGCTCAGTCAAGCCAGTACAGACTTCAGACCTTCAGACTTCTAACAAAAATCCCAGGGGGAAACATGTCTTAACAACAGTGCATAAAATGATTAGGAAGATAATATATAAAAATATATTATTTGTAATTTGTTAGAAACCTTATTACAAGGAACTTACCTGACTTTTAAAAAATATTAAAAAATTTTTTTCATTGTGGTAAAATACAGGTAATGTAAAATTTAGCATCTTAAACATTGTTTTTTACAGCTTTATTGAGGTATCATTTGTATACCATAAGATTTACTCAATTTAAGTGTACAGTTCAATGAATTTTAGTAAATTTATGGAGTTAATGCAGCTTTCATCACAGTCTAATTTTAGAACATTTGTGATATCCCCAAAAGAAACTTCTTGCCCATTTGTGGTCATTCCCTGTCCCTATTCCCAGTCCAGACAGCCACCAGTCTGCCTCTCCTTTTCCAGAAATTTCTCAGAACTCCTTTAGCCTCAGTTTCTTTGTCCAAAAAATGGGTTTCCCGATGATCCTTACTTCATTTTATCATTGTGTGGATTAGGTGAGATAATCCAGTATCGGTCCATTGTCTGGTATTCAGTAAGCACTCAGTGAGTATTAGCTATCATTATTATTTTACCTAGCTATCTGCAATCCTTAGGGATTAAACCTGCCACGTTTTCTTAGATCTAAAATATTAAATCAGATTTACTCAACTGCCTTTTTTTTTTTTAACTGAACTTTAAACTACTTTTATTTATTTTTTAAGTTTACATCCAAGTTAGTTAGCATATGATTTCAGGAGCAGATTCTTTAATGCCTCTTACCCATTTAGCCCGTCCCCCCTCCCATCACCCCTCCAACAACCCTCTGTTTGTTCTCCATATTTAAGAGTCTTATGTTTTTGTCCTCCTTCCTGTTTTTATATTATTTTTGCTTCCCTTCCCTTATGTTCATCTGTTTTGTATCATAAAGTCCTCACATGAGTGAAGTCATATGATATTTGTCTTTCTCTAATTTCGTTTAGCATAATACTCTCTAGTCCATCCATGTAGTTGCGAATGGCAAGATTTCATTCTTTTTGATTGCCAAGTAATACTCCATTGTATATATATACACCACATCTTCTTTATCTATTGATGGACATTTGGCTCTTTCCATACTTTGGCTATTGTTGATAGTGCTGCTATAAACATGGGGGTGAATGTGTCCTTTCGAAACAGCACACCTGTATCCCTTGGATAAATACCTAGTGCAATTGCTGGGCCGTAGGGTAGTTCTATTTTTAATTTTTTGAGGAACCTCCATACTATGTTCCAGGGTGGCTGCACCAGTTTGCATTCCCATCAGCAGTGCAAAAGAGATCCTCTTTCTCTGCATCCTCGCCAACATCTGTTGTTGCCTGAGTTGTTAATGTTAGCCATTTTGATACGTGTGAGGTGGTATCTCATTGTGGTTTTGATTTGTATTTCCCTGATGATGAGTGATGTTGAGCATCTTTTCATGTGTCAGTTGGCCATCTGGATGTCTTCTTTAGAGAAGTGTCTATTCATGTGTTTTGCCCATTTCTTCACTGAATTATTTGTTACTTAGATGTTGAGTTTGATTAAGTTCTTTACAGATTTTGGATACTAACCCTTTAGTTCATATGTCGTTTGCAAATATCTTTTCCCATTCCGTCAGGTGCCTTTTACTTTTGCTGATTGTTTCCTTTGCTGTGCAGAAGCTTTTTATTTTGATGAGTCCCACATCTTAAGCATTTTGTGTGTGTGCATCGTAACCATTTTTAAGTGTATAGCGTTGTTAAGTACGTTTACATTGTCATGCAACCAGAACTCTTCATCTTGTAAAACTGACACCTTGCACCCATTAAACAACAAATCCCCATTCCTGCTTCCCACACCCTGGTAACTACTGTTCCACTGTCTCTGTGAATTTGACTACTTTACTACTTGACATAACTGGACTTACATAGTATTTATCTTTTTATAACTGGCTTATTTCACTTGGCAAAATATCCTCAAGGTTCCTCTGTGTTTTAGTATGTTTCAGAATTTCCCTTTTTCAGGCTGAGTAATGTTTCATTGTATGTACATACCACATTTTGTTTATTCATTTATCCATTGATGGACACATGGGTTGCCTCCACCTTTAGCCTATTGTGAATAATGCCACCGTGGGTGTGGATGGGTTGTATGTGTAATGCTCATGTACAAATATCTGTTTGAGCCCCTGCCTTCAATTCTTTGAGTATATATCCAGAAATGGAATTGCTGGTTCATATGGTAATTCTATTTGTAATTTTTAGAGGAACCTCCATACTGTTTTCCACGGCAGCTGCACCTTTATATTTCCACCAACAGTGTACAAGGGTTCCAGTTTCTCCACATCCTTGCCAGCATGCATTATTTTCCATCTTTTTTATAGTAGTCATCTTGAGGAATGTGAGATGGTATCTCATTGTAGTTTTGATTTTGCATTTCCCTAATGATCAGTGTTGTTTAGTATCTTTTCATGTATTGTGTATCTGCTTTGGAGAAATGTCTATTCAGGTCCTTTGCCCATTTTTGAACAGAGTTTCTGTTGTTATGTCGTAGTTCTTTATATATTCTGGGTATTAACTCCTTATCAGATACATGACTTGCCAATATTTTCTCCTATTCCATGGATTGCCTTTTCACTCTGTTGATTGTGTCCTTTGATAGTCAGAAGTTTTACATTTTGATGTAGTCCTGTTTATCTGTTTTTTGTTTCCTGTGCTTTTGGAGTTCTACTCAAGAAATCATTGCCAGATCCAATGTCACAAAGATGTCCTTCCTTTGTTTCTTCTCCTTTGTTTCTTCTAAGAGTTTTATAGCTTCAGCTCTTAAATTTAGGTCTTCGATCCATTTTAGGTTTATTTTTGTAAATGGTATAAGGTAAGGGTCCAACTTCATTCTTTTGCATGTGGATTATAGTTTTCCCAGCACCGTTTGCTCAGAAGACTGTCCCCCGTTGAACGGTCTTGGCACCCTTGTCAAAAATCATGTGACCCCATGTATTAGTTTACTATGGCTGCCATAATAAAGTACCACAGACTGTGGCTTAAATAACAAATTTAGTTTCTCACAGTTCTGGATGCTGGAAGTCTGAGATCAAGGTGTTGATAGGGCTGATTTCTTCTGAGGCCTCTCTCTTGAGCTTGTGGATGGCCATTTTCTCGCTGTATCTTCACATAGTTGTCCTTCTGTGCATGTCTGTGTCCTAATCTCTTCCTATAAGGACAACAGTCCTATTGGACTAGTGCCCATTTGTATAATTTCAGTTTACTTTACCTCTTTTAAGGCTTTATCTCTAAATACAGTCACATTCTGAGATAATGAGGGGGGTAGGACTTCAACATATCAATTGGGGGCAGTACAGTTCAGCTCATAACATCATATATGCAAGGGTTTATTTCTGGGTTCTTTCCTCTCTTTCATTGGTGTATATGTCTCTTTATGCCAGTATCACATTGTTTCAATTATTGTAGCTTTGTAATAAGTTTTGAAATTAGCAGTTGTGAGGGGCGCCCCCGGGGTGACTCTCAGTTGGTTGATTGTCTGACTTTGGCTCAGGTTGTGATGTCATGGTTTATGAGTTCAAGCCCCGCATCGGGCTCTCTGCTGTCAGCCTGGAAGCCCACTTCAGATCTTCTGTCCCCCTTTCTCTTTGCCCCTCCCCCACTGGCACGCCCGCACACACGTGCTCTCACACAAAAATAAAACATTTACAAAAATGTTTTTTTTAATTAATTGTGAAATCTTTAGCTTTGTTCTTCTTTTTCAAGATTGTCTTGGCTCTTTGGAGTCCCTTGAGATTCCATATGAATTTTAGAATGGATTTTTCTCTTTCTGCAAAAAATGCCATTGGGATTCGGATAAGGATTTCACTGAATCCCTAAGGATCAAAAATCCAAAAAAGTAGATCATTTTGGGGGAGGTTTGCCACCTTAGTATTAAATTTTTTTAATACATGAATATGGATATCTACCCATTTATTTATGTCTTTAATTTTAAAGTTTCTGGCAAAATTTTGTAGTCTTTTGCGTTCTTGGTTAAGTTTACTTCTGTGTAATTCTTTTTGATGCTATCGTAAATGGAATTTTTTTTAAATTTCATTTTCTAATTGTCCATTGTGGTTATATACAAACAAATGAATTTTGTGTACTGATTTTTTTATTCTGCAATTTTGCTGAATTTATTTCTAACAGGCTTTTTATGAACTCTTTAGGGCTTTCTATATATAAAATCATGTCTGTATACAGAGATAATTTTTGCTTCCTCCTTTTTAATTTAGATGCCTCTTATTTCTTTCTCTTGCCTGATTGCTCTGGCAATCCAGTATGATGTTAAATAGAAGTTGTACAAGTGGGAAGCCTGTCTTATTCCTAGTCATAGAGGAAGAGCTTTCAGGCTTTTACCAGTTTGATACGATGTTAGTTAAGAGTTTTTCACATATGGCCTTTATTATGTTGAAATAGAGGAACTTAACTGACTTTTAAAGAAGGTGACACTGTTCTTAGCAAATTTGTCCAAAAGGTGAAATATCTCACTACTCTGTTTCAAAGAAGTTAAAAACCACTTTTCCTATTTGAATAACAAAAAGTTGAAATAAAAATTTTACTTACAATTTCAAAGTGTAGGAGATTGTATCTTTCTCCCAAAGCAGGGATAATTGCTTTTTGGTTTTTTTTCTTGTTTTATTTTAGAGAGAGAGCACACGAGCATGTGCCAGTAGGAGGGTGCAGAGAGAAAGAGAATCTTACTCAGGCCCCACAGCCAGTGTGGAGCCAAATGTGCTACTTGATCCCATGACCCTGGGATCATGACCTGAGCCAAATAAAGAGTCAGACACTCAACTGACTAAGCCACCCTGGTGCCCCAATGGCTATGTTTATATATACTAAAGAGGTAAACTACTGTGTATAAATTGAATTTTTTCCTTTTTTTGAAATATATTAGTCTCTTATGTAGAAAACAAAAAGTGGAGTCACACATCTTTGTTAAAATAATTTTAGCTTTTATAATTGCCCACGTATGTACGTTTACTGCGATCTTTATTTCTTCATTGGGCTTCAGGTTACTATAAGGTGTCCTTTTGTTTTAGCAGTTCTTGCCGGGTAGATCTGGTGGCAGTGAATTTGCTCAGCTTTTGTTGATCTGGGAATGTCCTAATGTCTCCTGAGTTTTGAAGGACAGTTTTGCTGGATATAGGATTTTTGTTTGCAGGGTTTTTTTCTTTTCTTTGTCTTTTTTTAAAGTAGGGCTCCATGTCCAGTGTGGAGCCCAGTGCAGGGCTTGAACTCAGATCAAGACCTGAGATCAAGACCTGAGCTGAGGTCGAGTTGGACGCTTAACTGACTGAGCCACTCAGGCGCCTTAGCAGGCGTTTTTCTTTCAGTTCTTTGAATGTATGGATCTACTGCCTCTGGTCTCCAGAGTTCCTGGTGAGAGATCTGAGAATCTCTTTGAGGATCCCCTGTATGTGATGAGTCGCTTCTCTCTCGCTGCTTTCCAGATTCTCCGTGTCTTTGGCTTTTGACAGTTGACTACAGTGTGTCTTGTGTGGGTCTTTTGAGTTCATCCTGCTTTGAGTTTTTTAAGTTTCACGTCTTTCACCTAAGGAGTTTTAGGCCATTATTTCTTCAAATGTTTTCTCTGTCCCTTTCTTTCTTCTTTTTCTGGGATTTCTACAGTGCTTTTGTTGGTCTGCTTGAAGATGTCTTCACAGGTCCCTTAGACTGTGTTCACTTTTATTCAGTATTTTTTCTTTCTGTTCCTTAGACTTGGTAATTTCAGTTGTCCTATTGTCAAGTCCACTGATTCTTTTGTCTGCCTGTGCAGATCTGCTTTTCAGTCTAGTGGTGAATTTTTCAGTGTAGTTATAGTACTTTGCAGCTTCAGATTTTTTTTTTTTTTGTTTCTTTTTACATTTTCTCTTTGTTGATATTTGCATCTTTCCTTACATTGTTTTCTTGGCCTTCTCTACATCTTCCTTTAGTTCTTTGAGCATCTTCTTTTTAAAATTTATTTCTATTTTTATTAATGTTTATTTTTGAGAGAGTAAGCACACAAACTGGAGAGGGAGGGAGGGAGGGAGAGAGAGAGGGAGAGAGAGGGAGAGAGAGAGAGAGAGGATCCGAAGCAGGCTGTGTGCTTTCAGCACAGAGCTCAGTGTGGGGCTCAAACTCACAAAGCATGAAATCATGATCTGAGCCAAAGTCGGATGCTTAACCAGCTGAGCCCCCCAGGTGCCCCAGTTCTTTGACCATCTTTAAGATAGTTGTTTTAAAGTATTTGTCTAGTACATCTACCACCAAGTCTTCTTCAGGAGCATTTTTTTTTTTTTTAAGTTAATGTATTTTGAGAAAGTGCAAGCAGGGGAGGGGCAGAGAAAGAGGGAGAATCTCAAGCAGGCTCCGTGCTGTCAGTACAGAGCCCCAATGGGGGGCTCAAACTCATGAAGCAGTGAGATCTTGAGTTGAAATCAAGAATTGGACACTCAACCAACTGAGCCATCCGGGTGCCCCTTCAGGGACAATTTCTGGTTTTTTGTTTTGTTTTGTTTTTCCATTTGAATGGGCCACACTTTCCCTTTTTTTTTTTTTTTTTTGTATGCCTGGTGCTTTTTTGTTGAAAACTGGACATTTGAACCTAATGATGCGGTGACTCTGGAAATCAGAATCTCTCCCTTCCTCGGGGTTTGCTGGGCTTTTTGTTTTTTGTTTTTTGTTGTAGCCTGTGTGTCAAGAATTAGCTGAGGTTTAGGGGTGCCTGGGTGGCTCAGTCACTTAAGCATTCACCTTCAGCTCATGACCTCATGACCTCATGGTTCATGAGTTCAGGTTCTGCATTAGGCTCTGTGCTGACAGCTCAGATTCTGGAGCCTGCTTCGGATTCTGTGTCTCCCTCTCTGTCTGCAAACCTCCCCCCACCCCCTCCACCCTGGTTTGCACTCTGTCTCTCTCTCTCTCTCTCTCTCTCTCTCTCTCAAAAATAAATATCAAAAAGAAAAAAAGAAAAAGAATTAGCTGAGGTTTCTGAACTTAAGGTCTTCTCAAGTCTTCTAAGCCTGTGCCTTTCCCTGGATGTGCATGGTGACTTTCTCATTTCCCCTGTGTATATGGTTGCTTTCGAATGTCAGTCTGGCTCCCACATGTCAGTCTGGCTCACAGAAGGGAAAAAAGACAAATGGAGGGGTGAGTGGAAGGAGAAGTACTGTTGCTTTATTTATTAAAAATGTTTGTTCATTTTGAGAGAGAGTGCTTGTGAGCAGGGGAGGGGCAGAGAGAGAAAGAGAGAGAGGGAGGGAGGGAGAGAGAGAATCCCAAGCAGGCTCTGCGCTGCTAGCATAGAGCCTGACATGGGGCTCAGACTCACAGACCGTGAGGTCACGACCTGAGCCAAAATCAAGAGTCGGGCACTCAACCGACTGAGCCACCCAGGTCCCCCAGCACTGGAGCTTTAAATCCCCTTTGAAGTCACTTCCACCTGAGGGAAGGTGCAGCAGTGGAGGGAGGTGTTTGTCCACCTTCCCCTTTGCTCCTCTGAGATCGGAAGCAGCAGTCCGTGATCAGAACACAGATGCCCCGTATTTGGAGGACAGAATCCTTGCTGCCTACTCTGGCTCCCACAGACTGTGCAGGCTGCTCCAGAAACACGTGCAGGGCTGGGGGCTGGGTAGCTGCTACTGTGCCAAGAGCTAAAATTCACCAAAATTTACCACCTAAGCCTTCCTCTGTGAGCTACAAGCCTTCAGTAGACTCCAGAGCTCCAAAATAGTCACCTCAGACAGATTCCACCAGTGCCATTGTTGTCTTGGTGGGCACAGGTTTCTGCTGCTTCCTCCTCTTCCACTTCCCAGAATATTCCTCATAAATTTTTTAAAAAGGTTTTACTTGGACAGTTTGCAAACAGTGAGAGAATCTTAACCCCCAGGACTGCCACCATTTTGTGTGCACATGCCACGCCCTGGGAGCAGCACTCCTCCTGGTCTCCGAAACCTCTTCTGCGGCACATTCTTTCAGGTGTGGGGCAGGCGGCCTGCACAGAGCAGTGGGCTGGAGAGCACCGGCCCAGGACCCAAGGCTCTTCCCAGGCCCTGGGAGGACAGAGACTAGGATAGCTACTTCTTCTAGCCGGGACTTGATTTTTTTTATCCAGAAAGTGTGAGAATTGGACTGGATTCGTGTTTCTTCAGCAAACAAACTGTTGTGTATAATCCAGACCAAAAAACCTCCCAAGTTCAGCAGTACATGAAGCGAAAATAAGAGTTTAAATTAGGAGGGGAGGGTGGGTGAGGGGTACTGAGGAGGGCACCTGTTGGGATGAGCACTGGGTGTTGTATGGAAATGAATTTGACAATAAATTCCATGTTAAAAAAAATTAAAAAATAACTAAATTATTACAGCAATTTTTTAACACTGGTCTAGTGAATTACAGAAAATGTGTCAAAGCAGACATGCAAAGCAGAGTCAGCATAAGTGAAGTTAAGCTTTTACCATGACTCTGTGATTTGCAGTTCAAATGGAGGGTGGATATAATTTGGGAAGCTATAGGCAACCCTCTTTGTGCGATCTGGCCCCAGTTTCCTCACCTGAAAAGCAGGGGCTGGAAGAGTCGTCCTCTAAGAAGACCTTCCAGTTGTAACTCCGAAATTCTCAGTTCTGTGACTGCAGGGCATAAAGCTGGGCTCATGAGGGTGATGGGAGTGCTGCGGCTTCAGAGCTTCCTTTCTGACTCCTGTTCTGCTTGGCTCCTCCGTGTGTATGTAGGCGACAGAGAACATGGCAGGTGGGACACGGAGGGCCGCGTTTCTTGGCTGGATTAAAAGTGCCAGTGGAGTTGTGTGGCTTGGAGGGAGGGTTGCTTCCATTGTCTCCCAAAGATGGTGTTAGGAAGTACAAAGACAAATCTCTATTTTAACCTTTTTATATGTGCTTTATCGAGTATTTTAAAAAATGTGTAGCTAGCACATCAGATTTGTTGTTTCAAAGAGGTGGCTGCTTAAGATGCGGCTCCCACTTTGAAAAATGGCGTCAGCCTAAAGGGAAAGGTTATTAAGTCCCCATGGTATTTGATGACAGCAGAGGTTCTGATGGGGAGGGGGTGGTGACTAGATTCCAGACGCCCTGGCCCTGGCCTGAGGGACCGGTCACACCTTACCAGCATGGCCGTGAGCCTTCGCCTTGCTCTGCGCCCTCTGGAGGCTGCTCCACAAGGGAGCTTACATTCCTGCTCCGAGGGGACGATGGGGCCCGGGGGAGAGCTGCTGAGTGGGACGGGCCCCAGCTCTCCCTTCTGAGGCAGGGGTCTTGGAGCCCAGCTCCACAGGGTGGTGTCCTGGAGGGTTTCTTCTAGCAGGTGGTGCTGGCCAGCTGTGCCCTGGAGTCCGGGGGTGGGGGGGCTGGTTCACCCAGCTGGGGGGCGAGGGCATGCACAGTGCCTCCGG
Source organism: Panthera pardus (assembly GCF_024362965.1). Taxonomy (NCBI): domain Eukaryota; kingdom Metazoa; phylum Chordata; class Mammalia; order Carnivora; family Felidae; genus Panthera; species Panthera pardus. The sequence goes on from NW_026527013.1 coordinate 16,952,112, forward strand.
CCCAGCCCTTTTTTGTGTTGGGCACTTGCTTCTTGGAGAGTATGTTGTCTACTCTTCTCTTTGAGCACAGGTTTTGTCTGCTTTGTTTTGTTTCCCCAAAATGGGAAAAGTTTTGTTTTTTATAAAGAGTAAAAGTATTCAATATAAAAAATAGAGTATTAAATACATATCTCTATGTATATAGAGAATAGGATAAATTACTTAGACCCAGTGGTAATCATGTAACATTTTGGTGTATAACCTTCTAGAATCTTTTGTCTTTGTGTATATACCTAGTTGGCTCTCATTATCTACGTAATTTTACATAAATGAAATCATACTGCTCATCTGTTACTTTTTTTTCCCCCAACGATAAATATGTCATAAACATCTAAACATAATAGAGACTCTTGTCTTCAGCCTTTGTGGCTGTAGAGTATTCTCTTTTGTGGGTAGGTGTGACATAATTTATTTAAACAGTCCTCTTTAATGGAAATTTTGGTGGCATCCAGTATTTGGCCCTGTTAATAATACTGTGATAAATACCCTGTGTGTTCATCCACGCATTTGCTTTACTGGGTATCTTTTACTGTAGGTTTTAGATACAGAACTGTGGGTCAGCATTAAGTACTTTAATGTTTTTTTCCTAGTATTTATTTTTTTTGAGAGCAGCGGGGAGGGGCAGAGAGAGGCTAGGGGTGGCAGGGCTCAGAGGATCTGAAGCAGGCTCCGAGCTGACAGCAGACAGCCTGATGTGGGGCTGGAACTCACAAACCCTGGGATCATGACCCGAGTTGAAGTCAGATGCTTAACTGAGCCACCCAGACACATCGTACATTAACATTTTTAATGTATGTTTTAAAACTGCCTTCCAGAAAGGTGGGACTGAGCCAGCCAGCCAGCCCTGGCTGGTGGGATGGGTGTTGAACAACTACAGGTTTAGCTGTGGGCTTTCTTTGCATCCCTTGGAGTGTGCAGTCTCCTAGCTCAGATGTATGTTTCTTGGGCATCTGTGGGCAGACAGACCTGCCTGTACTCTACCCCAAATGATGGCAGGCCTGCTTCTCCCATCTGCCCCCCAGAATGCGGTCCGTGTCCCACGGGACTTTGAGGGCTGCAGTGTCCTCCGCAAGTACCTAGGCCAGCTCCACTACCTGCAGAGTCGGGTCCCCATGGGCTCGGGCCAAGAGGCCGCTGTTCCTGTCACCTGGTAAGAGCTGGCAGGCAGGGCTGGGGGGAGCCTGGAGGGTGCCTGGGCAGCCCAGGGTGTTTGGATGGTGGGGGTGTCCCTTCCCTTTACTCTCCTTCCCGCCCCCTTCCTTGCTGCCGAGGATGGGGAGTGGCTTGGTGTGGTCTCCCCAGGCCTCCCTCTGACCTGCAGTGGGGTAGCTGGTCCCATCACCTGGCCTCAAGGTCCCGGCCAGCTCCTTCCCTTAAGATGATGGGGGTGGCCTGTCTGCAGGACCGAGATCTTCTCTGGCAAGTCTGTGGCCCATGAGGACATCAAGTATGAGCAGGCCTGCATTCTCTACAACCTCGGTGAGCTGCCTAACCCCTTCTCCATGTCCCTACCTCCCAGGCCCGCCAACCTAGGATCTCAGCTCAGCAGAAAGTCACAAAGGCAGTGTGCTCATGGACAGAAGGTCCCCGGATTCTGACCCCTTCACTGCCTCCCCCATAGCTCTGCCAGCACCTCTTTTCTGGGCCGTGGGCAGCCACCTGCTGGGGAGAAGCTCCATTGGGCTGGCTGCCACATGGTGTTGCTGCTGTGTGCTCTGGCCAGGAGTAGCGACCTGTCTTCATAGACTGGACAGCACTGCCTTGGCTTCTGGTTGGTCTCAGCTAGCCCTGCTGACTTGGCCTTAGTGTGGCTCAGGGGAGGTGCCTGGGGAGCCCCAGAGTCCTGTGTAGGCACCCCTGGGGCTTCAAGACTGGACCTGTAGGCTAGGGGCTATGGATGGGAGCTCCTCCTTCCAACACCCACACCTCTGCCTGGTGTAGAGCAGCAGACTGAGGGGCCAGGCTGGACTTCTGAGTGTGTCCTTGGGCCAGCAGCCCCAGTTTTCAGATCCCTGTTTTCCTGACTGTGAGTGACAACACTGCCCCCTCTGCCTTACACTTGACAAAGGTGTGGGCAGCCTGGGGAGCGGCCCCGGGCCAGCCCTGACACCATGTTCTCTGACTCCCCAGGGGCACTGCACTCCATGTTGGGGGCCATGGACAAGCGGGTGTCTGAGGAGGTGAGGAGGGGAGGGGCAGTGGGTGGGACAGAGGACATAACCCAGGAGGGGTGCTGAGCGTCCTTCACCCCCAGAGTTTGCGTCCTGTCCTGCGGGAGTGGACACGGGCAGCTGTCTGGCTCTGCCTCTGGCCATCCTCCGCCTCTTCCCCTCCCAGGGCATGAAGGTCTCCTGCACTCACTTCCAGTGCGCGGCAGGCGCCTTTGCCTACCTGCGCGAGCACTTCCCTCATGCCTACAGCGTTGACATGAGCCGCCAGATCCTCACTCTCAATGTCAACCTCATGCTGGTGAGGAGGTGCCCTTGTTGGGGCCCGGTTGAATCCGGGGATGGGGACGGCTGGTGCCGGCTCCTAGACCAGGCCCTGTGCAGGTGGCAGTGGGGCCTTGGCTTTGAGCTTTTGAGCCCCGGTGGATCAGAGCGGGGCAGCGCTTCTTGGAGTAGGGGAGGTTGGAGGAGCGAGGACAGGGGAGGGGAATCCCTCTGTGGTCCCCCTGATGGGAAGGGTAAGATCTCCGGGTAAACAAGCGAACGCACCTGCATTCGTTGGTCCAGGGCCAGGCTCAGGAGTGCCTTCTGGAGAAGTCAATGTTGGACAACAGGAAGAGCTTCCTGGTGGCCCGCATCAGCGCACAGGTAGGGACGGGGGTGGGTGGTGGCCCTCAAGGGACTGAGAGCAGGCCTTTAGTTCACTCCTGACCCCCACTCACGGCCCCATCCTGGCTCCCAGGTGGTGGATTACTACAAGGAGGCATGCCGGGCCTTGGAGAACCCTGACACCGCCTCGCTGCTGGGCCGGATCCAGAAGGACTGGAAGAAGCTCGTACAGATGAAGATCTACTACTTTGCAGCTGTGGCTCATGTGCGAGCACTGTGACCACTGGGGGAGGGGGGATGGGCCGGGGGTGGGGCTGCCACAGCTGGGAAGTAAGTGGTGGCGTCTCTTCTCTCTCGCCAGCTGCACATGGGGAAGCAGGCTGAGGAGCAGCAGAAGTTCGGGGAGCGGGTGAGTGAGCCACGGCAGGGGGTTAGGACTAAGTCCAGCCTAGGGGGTGCTAGAGGGGAAACTTCCCTTACCGAGTAGGAGAGGTTGTCCTGGCCGTCCCTCACCCCCACATCCTTGGCCACCGCTGGCTGTAGGCCTGGTGTTTCTTTTATGTTGTCCCATCTGTTTTCACCCTGATCCCAAGAGGCCTGAGGAGGTGGGGCAGGGGGTGACACTGAGCTGTTGGCTGGGCTGGTGCCTGGCTGCTTCCTCAGCTTCTGGTCTTCTAATGGGTCACCCGATGGCCAGGCAGGGCTTAATGGGGTGGCAGGAGGAGGGAAGGATGGACCGGGCTCTGCCTGCTGCCCCGTACAGGTCGCATACTTCCAGAGTGCCCTGGACAAGCTTAATGAAGCCATCAAGTTAGCCAAGGTAAAGCTGAGGAAGAGCATGGCTGCCCCTCAGAGCCCTGAGAGTACATGGTGGGGCTGAGGCTTGTCCTGACGCTGGCTTGACTTGGTGCTGAGTGTCCTCCCCACTCCCCGTCCCCCCCCACCTTCCCTGTCCTACAGGGCCAGCCTGACACTGTGCAAGATGCGCTTCGCTTCACTATGGATGTCATTGGGGGAAAGTGAGTCTGTGGGGCCGGTGGTGGCCCCGGTTCCTACTTGTTGGGAAGGGTCTTGGCCCTTTGCCCGCATCATGTACCTGAGAATAGTGGGCCCCCTGGGAGGCTAGGTCCTGGATCCCTGCTGATTGCTGGACTCCCCACTTCCCCTTCTGACCCCAGGTACAATTCTGCCAAAAAGGACAATGACTTCATCTACCACGAGGCTGTCCCAGTACTGGACACCCTGCAGCCCGTGAAAGGTCTGGAGCTGAGCCGAGGCTGAGGCTGGGGGTAGGGGGTGAAGACGGGAGGACAGAACAGAGGCAGACTCCGCTTGTGTGGACTTGGTCTCCAGTTGTTCCTCTCCCTCCCAGGTGCCCCCTTGGTAAAGCCCTTACCAGTGAACCCCACAGACCCGGCCGTTACGGGCCCTGACATCTTTGCCAAACTGGTACCCATGGCTGCCCACGAAGCGTCGTCACTGTACAGGTGGGCAGGAGGGGCCGGCCCCGTTCTTAGCACACGTGGGGTTGGGATGTCTCAGGACATAGGTTTCCAACAACTGCTCTGTCACTTCTGCAGTGAGGAGAAGGCCAAGCTGCTTCGGGAGATGATGGCCAAGATTGAGGACAAGAATGAAGTCCTGGAGTGAGTGTGGGGCCGGAGGTGACACAGCAGATGTCTGTGGGGTCCCCAGTGCTGCCTGCAGCAGGGAAAGGAATAACGAATGTCCTCTTGCACCAGGTTTCCTAGCACTGCTTTTCCTGCCCATGGTCTCGGGTGCTGGATTTAGAGGGTGAAAGTCACAGGTCTTGGGAGGACAGTGTCCCTCTGTCGCATTTTCTTCACCAGTGCCCCGGGTCTGTTCTGTGGGGCCAGGTCAAGACCTCCAGTGGTAGAGTCAGGATGCGAACTTGCCCTTTGCTAGGACCTCAGACCCAGTTTCAGTGGTGGGGCTCGCTCTCGGGAGAGGAATGAGAAGTTAGGTCAACACCCACCTGGTCCTCTTGCCCCCACAGCCAGTTCATGGATTCGATGCAGTTGGATCCGGAGACCGTGGACAACCTAGATGCGTACAGCCACATCCCGCCCCAGCTTATGGAAAAGTGTGCCGCTCTCAGTGTCCGGCCCGACACCGTCAGGAACCTTGTCCAGTCCATGCAGGGTGAGCAAGTGGGGAGAAACAGGTGGGTGGTGGAGGTCACCTGTAGTGGCCGCCTCCGTGTCCTCTGTTCCCCGAGGACGGAGGTTAGACTTCTGAGCACTAGGCACGAGCGCCCACCTCCATCCCTCCCTGGATCCCTGCGCCCTGTGTGCCCTGCTCGGCGAGCACTGGGTCACACACGGGCCCTTGACTGAGTGGGCGGTTCTGTCTCCCTGGGGATGGACGCAAACGGGCGCCTAGTGTGCCTACCTCAGGAACTGCGCCCCTCCCCTCCCCCGACACCCCCTAGTGCTGTCAGGTGTGTTCACGGATGTGGAGGCCTCCCTGAAGGACATCAGGGAGCTGCTGGAGGAGGATGAGCTGCTTGAGCAGAAGTTGCAGGAGACCCTGGGCCAGGCCGGGGCCAGCCTGGCGGGAGGGGCCGGCTCCAAGGCGGAGCTGGCCGAGGTGAGGCGAGACTGGGCCAAGTACATGGAGGTCCACGAGAAGGCCTCCTTCACCAACAGCGAGCTGCACCGCGCCATGAATCTGCACGTCGGTAACCTGCGCCTGCTCAGCGGGCCGCTGGACCAGGTCCGGGCTGCCCTGCCCACGCCAGCCCTCACCCCAGGTGAGTCCCTCCCCTCCCCAGGGCAAGGGAGGCAGGGCTGGAGGCTCCGGTCTCACGACCACCGCTGCTCCCAGAGGACAAGGCCGTGCTGCAGAATCTGAAGCGCATCCTGGCCAAGGTGCAGGAGATGCGGGACCAGCGCGTGTCCCTGGAGCAGCAGCTGCGTGAGCTTATCCAGAAGGATGACATCACCGCGTCACTGGTGACCACGGAGCACTCGGAGATAAAGGTGGGTGGGTGAGCAGGGGGTGTCCCTGGGCTCCGCCTGTAAGCGGCGAGGCCCTGAGTGTCTGTCCTCCGCCTCCTTCCCGCAGAAGCTGTTCGAGGAGCAGCTGAAGAAGTATGACCAGCTGAGGGTGTACCTGGAGCAGAACCTGGCCGCCCAGGACAACGTGCTGCGGGCGCTGACGGAGGCCAACGTGCAGTACGCGGCCGTGCGGCGGGTGCTCAGTGACCTGGACCAAAAGTCAGTGTCCGGCCCCCTGCTCTTTCTCGCCCAGCCTCCCGCCCGGGGCGCGGCCTAAGCTGCTCACCTCGTGCTGGCCCTTCTGCCCCCCAGGTGGAAGTCCACACTGCAGACCCTGGTGGCCTCCTGTGAAGCCTACGAGGACCTGATGAAAAAGTCCCAGGAGGGCAAGGACTTCTATGCCGACCTGGAGAGCAAGGTGGCTGCCCTCTTGGAACGGGCCCAGTCCACCTGCCAGGCCCGAGAGGCTGCCCGCCAGCAGCTCCTGGACAGGTGGGTGCGGCCCCACACCCCAGGCTAGGCCGACAGGGGTTTGGCTCCATGACTTCCTCACCTCGTTCTGCAGGGAGCTGAAGAAGAAGCCACCCCCACGGCCCACAGCCCCGAAGCCGCTGCTGCCCCGGAGGGAGGAAGGAGAGGCGGTAGAGACCGGAGACCTGCCTGAAGAGCTGCGCAGCCTGCCTCCAGACGTGGTGGCTGGCCCGCGGCCACCCGACACCTACTTGGGAGCCGCCGCCCCTCTCCACTTTCCTCCCGGCCCCTTCCCCAGTGTTGCAGGCCCGGGACCCCACTATCTCTCAGGACCCTTACCTCCTGGTACCTACTCGGGCCACACCCAGGTATTGCCACCCAGGGTCCCCCAGGCCCCGGGACACCCTGCAATGGCCATGGCCCCCGGACCTGCCCTCTACCCGGCCCCTGCCTACACACCGGAGCTGGGCCTCGTGCCCCGATCCTCCCCACAGCACGGCGTGGTGAGTGGCCCCTATGCGGGGGTAGGGCCACCCCCACCGGTGGCAGGCCTACCCTCAGCCCCACCTCCCCAGTTTTCGGGCCCCGAGTTGGCCATGGGGGTTCGGCCAGCCACCACCACGGTAGATAGCATCCAGGCCCCCATCTCCAGCCACACGGCACCACGGCCAAACCCTAGCCCTGCTCCTCCCCAGCCCTGCTTCCCGGTGTCCCCACCGCAGCCACAACTGCTCCCTGCACCCTACACCTACCCTCTGGGGACCAAGCAACCCCTCACAGCTCCCCCTGCCCAGCACCACTTTCCTCCTGGGATTCCCCCAGGTTTTCCAGCCCCAAGGGTGGGGCCCCAGCCCCAGCCTCAGCCTCAGCCTCAGCCCCATCCCACAGGAGTACCATTTGGGCCCCAGCCCCCCCAGCAGCCCCTTCCACTCCAGCATCCGAACCTCTTCCCACCCCAGGCTCCAGGGCGGGTACCCCTCCAGCCCTCCCAGCCCCCCCAGCCTCCCTATCCCTTTACCCCTCAGCCTGGCGTCCTGGGACAGCCAACGCCGCCCCTGCACACACAGCTCTACCCGGGCCCCTCTCAGGACCCTCTGCCCCCCCATTCAGGGGCTCTGCCCTTCCCCAGCCCTGGGCCACCTCAGTCTCCCCATCCCACCTTGGCATATGGTCCTGCCCCTTCCTCCCGGCCTCTGGGCCCCCAGGCAGCCCCTCTCTCCATTCGAGGTCCCTCACCTGCTGGCCAGCCCACGCCCAACCCCCACCTGGTGCCTTCTCCGGCCCCATCACCGGGGCCTGGCCCAGTACCTCCTCAGCCCCCTCAAGCAGAGCCACCCCCATGTGCGCGCCGGGGCACCGCGACCGCGGACCTGCTCTCCTCCAGCCCTGAGAGTCAGCACGGGGGCACACAGCCTCCCGGGGGCGGGCAGCCCCTGCTGCAGCCTACGAAGGTGGACGCGGCTGAGGGCCGCCGGCCACAGGCCCTGCGGCTGATTGAGCGGGACCCCTACGAGCGCCCCGAGAGGCTGCAGCAGTTGCAGCAGGAGCTGGAGGCCTTCAGGGGCCAGCTGGGCGACGCAGGGGCTCTGGACGCCGTGTGGCGAGAGCTGCAGGAAGCACAGGAACAGGACGCCCGGGGCCGGTCCATCGCCATCGCGCGCTGCTACTCGCTGAAGAACCGGCACCAGGACGTCATGCCCTATGACAGTAACCGCGTGGTGCTGCGCTCGGGCAAGGATGACTACATCAACGCCAGCCGCGTGGAGGGGCTCTCGCCGTACTGCCCGCCCTTGGTGGCCACCCAGGCACCACTGCCCGGCACAGCCGCTGACTTCTGGCTCATGGTGCACGAGCAGAAGGTGTCGGTCATTGTCATGCTGGTGTCCGAGGCTGAGATGGAGAAGGTAAGGGGGGAGGGAGGGGTGCCGGAGAAGGTAAGAGGGGGCGGGGCGTGCCCAAGAAGGACCCTGCAGAGAGCCCTAACTGCCTCATCTGTTTTCTCTCAGCAAAAGGTGGCACGCTATTTCCCCACTGAGAGGGGCCAGCCCATGGTGCACGGTGCCCTGAGCCTGGCGCTGAGCAGCGTCCGCGCCACCGAGACCCACGTGGAGCGCGTGCTGAGCCTGCAGTTCCGCGACCAGAGCCTCAAGCGCTCGCTCGTGCACCTCCACTTCCCCACATGGCCCGAGTTGTGCGTCTGCTGCCCCGGGGTGGGGACGGTCGGGGCGTCGGATGGGGTCCCCCTCCGGCTCACGGGTCCTGCCCCCACCCCCGCAGAGGCCTGCCTGACAGCCCCAGCAACTTGCTGCGCTTCATCCAGGAGGTGCACGCGCACTACCTGCATCAGCGGCCCCTGCACACGCCGGTCATCGTGCACTGCAGGTAAGGCACGGAGCGGGAGCGGGCACTTGCCCGCGGGGGTCCTCCGGCCCCGGCCTCACGCCCCCTTCCCGCCGCAGCTCCGGGGTGGGCCGGACGGGGGCCTTTGCGCTGCTCTACGCGGCTGTGCAGGAGGTGGAGGCCGGCAACGGGATCCCCGAGCTGCCCCGGCTGGTGCGGCGCATGCGGCAGCAGAGGAAACACATGCTGCAGGAGAAAGTAAGGGGCTGGGCCGGCGGGCGCTGGTCGGGGCGGGGGGCCTGCCCCGGGGGGGGGGGGGGGGGTGACGAGGCCCCGCCTAGCTGACCGGGCCCGGGGCACCGCTGCAGCTGCACCTCAGGTTCTGCCACGAGGCGGTGGTGAGACACGTGGAGCAAGTGCTGCAGCGCCACGGTGTGCCCCCTCCGGGCAGGGCTCCGGCCGGCACAGGCAGCAGTCAGAAGGTGAGGAAGGCGCCCCTGGGGGCGGCCGGGCCGGCCGCAGCCCCGTGGACTCGTTTTCACGTGCTTCTGTCTCCACAGAATCACCTTCCTCAGGACTCCCAGGACCTGGTTCTCGGTGGAGACGTGCCCATCAGCTCCATCCAGGCCACCATCGCCAAGCTCAGCATTCGGCCTGCCGGGGGCCTGGATTCTCCGGCTGCCGGCCTCCCTGCCCCTGTAGAGCCCCCAGGCCTGCCGCCAGCCAGCCTCCCGGAGTCTGCCCAGCTCCCCTCCTCCTCCCCACCCCCTCTCTCTTCACCGCTGCCCGAGGTCCCCCAGCCTGAGGAGGAACAGCCAGCACCTGCGCCTCCCAGCCTGGGGCCCCCCTCTTCCTCCCTGGAGCTGTTGGCCTCCCTAACTCCGGAGGCCTTCTCCCTGGACAGCTCCTTGCGAGGAAAGCAGCGGATGAGCAAGCAGAACTTTCTGCAGGCCCATAACGGGCAGGGTCTGCGGGCTGCCAGGCCCACCGATGACCCCCTTAGCCTTCTGGATCCGCTCTGGACGCTCAACAAGACCTGAACAGGCTTTGCCTACCCGGTTTTTCCGCCACATCATCTCCCACGCCGGTCTGCCCATGCCTAGCAGGGCCTCTCAGGTGGGCCTGGCCTCTCCCATTCCCACTGCCTTCAGCCCTACCTGGCCCAGCCCGCACCCCTGTGGGGTTGAGATGTATCGCGGCCCTTGGGTCAAGTTCTCCTTTGTGGGACCTGACATTTTTCAGCTCTTTGCTATTAAAGTAATCAACCAACCCGTTCTGCGACCAGTGTCTGCCCACTGCTGCCTTAGGGAGGGAGCCGGAACCTCTTAACAAGCTTGGATGTGGACAGGTGGGATGACGACAGTGGGGTCTCCCCTGGTGTCCACACCTCGGAAAGGTTAAGAAAGGCGGCCTGCAGCACTGGCTTGCTGGACTGCTCCACCCTGTAACCACCCCTCTACAGTCGTGTACAGCTCCTGCCTGGAGCAGCTCTCAGAAGCATGTGACTAAGTGCTGGGGTTCAGGCACACGGAGGGCACGCAGAAGTGATGGAGCAGCTCGAGGGGAAGATGCAAGTGGTTTGAAAGGCCCGTGACAGATGGGATTTAAAAAAAAAACCAAAAAAACCTTTAATATTACAGTCAACGAGGCAGAACAGTTCTAGAGGCAGCTTCCAGAAGACTCTGCTCTGCACCGCAGCTCCTGCCCCCTCCACCCTGCCTCAGTCCAGCTTCTCCAGCACGGAGGGTACATACACCAGGCTGAGCTCACTGCCAAAGTTGCAGACGATGGCGGCATTGTCCAGCACCAGGATCTGGCGGGTGGGCTGGGCCTCACTGTTCTTCCCCAGGTAGACAGTCTGTAACAGGTCCCCGTAGTTTAGGTCCCAAAAGGAGACACAGCCCTGGCCGCCAGTCACCAGCAAGTTGTCAGAGATGACACCCAAGCTTGCTCCACAGCCCAGGTCCTAGAGGCAAAGACAGGATAACTCAGTGTCTCGAATCCCTCTCTACAATACCAACAGTCCGGTGGCCCCCAATGTGCCCACCTGCTGAATGGAATAGAGCTTGATGCCTGTGCTACGGTCCCAGATGCTGATAAGGTCATCCAGACCACTACTGATGACGCAGGAGGTGGTGCAGGTGAGGGAGGTGACATCCCCACGGTGAGCGAACATGTGGCTGACCCGGCTGCCAGTCAGTACATCCCACAGGCAGATGGCCCCATCTTGTCCTCCACTGGCCAGCACCATGGTCTAAAGGAATAGGCCCAAGGGAGCCGGGTCACCGGTGGAACACCTTTGGACCCAAGGGTGTCCCGGTGCCCTGGGAGTAGAGATCCTCACTGCCTCCCAGAAGGTTCTGAGGGCCAGCTGCTGAGAGTCAGAAACAAAACCCATGGCTTTGTATCCCTGCACCCCACACACGGCCCCCTCACCTGATCAATGTACACAGTTGTGATGGCCCCCGAGTGGCCCTGCAGGGTGAAGAGGCAACACGAGTCCTCCAGACGGAACACCTGGGGCAGGGACGGGCATCAGGTTCTGACCTCTGGCGTTTTCCCAATTACACGTGGGCCAGGAAGTCCCTCCCGCATCCCCTCCCTGGCTGACCCCCGAATGCCCCCCCATCACCTGTGGCAGGCCATCCGGCACCCAAGAGATGGAGCCGACTCACTCTCAGCGTGTGGTCTTGACTCCCAGTCACGAGGCGCCCAGCTGCTGCCTTCAGGGCCGTGATGGGTTTCTGGTGTGCACAGGGCACGGTGTGGGTCAGGCGACACGTTACCGTGTCACTGCTGCTGTACACAGGGGATGCGGGGGAACTGCTCCGCCCTGAGGACGACAGGCCCAGTAAGGGATCTCCGAGAAGACACCGTGCAGGCAGCCACCACACTCCGCCCGCCAGGTGCACGCACTCAGCCACCCAGCCTGGGCCCTCTGACCTCGGAACTGCAGGGGGCTGAGGGCAGTGCCGGTCTCCAAGGAGAAGAAATCAAGGGAACCGTTGAGCCGGGCAGCCACGATCCTGGAAAAGAGTGGCTGCTGATGGCTCTCCCTCAGAACGCCCAGGTCCGGGGCCGAGCACCGTGGGCACCCGCCAGGTCAACTCCACCAGACGTAGGGACCGTGGCCAAGAGGCAAGTGCAGGGGGTGGGGAACATGCTGAAGCCGAGGGACCCAGGTTACAATTCTGTTCTGTGTCTCAGTCTCTTCATCTGTGAAATGGGGACAACTGCCCACCTTACAGGGTAGTCACGAGGGGTAGTGTGTGAGGTGGTACCTGGAGAACATCATGTGAGACTGGAAGTTAAAAAAACAAGCACGTGCTGGGTGGGGCTCCCCTCCACGGCCTGGAGCTCACGGAGGGGCTTCTGAGGAGGGGAAATCAGCCCCAAGGGGAGGCTGTGTGTCGGAGCCACAGGCGGTACTGTTGGGCGTCCCCTCTTAAAGCAGCTTCAGCCCAAGTACCACCCACTCTACTTCCTTTTTCACAAAGAAAAGATTTTCTTCACAGCCCAGGAATTCCTAAGCAGAGGTGGGGGCATTTGCCCAGTGGCCCCAAAACCTCAAAGTGAGTGGAGTTTAAAATCTTGGTTGAGCGTCCGACTTCAGCTCAGGTCACAATCTCACAGCTAGTGAGTTCGAGCCCCGCGTCGAGCTCTGTGCTGACAGCTCAGAGCCTGGAGCCCGCTTCCGATTCTGTGTCTCCCCATCTCTCTGCCCCTCCCCTGTCTCAAAAATAAAAACATTAAAAAAAAAAAAAAATCTTGCTCAGTTGGTTGAGCATGACTTTGGCTCAGGTCATGATCTCCTGGTTTGTGGGTTGGAGCTCCTTCATCGGGTTCTCTGTCAGCCTCTCCCTCTGCCCCTCCCCTATTTGCTGTCTCTCAAAAATAAGTATTAAAAATTTTTAAAAAACAAAATAGGGGCGGCTCACTTGGTTGAGCGTCTGAGTCCCATGCTGACAGCTCAGAGTCTGCAGCCTCCTTCAGATTCTGTCTCCCTCTCTCTCTGCCCCTCCCCTGCTCGAGCTCTGGGTCTCTGTCGCTCTCAAAAATAAACTTAAAAAAAAAAGTAAAAAAAAAACCTAAAATCTTACTCTAGCAAAAGGCCTACAAGCCCTGACTTTGAAGGGCCTGAGCCAAAGCCTGCAAAAGTATCGTGTCAGAGGGCTCGGCTGAGACCTGGGGGCCTTCCCTAAACCTGATGAAACAAACAGCGGGGAAGAATTTACAAGTGTGAAGGGACCCAAAGAACTTGGCCAGGCTGGAGGGGAGGGTATCAGCCATGGCCTTTGCAAGCACAGCCTAACGGGGCAAAAATAACAACAGCAGCCACCAGAACCTGAGCGCTAAGGGCAATGGGTGCCCTGGCCCTGAGAAGAAAAAGGCTCCAGCTCTAGCTTAGATGTCAGGGACCCCGGAGGGCAGGGCCAGCACGGACGGACAGGTGAAGTGCTGAGGAGGCATCTGGTCGCAGCGAGACCTGGGTTTATCAGCCCGGAACAGGGAGCAAGAGCTCTGGTGGCCGGGCCCGCAGGCATGTGAGCAGGTGGAGTCCAGGGAGCACCCACAGCCAACAGGCATGCCAAGGAAGGAGGCGAGGCAGGTGTCCAGCACCAACCAGGAAGGGAAGTTTTCACACAAAAATTCTGCTGAAAAAGCGTTTTTCTGCCACTGAAAATGCAGCCAAGACCGGATCAGGTCAGTAGTGATAGGCTAATGGGGGAAAGAAAACTCTGGTTTCCCTCTTGCATGCTGTCACAGTGGTCAAGGGCCTACTCTGAGGGCTTTAGTGGTCACCTCCCGCTGTGTGGTTTACCCCCTGTTCACAGATGTGGGGCTGAGTACCGGGAAGGGACGAGGAAGGGAACATCTAGGGACAGGGCAAGCAGCCCAGTGGTCTCACCTCTTGTCTAAGAAGACGAGGGCAGTGATACCCGAGGACACCTCCTCACTGCTGCAGCGCAGCGTGCCCTCGATGGCGTCCCACACCTGCAGGCCCAGAGGCGGTGAGCACCTGTGGGCCGGGGAGGCCCTCAAAGCCGCGTGGGGACTGCCCTCTGCCCACTCCCGGGGTCCCTGCCCACCTCCAGGCGGCCGCTGCTCCGCCCCACCACGATAAGGCTGCCCTGCAGCTCCAAGCTCCAGATGGAGCCGTCTGCGCTGGGAGCCCAGGCCAGGGACGGGGAGCCCTTCTCGGGAGGACAGACCCCCTCCTCCTCGGGGGTCAGGGGCGGCCCGGGCCCAGGGGAGGGCGGGCGCAGGGCTGGCGCGGGCCCCGGCGCCAAGCCATCCTCCTGGTACACGCGCTGCACCAGGCGGCTGAAGTCATAGCCCGGGCCGTCACGAGCACGGCTGCAGCCGGCCCGGTGCCGGGGTTCGGGCTGCGCGGGTTCCAAGAGCCTAGGCTGCGCCGAGAAGTTGGTGTCGATCAGGCAGGTGAGGTCTGGCTGGTCCCCGAAGAGGGCGGGCGGCGGAGGGCCCCGGGGGCGGTGCCGCAGAGGAGGGCTGTCCCCCGGCTCCTCCGGGCCCCCCTTCCCGCTGTCGGACAGCCGTTCCCAGCTCTCCTGAGCCTCGAACGCGCTGCCAACGCCACTGTCGCGGCGCTGCCTGTCGGGGGTGGGGGGGGCCGGGATGACGGAGTGAGGACGGAAGGGGGTGACGGGCAGGGAGTGTGGGAGGAGGGTGGGGCACGGGTGGGGCCGGGCACCTACCCCGGGCGCGGGATGCGCGTGAGGCAGTCCCCGGTCTGCGCGTCCCACACACAGACGTGGCCCGCCAGGCAGCAGCTCACCAGCAGCATGCCGTCGCTGGCCAGACACTCGATGTCCTGAGGGGACGGGGCACGTGGGCATGGGCAGAACCTGGCCCCGCCCCCGGCCCCGCCCCCCCGGCCCGCACCGCTCACCATGAGGTGCCCGCGCAGCACCAGCGGCACGATCTCCGTCTCCGGCGGCGCGTAGCCGTAGTCGTCGCAGGGCAGCTCCCCGCGCCGCCGCCGGCCGGGCCCGCTGCCGGGCTGCCCGTAGTTGCGCGGGCAGAGCACGCGGTAGAGGCAGAGCAGCAACAGCACGAGCACCATGCCGGCCGCCAGGCCGAGCGCCGCCACCCTGCGCGGGCGGGAACGTGGTTAGGCGCGCCGCCGGCCCCCGCCGGCCACCCCCTCCTCGCGGGCCTTACTTGTACAGGGTGACGTCCCCGTGGGCCTGCGCCGTCCCCGGCGCCCTGGGACCGGCCTCCCAGGGCCCACCCAGCCCGGGCCGCCGCGGGGGCCAGGCGCTGCGGCCGTCCTGAGGGTGCCGCCCCTCCAGGGCCTCCCTGGGGTTGAGGCGCAGCGTGACCGGGATGACGGGCAGCAGGCTGATGTACCTGGGGGAGGGCGGGGGAGGGGGGCGCGGTCGGCGGGGTGCCTTCAGAAGGGCCCTTCCCCACTTGCCAGGCGGACTGGCTCAACCTGCCGGACTCCAAGCCCACCCTCTGGGGACGGTCTTGGGTGGGTGGGGGCGGTACAGAGTCCTGTCCCTCCCGGCCCAGCTCAGGGCACCCAACCCTGCTCTGGTACAGGCAGCAGTACCCATACGGCCGCCACCGAATGCCGGGCGCCCCCACCGCCCATCGTGGCACAGAGCGGGCGAAGGCCCGCGCGAGTCGATCTCATTCCAGCCCAGGGGCTGGCAGCCGCCTGGGACTCCCTGGAGCGCAGCGCAATGCTGCTGACTCGAGCCCTAGTTCCTACCTCACAACCCTATGCTGTTTTTCTGAAAGGAAACGCAGAATTCAAACTGGTGGGTCTCCCCCTCTGGAGCGGATGAGCTGACACCGAGTGACACCTGGCACAGCCCAGCTCACCTCTTGGCCAGGGTGATGTTGTAGTAGCTGAAGAGCGTAGGCCAGTGGCGGAAGGAGAGTTTCCTCCAAAGTTCCTCATCCTCAGGCCCCCAGGTTACCTCTGGCACTGGGCTGTCCTGGGCGCCCTCTGCTGGACCCCCAGGCTCGGGTGGCTCTCCCAGCAACGTCTGGTTTTCAGACAACTTAGGGGCATCAGCGGGGAAGATGGAGAAGGCAGGGTCCGGGTGGCTGGCAGGCAGCACGCCGCTAGGCACGGGCATGGGAGTCAGGGCGCCCTCGCCCAGCGGGCTCTGTTCTGTCACCTGCGCGGCAAGGTAGGTACGCAGCCCTGCCGGGTCCGTGTACACCAGGATGCCGATCCAGACAACCGTGCCAGCCTACAGGGGGCAGTGGGTGCTTAGTGTGGCCTCTGGGTAGCCCCGAGCCCCGGCAGCGTTGGCCCTCGTGCCAGGAAGCAGCAGCACAGGGACCTCACGTCTGGGGATGGGGAGAGGACACAGGCCCCAATCTGTCTTCCCTTCTGCCTGGTCATGTCCTTCACTACCACCTGGGCCAACTGCCATTAAAGGGACCTAGCTCCCTTTCCATGGTCACGGTTTGGGTTTCCTGGCCTAGAAATACAAAGAGCATCCTAAGAACTTCCCCAACCTCCATATCAAAAAGTGGCCACCATTCCCACGGTCAGCACAGCAAGAAGGACGGGCTGGCTGACCTGTTCCAGAGACACTTATGGGTGTGCCCATCCTCAGAGGACCTCAGTCCTGCTCCCTCTCACTGTAGCTCCATGGGGGCACCACGGCTGGCCAACGGCCAGCCCTGCTCCTCTGCTCCTCCCCAGTCCAGCCAGTGAATTATTTGGGCCAGAATTTTCTGATGCCCGCGCACTATGTAGCAGGGAAACCCTGCTCAGGGAACCATGGTAGTTCCAACCATGGTGGTTCCGCCCTACCAGGCTCCTGTCCTGGGTCCTTCTTGGGAGATGATGACTCTTCTACCTGATGCCCCCGGGGCTGCTTCTCCCAGAGATAGGCTTCACCTCAGAAGCCACCAGGGTCTGGCCAGGAAGGTATGGTGGGCAGCCTCCCAAAGCCAGGCTTCATGGGGCCATGATGGCCTAAGGAGCACCCCCCACCTCCAAGGCAAAGTGCAAGAGTCTGGAGGGAACTGAGTGCTGGCCCTCGAAGGGCAGGGCAGCGGTGGCAGGTACCATGATAAGGCGCTGTGCCAGGCGAGTGCGGGCCAGGAAGTAGATGACACGCAGCCTCTTCGGGAGCCGCAGGTTTCGGAAGGACGACGGTTGCAGTGTGATGGTGTGGGGTGTGGACGGCCGCACAGCCAGCTGACGCTCAAAGCGTGCAGGCCGCCCCACTGGCTTTGCTGGGGGCAGGCAGGCCTCAGAGGGCAACCGCTTGTTCAGGTCTGCTAGCTGTTGGGGGCACGGTAGTCAGGGCTCAAGGCTGCACGGGAGGCGGGGGACTGCCCCTGACCAAAGCCCGCACTGCTCTCACCCCAAGCCCTGAGCATGGCGAGGGCCAGGGGGGAGGCTGGTGGGGCAGGGCACAGCCCACTCCTACCTCCATTCGGCGAATGTCAATGGACAGGACAGTGGTGAAAAACAGCATCTGAAGGAAGAAGTCTGACACCAGGCCCACAACAGCAAAGAGACAGAACTCCTGGAATCAGAGATGAGGGGACACGACATCATGGCCTAGCACTGGAGAAGCAGCTCCCTGCTTGCAGGCACCTCAGAATCTGCAAGGCAGTGGCAGGCAGAGCACAGCAAAAAAGAGATGCTGGTAAGTTCTGAGTCTGGGAGTGGCCAAGGAGGGACAGTGCCAGCTGCTCCCACTGCCCCACCAGGGGGCAGCAGAGACCCCATGCACCTTTATGCACAGAAGGCTGAAGGGTGTGAGCTCTCCCTACATCTTCCATCCCCGGAGAGAGGAGGGCCTGATCCAATCTTGAAAGCTCTGAGCCCCACCAGCCTGCGCCCCAAAAAGTCCTCCCCCACTAACCCCCTGGCCCTGCTCAAATGCTATGACCAACACCTGCCTGGAGCCCAGGCCTGACCCATCATCAGGACTCTCAGAAAGCTTCCTGGCCAGTGACTGCAAGGGACCAAAGTGGGCGAGAGGACAGGAGGGAATTAATTTCTGCCCTGAAACTGAATAAAGGTAGTCTCTCTGCTCCCCAAACTCTGCTCACATTTCAGCCTTCTTCCCCTGCCCTTCACCACAGCTGCCATTCGAATCTGGGGGGCAGAGGAGGGATCTAGCCCGTGGTGGCACAGTGGCCAAGTCTGCTCCTATGTAACAAGATGGCAATATGTCCTGCAGATGCCCTCTGGGTAAAAGCCTGCAGCCCTCTGTTCTCTGCTCACCCCCACAACTCAGTAGGCCCACCAGCGTTGGGGAAGGACAGGGAGGACATCACTGCCTTCCGTCAACCCCTCAAGCAACGGTCATCGAGTCTGGGTTCTGGCTCAGTGGAGGTCCTCCTCCACCTGCTCACAGCCCCACAGCTGAGTGAGGCACTTGGCCAAGAGCAGGAGCCACTCTGAGCAATGGGTGGTGGCCATGTGTCTGGAGGCCACATATGGGGGTCAGGGCTAAGCCTAGGAAAGAGGAGGGCACAGATTCAGGGACCCCACGATGTTTCTGCCTGAGAAAAGAGAAACAGGTGTGACTGGAACTGGGCTGAGAACCTCTGAACCAGGGCTGCCAGGAGCACTGTGCACAGAACCACCATCCCGGCAGCAGAGAGGTCCCATCTCCCAGGTGAGGGTGCCTGTGTTGAGAAGGGTGCACCCTGCACAGAGCTGCACAGCCGGGGAACTGGTCAACTGCTTCTGCGCTCACCCGAGTGGCGGGCCCTGGGGCCTTACCTGGATGGCGGGCACCAGGGTGAAGTAGCCAATGAGGATGATGCCCAGCTCCGTGGCCATGTTCTTCATGATGGACCAGCTCTCACTGCTTAGGCCTGCAGAGGACAACAACAGGGCCTTGGGGCCAGCACATGTCTGCGCACAACCTTGTGCTCCTCAGAGGGGAGAGGCACGGGGAGGGCACCCAGCCTTCTGAGGCGGCGACTCCACCACGGCGCCCCTGGCTCGGGACGCTGCTGGGGCCCAGGCTCCAGGTGCTGCCGTCACTGCACAGTCGCCATGAAGAAGAGGCCAAGGTGGGCACAGAGGCAGGGAGAGGCAGGGTGCCAAGGTGAGCAGTGCCACCCACTCTGGCACAGCCGGCCTCCACGGGCATGGTGTGAGTGTGCCTGCCCACACGTGGCAGAGGCCCGAGCAATGGAAGTGCCAGCTGTTCTTCCTCCAGCCCTTCCCCCATAGCGAGCCCCTGGTGGGAAAGGCGCCACGTCCCCTCACATCCTCAGAGCTCCCCATCTAGTGCAGGGCCTGGCCTCTCACAGGAGCTCACGAAGGTTCCTCGAATGAATAAAAAGTCTGCCCTCGGCCTTGTTCCCACAGACCTGGGGTCCGGAGGAGGAAGTACAACACTTCAGACCTTCAGGCCTAGGCTCCCTGCCCACTTTCCTCAGAACCCCGATCCCCAGCTCCTGGCACTGAGTCCACGGGGCCTTTTCTGGCAGTTGTGGAGACAGCGTCTCTGAAGTGAGCAGCCACAGAAGCCTGGACCTAGTGTGGTGGAGTGTGGCGGGGAGAGACAGCACCGGGTACCAGTCTGGACAAAGGGCCACTGAACACACGAGTCCCGCAGCAGAGTCCAGTTTGTGTTCTTACTGACATGTGAACCAGGACACGGTAAAGTCCAGCGACTCTTTGGTTCCTCAGGGCACACGCTAACAAGCTGCCAAGGCCTGGTGGCCCACACCAGATTACACTAGAGGGCAGAGCAAGGGCGACTTCTGGGGCTCCCCATCTCCCCCGCAGGAGGAAGCCCAGCACAGACCGCCCGCCCGCCCTGGCGCACCCCCACAGCCAGCCGTGTTACCTTGGGCAATGCGCAGCTTCACCTCGAGGTCCACTGGGGTCGAGACCACGGACTTGGTGAGCACCAACACGTTCTCTAACCCAATAACCACCACAAGGTAGGGGAAAATCTCTCTGAGGACGGAGAGGGAGAGGGTGAGGACAGTGCTGAGAAGGGCCCCCAACACAGGCTGGTTCTCAACAGGTTTGGGCCCCAGGAAGGCTGTGGGGTTTGAAGCCTGTAGTGAGAGGCAGCTGAGTCACTTCCAGAAGCACAGAGCAGAAACCCTAGACTCCCCCGCTGTGCTACATAGGGCCTCTGCCTGCCCAGTTCTCGGCTTTCAGGCCGGCAAGCATCCCTGCCTCCGACTATGCAGCACAGTGGAAGGAGGGCCAGAGGAGCCCCCAGCTGTCGGAGCAGCCTTCTCCCACACAGGACTCTGCTGGCCAGAGGAAAGGACCGTGGCCGGGACCCCTCGGCAGCATTGCAGGCCAAGCCATCGGGACTAAGTGGAAGCGGAACGAGAGGAGCTCCAAGCCCTGCTCGGCTCTGGAGAGACTGTTTGGAGAACTGGTCCTAAAGAAAACTACTAAGCTCTCTGGGACCACAGGCTCACATCACTGGAGATGAACAGGGCACACCAGTTGAGGTGTGTGCCTCATGGGACCTCTGCTGTGGGGCAGTGGAAATGAGGGCTCTGAGGAGGCTCTGGCACAGCAGCCAGCCACGGGGGAGGGGTGTTAGCATCAGGTTCAGGAAAGGAAGCAAGTGTTCTACGAGTAAGGGAAGTAACAGAGAACACAACATTGCTGCTCCTGCAACTGGCCTGACAAGCCAGGGAGGGGACAGCCAGTCAGCGACCACTAACAGACAGGTGGGCGGGGCCTAGGAGACAGGGCTTCCAGCCGACTGGGAGATAAAGGACAAAAGAAAGCAAATATCATTGGAAAGGCGGCAAATTCAAGTGTGCTTGTGTCTTTTTTTTTTTTTTAATGACGTTTATCCATCTATTTAAAAAAAATTTTATTTTTAACATTTATTTATTTTTGAGACAGAGAGAGACAGAGCATGAACGGGGGAGGGGCAGAGAGAGAGAGACACAGAAGCTGAAACAGGCTCCAGGCTCCGAGCCATCAGCCCAGAGCCCGATGCGGGGCTTGAACTCACGGACCGCGAGATCGTGACCTGAGCTGAAGTCGGACGCTTAACCGACTGAGCCACCCAGGCACCCCTATCCATCTATTTTTGATAGAGACAGAGAAACAGAGAGTGCATGCTGGCGCAAGCAGGGGAACAACCGAGAGAGAGGGAGACAGAGAATCCCAAACAGGCCCCACACTGACAGTGCAGAGCTTATGCAGGGTTCAAACTATGAGATCACGACCTGAGCCAAAATCAAGAGTCGCTCACTCAACTGTCTGAGCCGCCTGGGTGCCCCTGTGCTTATGGTCTTTTAAAAACTTACTCTGAAATGACCTATTCTATTAGTCACTTAAATGTTTTAATAGTAAAAAAAAAAAAAAAAAAAAGGGAAAACCCATGTGTGCCTTAAGCCATCAAGGAGTAGGATGGAATATATGTAATATGTGAACACACAGACACCTATATACACACACACGCAATACAAGGGTATACATATGCATACACACTTATATACACATACACGAATACACGTTCCACATATACACACATGTATGTACACACACATGCCTATATATGTTATATGTATATATAGATATACTACATCTACACGTATATGAATACAAGCCCAGTAACTCAAAGGTAAAAAGTGTACCTCTTAAATGTCAAAATAACAACGTGAAGATATAGGGTAACGGCAAGCCCAGGGGCTCTCCAGCCTGAGGGTACTCCCTGAAGCTCAGCGGAGCCTAGTGGGGACCTACCCGCCGTTGAGGGTGGGTGTCAGGCCGAAGAGTGTGCAGAGCCCCACAGACATGAGCAGCGAGCTGAGCACTGTGACCACGGCAGCCAGAGCCAGCCCCCACTTGGACTTGACCATGTCGATCTTGCCTGGAGGGCAGAGAGGGCACATCAGGGCTGCATCTCTCCCAGAACCTGACTCACAGGGCCCTTCTGTGCAGAGCTCCTAGGAGTAGAGTGTGCCCTGACAGCTGAGGAAGGGACGCCCCCTGGTTTAACCTAAGAAAAGGATGACCATGTATACTTCATACTTCCCAGTCTCAGAGGAAGAGTGTGTCTTTTGGGAACCCTAACCCAGGAAAGATCTTTTCCTGAGAAGCCAGAAAAGCCATGGACCCACCCGAGCCCCTGAGACTCTGCTGGGGGATGAAGCCCTGGGCGTGTCTGACATCTCTCCCCAAGCCACCTCCAGAGGCAGGGAAGCAGGCGGTCTGGAATGCCCGTTTAGCTTGGAGGAAGCCCCTAGCCTCTGTGCTCTGGACCTACGCGTAGAGAAGTAGATGTAAGCAAACAAGATGATGTAGGTGGTCACAAGCGGGATGAGTTCCGCGATGCCAATCTCCTCCTTGAAGTGCACGTGGACCAGGCTCTCCGCCCGAAGGGTGCAGTTGGGGCTAGGGTGCAGGAGCATCAGACGGGCCCGCAGGCTGCCCAGGAACCTGGTCATGGAGCAGGTGGGATAGATGGACCGGCCCTCTTGGGCCAGGGGCAAAGGCAATCCCTGAAAGGAAGGCCCATCAGGGCTTCCTTCCTCCCCATGTTGGAGGGGGCTTTTCTGTGGTGTCTGAACTTCCTTGCAGTCTCTAAGGGGTCTTGGAAGAATTCTAAAGTTGTCTCAGGAGCCCCCCACCCCACCCTGCCCTGCTCCTTCCTCAATGTCCCTTTCCCAACCTATCAATGCCAAACGCCCACCAGGACAGCCAACCGGAGGCATCTCAAGCACTCTCTCCCTTGCTAGGGAGCTGCCTACAGCACTTTGCTGGGAAGGCCTGAGGCCACATGAGGCTCAGTAGTCTCCAGCTGGGGACCCCTGCCACAGGCTCAAGAAAGCCCAGTGGAGGCATCAAGACACTAAATTTGCCAGCCCTGCCTTAGTCCCTATTCTTAACCAGGAGTCAGGTCACCCCGCTCAAATGTGAAAAGACAGCATCCCTCGATCTAAGAGAGAGAAACATTTCAACGGGAGGCCTGAAAACCCTAAGTTCCCAGGGGGGCATTCTGGACACCCTAGACCAGAACAGGGACTAGTCAAAGCTTCATACCATTCCCAGCCAGGAGCCCCGAGCCGACAGCCTTACTTGGCATGGTAGCGCTGGAAGACCAGGGTAATGGTGTAGGAGACCATCCTCTTCCTGGTGTAGAGGCTCACCCCGCTGTACTTCCCAGGAACACCAAACAGCAAGTCTGCAGATGGAAACCAGGAGGTACTGACAGAAAAAGGCAGCTGCCGTAGAGCCGCCAAGGACCCCTCCCACACCCTAAAAAACATAGGGTAACCCCTGATCTGTCAGAGCACCCATCAAAAAGGACATAGTGACCAACAGGCACCCTTGCGGGCCCCTAGGGAATCTGCCCTGGGGTACCTTTGAGCGTGGCTGAGGTCTGTAGGGTTTTGGGCTCATGCTGGTGGATGGTCCCGATGATGTCAGGATCAGCATGGAAGCGTTCCCGGTCATTCTGCCAAAAGTTCCCAGGGGATAGCAGCAGGCACCCATGCTCAGGAAGTAAGTTCCGGAGCTTCCTGAGGCCAGGCAGTAGGTCGGTCACCTGCAGGCATACCTCCTCCAGGCCCCTGGTCCCGGAACTGTGCAGGACATAGGACAAGGCATCTGTCATGTCTGCGAGCACAGGGCAGGCCCACTGCACTTACAGAGGGACCCTCTGTCATCAGGTTCCCAGATGCCTGGTATCTCTAAGAGCCTAAGGATTAGGGCAGCAGGAGAAAGTTCTTTTAGGTGGCCAACAACCAAACCATGTCGTTGACTGACCTCCAAAGTACATTTGGGGCCCAAGCCTCTCTAAGTAAGTTCTGGGAACATGCACAACCTCCCACCGATGAAGACACCTCAGCCAATTCAGTGGGCAAAGAGGCAAGGGTGAAAATTAGGGGCTTCATTTCATTCACCAGAATGCATGTCAAAGCCCTCAGCTAACTAAAACCCAGCGGAGCGGGTGAAGCAGCCTGTGAAGCCAGCACAGGCTGGGGAGTGCCACCCGGGCTGGGGCTTCAGAAGCGATCCCCAGGGGAAGTGTGCTTCTCCTCAGCTCGGCTACCACCACCACATCCACATCTCATAACTGCTGGGCAATAAGCCATCTGAGGCGCGAGGCAGGCAGTTCCCCGTCAGCTCATCACAGGGTCAGCCCCGTGGACACCTACTCTGTCTGAGACCTGCGGATGAAACTATGTGTGCCATCCGTGTAGGTCGAGGGGTAGTGGGGCCACAATGTGAAAGTGGCTCACCCGCCATTCTCACTTGTGCAATTTCTGCAGCACTGGCTGGCGCAGTGGAATCACACCGAGGACCGTACGCCCTCCACCTTCAGTAGGGAACAGATTCAGGGAGGCTGGGGGCACTGACAGGGATACCTGTCTCTCAGCACGTGGTTCCGGATCTCTTCCACCAGCTGGAATGCCCGGGACAGAGGTGAACGAAACACATCTACTGCCAGGAGGTTCTTGTGCCAGGGAGACACTGAAGACTTCACAAATATCTGCTGGATATAGGCCACCGGGGCACCCACGTACTGCAGAAGAAATAGGGCAGGGGTGAAAATGTCAGCTCGGCACATGAGGGAGAAACGGGCCCACACTCAATAAGGATTTACTGAGCATCTACTATGGGTAAAGCACTGTGGGGCCCAAAGGATGGGCCTTCAAAAGTGAAGACATCTCCAAGGGGTTCTTTGCAATTTATGAACCACATTCCTACACACTTCCCCATAGATCAGGGGTCGGCAGACTATGGCTACAGGCTAAGTCAAGCCCAGCGCCTGCTTTTCTAAATCAAGTTTTCCTGGAACACAACCAGGCCCACTCCATTCCGTCCTGTCCACGACTGCTTTCCCACAATAATGGCAGAGGTGAGTGTTCACAACAGAGACCGTGTAACCCACAAAGCCTCATTCATTCATCATCTAGCCCTCTATGGAAAACGTCTGCCGACCTCACAGTAGACCATCAGCTCCCAGGAGGGTGCAGACTGTCTTACTGATCCTGCCATCTGCAGGTCAGCGGTTTTTAAAGACCGAAAGACCCAACTTTAAATCCCAGCTCTCCAAGTGTATGGCCCTGGAAACATTTTTGACTTCTCTGGATTTCAGTTTCCTCACTGTGAAAGGGGGGTGACTGACATTCACCCTGCAGCATCAAGATGCACACACATCTCACACCACACAGACACACGTGTGTATACAAATAGCACGTGCAGAGACAGGTATTAATGGAAATGTTAGCAATAGACAGTGTGGCACATCATTTCATCAACCCCCCACAATAGTCCTCTGAGACGCAAGGTGACTAGCTGGGGCTTCATAACTCCCGCAGGGTGCTGCAAGGTCTCAAACCCATGTCTCCTCAATGGACATCACACACTTTTTCACTAGAACCTGCCATCTGCCCTGAAAGAGCTAACAACAAGCACCTAAGTAACCAAAGTGTTCAGACACGTCTCAGGCAAGCCAGGAACTCCCAGTGATGGAGTGGTCATGGAGCACCCCCATAATGAGGTACTGGATTAGCCGTGGCAGGATTACAGCCAAGGGAGAAGGTGAGTGGAGCCACGAGGTGGGCAAGGACTGGCAGGAGAGGGACAGTGAGGGCCTCAGGGGTGCCAGGGACACCGAGAGCACAGACGGTCTAGATAGCACTAAGGAGTCCTGTCAGGTAGTAACACAAATCACAGCTAAAATGAGGGGTGGCTATGATGATGCCTGACTGAGCTGCCTGGATTCTAACCAGTTGCCAAAGAAAAGCCCCTGAGTGTCTCTGAGACGGTGACCAGATGAACACAGTGCTCTGGAAGGCTGCCCTGGAGTTACACTGTCATCCAACTGGAGGCAGGGAACACCGTCCACGGCCGTGACGTACTGTGGTGCCGGCTGGAGGGAGCTGAGAGGGCGATCCCCACACCTGTGCCGCCATCAGGGACTCCACAGGGTGGGGGAGTAGATGAAAGGCCACTTAGCCCCTCGATGATGCCTGACTACAGGTTATCGCACAGGCGAAGGTCAGGATGCTGAACACGAATGGCAAGTTAAGGTCTCCTGGGCCCCTGGACACAAAGGAACAACTCAAGGCAACCACCTACGCCTTTGTGAAGTTTACACTTATGAAGCCATGTCTTACAAAGGCTCTGGGGACAGAAGGCTGCACCTGCTTTGTCATTTGCACGGGACTCAGGCTGCTAGAAGCTGGAGCTCGCTGCCGCAGGCGCTGACCTGAATAGCAGCTCATCGACTCAAGTCCTCACACAGGCCTGAATGGGGAGGAGCTGTCTGGAGACGAACAGCTCTACGAGGAGAGCCATCCCCAGGGCAATCATCCTCAAGCCCTGTGAAGGACACAGCGTATCATCCAGGGACAGCATGACACCAGGAAGCCTCCAGACCTGGGTTTGTTCCCACCGGGCACAAGGCTGTGACTGCACATACCACCTCTTCTGCCTTCCACTTCCACCTCCACCCTCAGGCCCACTGAGCCTGTGCAACTGAGCCCTTCGTTTCTGGGTGCAAAACTCCTTCTAGCTCCTGGGCCCTCCACTTCTTCTCCAGCCTCCTTCCCACCCAGGCACCTTCTCCCCAGCCAGGACCATTCGGACCACCATTTCAATGAAGTACTAACGAACATCTCAGAAACTAGAGCCCTCTCCCTGGGCTCTAGGGATGGCTCTAGGAGTTCTAGGAGCACACTGCTTCCCAAATATTTTTAAGTTTCTGCCTGGAAGTGTACATATTACTACTACCATCATCAGTTTTAGGGGAGAGGATCCAGGCTTTCATCAGATTTTCACAGGAACATGTAACTCCTTCACCCCAGACCTCTCTCTCCTTTGTCCTTCCACCAGCGCTGGGTAAATCCACAGCTCCTCTGTTTGCACGCCTCAGGCGGCCAGCCTCAACAAACAAGAACCATGGACCAGTGATTCTTACTGCACATCCCTGCTTCCCGGCCTTGGCCTCCTTCTGCTGGCAGCCTCTTGATACACCCGGACTTCCAAATGAACTTCTCAAGCAGCTATTCCAAGTTTTTCCAACTCTTCCAAGATCTTGAGTCCCCTCATTTATCACGATCGTAGCAAACTCGTCACCCAACATATGTGCCCGCGACCCCCTCTTATGGGCATCAAAATTCTCTTACAGTGGTTTATTCAATAGGCATGCGCCTGACTCTTGTCATTCACTACCTCAGTTTGGGATCCCCAGTAGCAGACCCTAAGCTGGGTGGCTTATTCGGAAGGTACAGAAAATACAGGAAGGGGAGTAAAGGCAGGAACAAGGGAGGGAAAGCAGCCAACAAAGGGTGTTACTGGACAAGTGACCTCTGTCAGTAATGGGGTTTAGCTGAGTCATCCCATCTGAAAGATCAGAGAGCTGAGGTATTACATACCAACCCCTGCAGCTACTGCTCGAGTGCTGCTCCCGGGGCATGAATCCTCCAGCACCTCAGGCCTTCACCAGAGATGCTCTGATGTATGAGATGCAGAAACTGGTGGCTGGAAAGCAGGCAGGCAGGCACTAAAATAAAAGGGTAGCCGGGATGTGGGCAGGGCCCACCACTCACTGCACTAGGCCCGATCATAATCACTACTGGACATTCAAGGGAGAAACAGACATGGAAACAGACACAACACGTGGTATCCAAAGTGAGCGATGGAGGAAGCACAAGGGCCAGTGGATCCAGATGCCTGTGGGCAAAGAGGGAGGACTCCTCACTAGATGGAGGCTGGGGCAGGTAGTCTTCTAACTAACACGGCTCCAGTAACCCCCACCTCCTGATGCTCCTGCCCACAGGCAATCCCCCTGGAGAGAGGGCTACACCCAGCGACCTGCTTCTGGCAAACAGACTACAACAAAAGTAATGACATGTCACTTCTGAGACTTGGTTACACAAGACTATGATTCTTGAGGACGTTATGCTGGGTGAAATTAGCCAGTCAGTACTGTACAATTCTACTTATATGAGGTACCTAAAGTCGTGAAATTTATACAGACAGAAAGAATGGCAGGTGGCAGGGGTATTAATGGGTACAAAGTTTCTGTTTTACAAGATGAAAAGTTATAGAGATGGATGGTTGCACAACATGAATGTATTTAATACCAGTGCACTATACACTTAAAAAGGGTTTAGATGATAAATTTTATGTTGTATTTTGCCACACACAAAAATAAAAATTGGAAGGATAAAAGGACTATGATTCTTCCTCTGCCCCCCTCTTTTGGAACCACCACTCTGATGAAGTCAGCCATATGTCAGCTGCTCTGGAAGGTCCACAAAACAAGGAATTAAAGGGGCCCTCGGCCAACACCCGGTGAGGAATGAAGACCCTCAGCTCAACAGCCTGCAAGGAGCCCGTTGCCAGGTGGGTGCTGAGAGAGCCTGAAAGTCAGGTGTCCCCACACCGGGCTTGGAGAAGAGTACAGCCTTGGCTGCCACCTTGAGTTCAGCCTTGGGAGACCGGGAGCTATGGGACCCAGATAAGAAAACCAAGGCCCAGAGAGACAACAGGATATGTCCAAGGACACAGCTGACAGACAGTCCAGCCAGGATTAAAGCCAGGGCTGCCCAATTCTCAATCCTGTTGTTTCTCAACAGCCAGCATGCCTGGGTGGTTGGGAACCATGAGAGTTCCTGCAGGAAACAGATGGGAAGGCCCAACATGAGCAGTGTAGGAGGGGAGCTGAGGTCCTAGGGATCCCTGGGGTCTCTGGCCACCAGCACTGACAGTATGAGGCCCCTGATCAGGGCTCCTTGGAATTCCTGTGTCCAGGCTCAGCCAGCCACCACAAACATTGCAATGCTGCCCCTGGTAGCCTAACCAGCTCTGCGGCCTGCCAGGTAGGGCTTAGTGTGAAGTTCAGGTTTCATGATGACCTGGTCTGGGAGAGCCAGGCCAGTGCAAGGGACCTCAGGCTTGTTTTGTTTAAAACACAGTCCTTCCTTTACATGCAGACAGAGCAAACTCCAGGGAGTTTACCTTCACACTGACACACCCAGAAGCTCTTTTCAGAACATGACAGAGGACTCCTGTTAACTCAGCTCTTCTGGAAAACATGGCTGCTGGTCTGTCCCCCAGCCCTGGGCAGGTAAGTGGGTGGGTGTGGTGGGAATGGCGGTCTCAGGGGACCCACCTGGGTTCAACTTCCAGTGCCAGCCCTGGCTGTGCACCTTGGACGATGGTGTCCACATTCTCTAAGCCCCAGTCTCTTACTAGGGAACAGGGATGGAGTCCCAGACCTCACCTCATCACTGAGAAGACCAAACAAAACAACACACATAACCATCTGGCAAAGTGGCCAAAAACAGGTCACTTATATGTAGTCACATTATCATGGCTTAAAACTATTATAATTGGATTTGGCATCTCCTGAGGATCTATCTCTCCATCCCTTGCACACCCCGACCCTTTCCCTAAGCATGGTCACCTCTGTCTCTAAGTTTCTCCAAGTTCAATACAACTGATCTTCTTACCGCCACTTTCCTCAAGCTGATGCTTCTCGGGGACTGGCTTCCCACTGCCCAATTAAAGTTGAAACCCCACAACTTGGGGTTCAACTTGGTCCCACCTTATCAACTATCATGCTCCAAGAAAAATGCCTCACTTTATACTCTTGGTCTGCTAAATAAGCCGTGCTGTTTCTCTATTCAACAAGAAGCCTTTCTTGAGCATCTACTATGTTAAAATGTTGGACTATATACGTTTGAATGGAAAATGATCTCTAGTGGGTGGAAACAGAGCACAGAGGGGAGGCAGGTCACGAATCTGCAAGAGAGCTGCGGAAGGCTTTCTGGAGACCGTGGCATCTGAGCTCAGGCTAAAGGATAAGGAGTGCAGGCCTGGTGCGCCCCAAAGGGCAGTCCAAGCATGTGAACTTTGGTCACCCTCCAGAACTTTGGCCAGATCTGAGCAATGACGATGACAACAGTGATAGCCACAAACATGTGTCAAGTGCAAGTGATGGGCCAGGCACTGCACTAAGCCTTTGCATGCCTTCATGTAATCCTCTGACAATGTCTAACGTAGGTATGATTATCACCCCCATTTTCTGAATGCAGAAACGAGGGAAAAAAAGGTATTAAGTAACTTGCCCAAGGTCACACGCGTGTGCAAAATGGAAAGTCTCTACCATTTCTACTTTGCTCTTCCCTTCCTTTGGTAGAAACATCCCTCTTTCAGAAAGAAGTGTCCCTCTGAACCCAACAAAGCTACTGGTTAGTGATTCCAACAGAGGATGGGCCTAAGAGCACCAGGACCTGGCAGGGTGGATCAGAGTCCCCTCTGCAGGACACACAAAAGCAAAAATGCACACTGCAGCTGTCATCACACTATGGGGCCACTACAGCTAAAGGGGAGAAAGACGACTGTACAGAAAGCCACCTCCAGCATATGGAAAGACTTACAATTCAATAAAAAGAAATCCAAACAACTTCATTCAAAATGGGCAACACCTAAAAACATCAAAGAAAGATATGCAAATACAATAAACATGACATTAGTCATCTGGGAAACGCAAATTAAAACCACAGGGAGATTACTCTATACATCCATTAGAAAGCTTTTTAAAAATTTTGTGCCAAGAGTTTTATGGCCTGAAGACTGAACTTTAATGTTTGGGAATGTAAAAAATAACTTAAGAGGCTGACGGCTGTGGAAAGAATGGCATTTCTCCTCCGCGGTCTTCCCCAAACCCATACCCCAGTCTAATCTAGAAAAAAACAGACAAATCCCACTGGAGGAGCACTCTACAAAATACCTGGCCGCCACTCCAAACTGTCAAGGTCATCAAAGATAAGGGACGTCTGCAAAATTGTTGTAGCCAAGGGAGGCCACAGGGAAAGTAACCACTAAATTTAATGTGGTACCCTAAATGGAATCTTGGGACAGAAAAAGGACATTAGGTAAAAACTAAGAAAATTTGGTTTCCTTAGTTTTCCTTAGTGACAGTTTCTCAGAATTTCTTCGTTTTTGATAACCTTGACAATTTTAAGGAGTAGTGGTCAGGTACTGTATAAAAAGTCCCTCAACTGGGATTCATCCAACTTCCCATAATTAGGCTGGGGTTATGGGTTTCTGGGAGAAAGACCAGAGGTAGAGTGCCTCACCTGTCACACATCAAGGGTATGTACTATCAGCCTGATCTATCACTGCTGACACTGACCCTAACCTCCTTGCTGGGGAGGTAACTGTCTGGTTCTCCACTGTAAAGTGATTCTTTGCTCCCTCTCTCCATATAGTATTCTTTGGAAGGAAGTCACTACGCACAGTCCACGCTTAAGGAAGAGAAGTTATATTCTAATCCCTTGAGGGAGAGTATTTACAAAAATTATTTAGAATTTTTGCCTGGATTTATCTATTTTCCCCCATTTACTTAATCACATGAACTCAAGATATTTTATACTCTGGGTTATAATCCAATACTACTTTATTTTATTGCAAAATATCTTTTGTTTTCCAGCACTGGCCATTGGGAACTCTTTCAGTTGGCTCCTGTGACCCTTTGACATATATTTATTTTGAACTGACATCTTTGTCTTCTCTTTCTAACCAGACAGATCTCCCCAGAAGCTGTGAGGCTCTACGTGTCCCCTAGATCATCCTGCTGGGTACACTGCAGAATGTAAACATATGCTGAATACAGGAATGAATGGAGGAATGAAGGATGTTCTGGTTCCTTAGTGGGCAGCAGGTGCTTGCATTGTTGTGCCCAGTGCCCGAGCCTCCTGATTTTCCTTTGGAAATGGTCCTCTCTTGTTCTAAGCCTAGTGATGGTGACAACTAGCTGATGAAGCCAGTCAACAAAGCACCACCTTCATCACAGGATTTGGGTTGGGGACAGGCAAGCTACCTCACTTAGATACAACCTGGCACCTTCTCGTCCTGCACTGGATTAGATATTGCAAGAACATAAGGCTCAAGCTGCTGGAGCTTTTAAGCAGATCAAGAGTGGAGCCAAAAGAGCTGAGAGGTGAACTCCTTTTGAGGCCCAAACCATAGTGTTCTTGAGTTCTAGGACTCTAAAAATTCCTTTTGATTACACTGGTTTGAGCTGAGTTTTCTCTTCCTTATAACTAAATCAGTCCTTACTGCTCCTATATTGCTGGCCTGAATTTTTATCATGGATGGTCAGTGGAGGTAAGAGAACTGACCCCTGACCTGCAAGACACTAGGTGACTGCACTGAGGCCTGGGTCCTTCTCAATCCTTCAAGGGGTGGGGGCTCCAAAGAGAGAGAAAACAGCCAATCTTCTGACTGCTGAGCCCTGAAGTTATTTGTACACCTACTTACTATCATCAGCCCAGACCAATGAAGGGCATTAAGGGAGTTTAAAGAGCTCACAAACAAGTCACCTCCCCAACAGCCGTACCATTAAATACCTACCATGTATTATCAGGCCAACCGAACTCTTCTAGTCATGAAACATCCACAAACACAGACTCCCCTGTTGTGACCACATACCATCAGTTCCATAATGTGGTACAACTGCTTCAAGAGATTAATGAAGGTAAAAGGTCTGAACCAAGAAGGTCCCATAGTGAGCCAATGGTCAAGCTGGTACATGAAGTTACAGAACCAGTTTCCGCCAGCACCACACCATGCTCCCTCTGACCTTCATGGACAGAGTCCCATTAAGCCAGATTAATATATGGCTTAACACACACCTATCTTACCAGCTATGTCTCTATTTCAGCAACAGTAGGGGCAAGTTTACAACAAGTTACCTGACTGCTATATTACCTATAAAGGACAGAGAGGAATGTATCATCACTGTCAGAGACAGGGTGGAAAAGGAAGAGCTCTGTTCCCCAGGCTTTGGTTTTCCTCCTCAAAAATACACTCAGTCCAGCACAAATCCATGGGACCAAAGCACAATGTATGAAGGAAGGACACTTCATCTACTACCTGGCAGGTAAAAGCTTTCGAAATGGGCTAATCGAGCTTGTAAGATTTCCAAATAACGAGTCCAGCGTCACAGCGGGTTAAGTCCTCTACCTGAGACCCTCAGCTAGAGCAACCGTTACGTCCTCGGCTACATCAGTGCTCAGCTCAGAGGCAATCAACTGAGAATACTATGGCCCAGAACAATCAGGGACCTGGGGTCAGGAGTCCTGGAGTTCTGATCCAGTGCTGACCCCATCTATAACTAGGTAACTGAGGCACTTCATCACCCTGGGCCCCCTTTCCTAACTATAAAAGAGATTTAAAAAACCCAAAACACAAAAACTCAACACTTTTTACCAAACTTCATTGTGAGGAGAAAATCAGACGTGACATCTGAAAACATGAGGTGCACACTGATATAGGAGACCCTGATCACAGATCATTCTCTAAGGATGCTCCATGGCTCTCGTGACCACTTGGGACAAGGAGGAGATGGCCTGCTTGCCAGAGCACTGCTTGGGCCCGGGCATGGTATGTGAACAGTCCAGGTAGGACTCTAGACCCATCTGGCCATAGCTACAACCACCACAGATCCCACCTGGCTGTTGAGGACAGTCACATTTTTGTGTCACTTGGCATTTCCTTTCAAAAAAGGTTATTCATTAACTGTGTAATGAAATATTTGTGGTGTCTTTGTAAAAGCTGTTCAAGTACATGTACCCACCAATCCGAAGCTGGCCACCCTCACTCTCACTCCCAGAACCCCTGCCTTGGCCAATTTCCACCCAACCCTCGGGGCTCTCCCCAGACACACACTGAGCACCTACCCACTCTGGCCGCTCACTGGGCTCCCCTGGTTTGTGGTCAGAGGCCACAGGTGGGGGCGAGTAGTCCTTCACAGGAGTGGTGAACTCCACCGGTCCTGTCCCTGGCAGGGGCAGTTTCAGCAGTGGGCAGCTGGGACGAACAAGAAGGAGAGAAGGGTTAGGACATGGCAGGAGCACAATCTGCGCCGAAATGAGTGACACAGGGGCCAGCACAGCCGCACTGCATTCTCCCTGCTGGGACTGTATGTGTGTGCACAATATCGGAGTCATAAAACTTTGGAACTAGAAAGACACTCAGAAGACACCCAGATCAGAATATCAGAATTTTTCAAGCTCAGAGCACCTGGTGGCTCAGCCAGTTAAGTGTCCGACTCTTGGTTTCAGCTCAGGTCATGATCTTATGGTTTGTGAGATCGAGCCACATGTTGGGCTCAGAGCTGACAGGATGGAGCCTGCTTGGGATTCATTCATTTATTCATTCATTCATTCATTCTCTCTCTCCTCTCTCTGCCCCTCCCCACGTGCACACATGTGCCCATTCTCTCTCTCAAACTTAAAAAAAAAAAAAAGAACTTTTCCAAAAAAAAACAGGATGCGTGGATGGCTCAGTTAGGCATCCAACTTCGGCTCAGGTCATGATCTTACAGTTCATGGGTTTGAGCACCATGCTGGGCTCTGTGCTGACAGCTTGGAGCCTGCTTCGGATTCTGTGTCTCCCTCTCTCTCTGCCCCTCCCCTGCCCGCAACTGTCTCTCTCTCTCTCTCAAAAATAAACATTAAAAAAAAAAAACTTTCAAGCTTATTTTTAGCCACAGAAAGCTTACAAGGAAGTCCAATTGATAAAACAGACTGGATGAATATTTTTAGAGACATAATAAAGATGCTAAAAAAAAAAAAAAACCTTGTCAAATTAAAAGACAACAATAAGAAACTGGGGGGGGGGGGAGGGGGATGTATAAAAATCCAGAAGGAGGGGCGCCTGGGTGGCTCAGTCGGTTAGGCGTCTGACTTCAGCTCAGGTCATGATCTACCAGTTTGTGAGTTTGAGCCCCGTGTCAGGCTCTGTGCTGACAGCTCAGAGCCTGAAGCCTGCTTCGGATTCTGTGTCTCCTTCTCTCTCTGACCCTCCCCCACTCACACTCTGTCTCTCTCTCAAGAATAAACAAACATTAAATAAATAAATAAATAAATAAATAAAAATAAAAATAAAAATCCAGAAGGATCCTGATGTACATTGCTGGGCAACTGCTCCAATTTAAAAAGACCACAAAAATTGTATATAACACACTGAGGGTGTATTTTACACTAGATTTTACACTAGACCCACCACTCACACAGGAAAAGCCCTGGCCTTACAACAAAAAGCTGGCAAACCCATGTACATTTTCATTTTGTGCCATGTCTCACTTTTTAACAAAATTTTTGTTTTTAATTTACAACTTTGATACAATACATGTACAAACCTTAACTATCTGGTGCAATGAACTTTTACATAGGCACACACCTGGGTAACCGCTGCCTAGATCAAGCTATAGAACATTTCCAGGACCTCAGAAGGCAGCTTTGTGCCCTTGCCCAGTGAAGAGCACCCCAAACTACTATCAGAACTTCCATCACCATAAACTCGTTTTGCCTTTGTAATGACTTATACATAAAATCACCCATGCTACGGGTGTTCTCTTTTGTGACTGGCTGCTTTCACCTAAATTTTATCTGCTAGATTCATCCATACATATCAGATCATTCTTTCCCGTAGGTATGTGCTATTCCGCTGAATTATACACTACCCTGCATTTATCCATTCCACTGTCGAGGAACCTGCAGCTGTTTCCAGTTTCAGTTATGAAGAATAGAGTTATTACGGTCATTTTCATAGATGGCTTTTGGTGGCCATCAGCACTCATTTCTGTTGGGTGTGTTCCCAGAAGGAAGTGTTATTTTATAGTGTATGTGTTTGGCTTTGTAGAGAATACCAATTCTCCAAAGTAGTTGTACAAACGTATGTTCCCACCAGCAGTGTGACAAGAGTTCCAACTGCTCCAAATCCTTGCCACCTCTTGACACTGTCAGGCCAATTAAATGTAACCACGTGGAAGAGGACGTAGTGGTATCTCCCTGCGGTTTCAATGTGCAGCAATGTGGAAAATTCTTTCATGTGTTTGCTGGCCATTCAGACATAACCTCTTGTGAAGTCCCTCTTCTGTTTAATTGGGTTGGCTGTCTTTTCCTCATTGATTTTTAGTTCTTTATATATTCTAGACAGGAGTACTGAGTCGTCCTCACAGCTACACATTCCCCTCGTAGTACGACTATCACAGCATCCCATTAGATTTGGTATTTCGTGGGGCGCCTGGGTGGCTCAGTCGGTTAAGTGTCCGACTTCAACTCAGGTCACGATTTCGCGGTCTGTGAGTTCGAGCCCCGCGTCGGGCTCTGGGCTGACGGCTCGGAGCCTGGAGCCTGCTTCCGATTCTGTGTCTCCCTCTCTCTCTGACCCTCCCCCCGTTCATGCTCTGTCTCTCTCTGTCTCAAAAATAAATAAACGTTAACAATAAAAATAAAAAAAAAAAAGATTTGGTATTTTGTGTCTTTGTTTTTGTCCTCACCTCAAGGTATTTTCTGAATTTCCCTTCTGACTTCTTGACTCATTGGTTGTTTTAGAATATCCTGTTTAACTTTCACCTACTTGTGAATTTTCCAGTTTTCCTTCTAGTATGTTTAGTTTCATTCCCTTGCGATTGGAAAAGATATTCTATCTGATTTCAGTCTTCTTTAATTCATCAAGACTTGTCTGTGGCCTAACGGATGGTCTATCCTGGAGACTGCTCCGCGAGCACTTGAGAACATGTCTTCTGCTGTTGCTGGGTGTTCTCTGCATGTCTGTTAGGTCTGGCTGGTTGACACTGTTGCTCAAGTCCTCCGTTTCCTTATCTTGCTGTCTCTTCTTGTATCTAGTACTGACAGCACAGAACTGAAATATCCAACTATAACTGGATTTCTCAATTTCTCATTTCAATTCTGTCCGTTTTTGCTTCATTTATTTTGTAGCCTTGTTATTAGGTGTGTGAATGTTTATAACTGTGATGCACTCTTGCTGTACTAAAGCATTTATCAATATGTAATGTCCTTTATTTTGTTACCTTTTAGATGTTGTCTGACAATCATAGAGCCACTCTAGGTCTCTCTCTGTTACTGTTTGGCATGGAATATATTTTTCCATCCTTACTTTCAACTTCTTTGTGTTCTTATATCTCAAGTGTACTATGTATCTGAAATGTCTTGTTGACAGTATATAGATTCGTTGTAAATTTAATCTGCCAATGTCTCTCTTATTTTTTTAAAATTTTTTATGTTTATTTACTTTTGAGAGAAAGAGAGACAGAGCATGAACGGGGAAGGGGCAGAGAGAGAGGGAGACACAGAATCCGAAGCAGGCTCCAGGCTGAGCTGTCAGCACAAAGCCCAATGCAGGGCTCGAACCCACAAACCGTGAGATCATGACCTGAGCCGAAGTCGGACGCTTAACCAACTGAGCCACCGAGGTGCCTCTCTCTTATTTTGTTTTTTTAAAGTTACTCATTTTTTTTTTTAACATTTATTTTTGAGACAGAGACAGACAGAGCATGAACGGGGGAGGGGCAGAGAGAGAGGGAGACACAGAATCCGAAGCAGGCTCCGGGCTCTGAGCCATCAGCCCAGAGCCCGATGCGGGGCTCGAACTCACGGACCGTGAGATCATGACCTGGGCTGAAGTCAGACGCTTAACGGATTGAGCCACCCAGGCGCCCCTCTTATTTTTTTTAATGTTTATTTTTTGAAAGACGGCGCATGTACAAGCGTGCCAGTGGGGGAGGGGCAGAGAGAGAGAAGGAGCGGAATCCCAAAGAGGCTCTGCAGACAGCACTGTCAGCACAGAACCCAGTGCGAGGCTCGATCGCACCAACCGTAAGTTCATGACCTGAGCTGAAATCAAGAGCCAGACACTTAACCAAACCACCCAAGCAACCCCAATGTCTCTCTTAATAGAAGAGTTAAATCCACTCCCATTTTATGTGATTACTAACAAGGAAGGGTTTACTTGTGCCATTTTATGTCTTGTATGACTTTTGTTCCTCAATTCCTCCAATTGCTGCCCTTTTTTGTATTTGGCTAATTTTTTTATGTGCCACTTTGACTCCCTTCTTTCATTTTCTGTATTTTCAAGTTACTGTTTGGTTACCATAGGGATTACAATTATTATTTACAACTTACAACAACCCAGATTGAATAGCGTTGTTAAAGAGGGGTTCTGCAGATGTGAGCAGGCAGGAGAAAGATCAGTGACCTTGAAAATAAGACAGCTGAAATTATCCAGTCTGAGAAGCTTAGTTTCCATAGTGTCTAAACACTTTGCTATATATCTGTTTCTTCCCTTCTATATTGTTATTGCCACAGATTACGATTTATACATTGTATGCCCATCACTACAGATCTAAAATTACTATTCAGTGCCCCTGCCTTTTAAATCATAAAAGACAGATGTTACAAACCAAACCAAAAATATTAAAGTCTGGTTATATTTACTAGTGTTACTTTTATTTATGGTTTCAAATTATTGTCTAGTATCCCTTCACTTCAGCCTGAAGGACTTGCTTTAGTGTTTCCTGTAGTGCAGGCCCGCTCAGCTTTTGTTTATATGGATATCTCTATTTCTCCTTCATTACTGAAGTCTAGTTTTGTAGAATATAGGATACTTGATTTTTTTCATTCAAAATTTACAACGTTTTCTCATTGCCTTCTGGCCTCCATGGTTTCTGAGGAGAAATCAGCTGTCAATCACATGGAGACTCCCTTGTACATGAACACTTGCTCCTCTCTCGATGCTTCCAAAAGCCAAGGTTCAGCTGTTTGGAGACAGGCGTCAAAGGCTGTTTCTGGAGATTCAGCTAAGGTTCTGCTTTGGAAAGCCCTGCACAACACAGACTAACCTCTGGGCTCTGAATGTGGAGAGGAGTCTCGGGGCCCAGAGCTAAGAATGATGGAGCTTTAGCTTCACTACAAGATGAAAGCAGGCAGTACACTCTACATCTACATTCACTTTCCATACCACAGCTGCCCAAAACACACTGACTGAACCAAAGGCAGCCTGCTTCTCAAACTGTGAATTAAAAAATATCTGTGAATTCCAGGAGTCTAAACATGGCAGCAGGAAGAAAAAGAAGGGCAGCACACTCCAGAGCATCCAGCTTTCTCAGGATGAAGTCTACAGGCCTTGAAGTTCTTCAAAAGGCTCCCAGCCATTCCCCAACCTTGCCTCGGAGTCACACAACTGCTCTCTTGCTTCTGAGGCTCTGCCCCTGCTGGAACACACTTGCCTATTCTTCTCCTAGATAACTCACCTTGGCGGCCTCACTTGCAGTACCACTTGCTGTAGGAAATCTTTCCCCAAATCTGGGTTGGGGCCCCTCCTTCTGTGAGCTACCAAAGGACCCTATACTCACCCCAACATGGTTCTTACCGTTGGCAACGGACCTGCCTGTCTGTCTCTATACTAGTCATGGTTCCTCTCACTGAGCACCTACTATGTGTCAGGCACCGATCCAAGTGCCTTCCATCTATCTGCTCATTTAAGCCTCAGCACAACCCAGTGTGACATGCAGAAGCTATATCCTCACCAGAAGGTGACAAAACCAGGATGTCAGCACAGGCATCAGAGTCTGTGCTCTTACCATCACACTCTAATACTGTGTATTGCATTTCTGTCTTGTTAAAAAACTGAAACATCCACACATTCCTTTTAACATAGGCAAAAGAAAAACACGCAAGAAAAAGAGTCTACAAAATTGCAAAATGCAAGGGAATAATCATCATCCACAGCTACCAAATTCTAGCCAAAAGGAAAACTTGGAAGAAAACTGTCAGGCAATTTTCAAAAGTAAAAACACTCACTTTTCCAAGGTTGGAAAACAGACATTTAAAGAAAGACATTTAAAGAAAGAAACTGTCTGGAGATTTCTACAACCACCCCCATGTTGCTTCCGCAAAACTCGTTTCTAAGACCAGATTATATCTTGGCTTGGCCTGATCTTACAGGGGCAAAGGAAATGAACCAGGTCTCCAAAACCTCCCCTGATTTTCCTGTCTCAGCTCCACCCATCCAGCTGCTCAGGCCAAGCACTTTGATCTTGATCCTCTTTTTCTCATATTCCACATCTGGTCTTCAGACAATCCTGAAGGCTCCACCTTCAAAATATATCCAGACACCACCACATCTCACCACCTCCAGACCTTCAGCTTAGACTAAGCAACAATCAACTCTCACCTAGAACAATGAATGCACTAGCCCAGCTAGACTCTCCGCTTCTACCCCTGAAATCACTTATCTCTTAATCAAATATGGAACTAAAATCTCCAATCTCCCCCCCACCCAGCCCACACACCACCTGCTACCACGCCTGTATGGCCTGCTCCCCACATCTGGCCGCCCAACACATCCCCAGAGGCTGCTGCCCTCCCCTTCTCCCTTCTAGTCTTACTTCTGGGCATGCTGGCTCAACTTCCAACTGTTAGCATCTGCATCTCTCTCGCTTGAGAATGTTCTGTTGCCGCTGGAGGCCTCTCTGCCTAAGCGGTGGGAACTGATGCTGGCTGGAGGCAGCCCTCAACCAGTGGCTGATGTTGTGTAGATCAGGGGTTGGGAAACTACAGCCCCTGGCCTGTTTCTGTGTGACCTGTGAGCTAAGAATGGTTTTTACACATTTACAGGGTTACTAAAAAAACAAAACAAAACTACGTGACAGAGACCGTATGTGGCCTTACCAACTGGCCCTGTAGGGAAAGAGTCTGCTGACCCTGGCACAGTCTGGCTCCCCCACACCCAGGTGACGAGCTCTGAGGTGGACGTCCTGCACCATTTCTCAGCGTTCCCCAGTGAGATTACACAGCTTCCTGTGGTGGTAAGTTGCTGGATGATGCTCCTTCCTATTTCACTTTTCCACCTTCCTACCAGTGCTCACTTCATTTTACACATTAGCTACATGTATGTACTCAAATCCTTGTCTCAGGGGAGCCCAAAACGAAATGCTCCCCTTGCTCTCCCCAAGGCCAGCCAAATTCCTGCTTGTCCTTCAGGGCAACACAGCCTTTGTATTCCTCCCATCCCAGGCAGGTAGGCACATGTCTTCTGTTCTCCATGGCACCCTGCAAACACTGATCCTAGAGACTTCTCATCTGCATGATTAATATAAGAAATGTACAGGGAGGGTCCATGCCATTTTAATTTCTGCATCCCCAATATCAGTCACATAAAAGATGTTCAGGAAATGTTCAGGATTATTTATCTACCAGATGTTCCACGCTCGAGGCTGGCTTCATAACCCATATGGCTGCACAGGACCCCGCGCTCAGAAGGTCTCAGCGCTTGGGGTTTAATGCTCTGCAGTAGCTCTATGGAAATTCTTATTTATTTACTTACTTACTTATTTATTTTATTCTCAAGTTAGTTAACATACAGTGTAGTCTTGGCTTCAGGAGTAGAATCCAGTGATTCATCTCTTACACGTAAGACCCAGTGTTCATCCCAACAAGTGCCCTCCTTAATGCCCATCACCCATTTTCCCCACCCACCATGCCCATCAACCCTCACTTTGTTCTCTGTATTTAAGAGTCTCTTATGGTTTGCCTTCCTCTGTTTTTATCTTATTTTTCCTTACCTTCCCCTATGATCCTGTTAAATTTCTCAAATTCCACATATGAGTAAAATCATGTGATATCTGTCTTTCTCTTATTTCGCTTAGCATACTACCCTCTAGTTCCATCCACGTTGTTGCAAATGGCAAGATTTCATTCTTTTTCATCTCTGAGTAGTATTCCATTATATATACATAATTTGGCTATTGTTGATAGTGCTGCTATAAACATTGGGGTGCATGTGCCCTTTCAAATCAGCATTTTTGTATCCTTCAGATAAATTCCTAGTAGTGCAATTGCTGGGTCACAGGGTAATTCTATTTTTAATTTTTCGAGAAATCTCCTGTTTTCCAGAGTTGTTCATTTTAGCCACTCTGACCAGTATGAGGTGGTATCTCATTGTGGTTTTGATTTTTATTTCCCTGATGATGAGCGATGTTGAACATCTTTTCATGTGTTTGTTTGCCATCTGGATGTCTTCATCGGTATGGAAATTCTTAATAAATTTATCTTTAAACTTGCTTTTGAAGTGAAGTCCATCACAGCACAGCATGTGCTGAGGGTATGGACTGTAGGCTCACCCATGGTCCCTCCTCCCTGGGACAGGTTCTTGACCACCAGCTCCTCTGCCCTCTCACATCCCAGGACCTGGCCCTGCCCTTCTTGTCCATATATCCCTTTTGTTGCCACCCTGGCAGGGGCCTGAATATAAAAACAAGGGGGCTTGGGGTCAGATGTACACATCCCGTTGTGTCTTGGGGCAGGGTGAGGCGATGGCCATCCCCTGGGCCAGGGTGGGCTTTTGGATGGGGAGGAGGGACCTTTCAACCACTCCCATGCAAGTATATTTAGGACCTTTAATGGTCCTTTCCCCTGCTTCTTGACCAAGCTGCCGTGCGCTGTCCTGTTGCCCTGCATCCCACAATTACACGGATGCTACTGGCTCTAGTCTCAACTCTTCCTCACTCCCAGTCATCTAGGATGGAGGTTCAGGAGATGCCGAAGACAGATGGAAACATCAGCCTCAGAAATGACACTCAGAGATGTTGCATAAGGCACTTATCTGGAGGCATCAGGGTGGGAGATGTTTTCTCTCTTCCCCTCTCAGGGGAGAACAGTACAGGGCTAGAGGTGGGGTAGCAAAAGACTAGAAGGCGGTATTTCTGAGACCTCCTGCCCTTTCCTGCTTGAGGAAATTTGGGGTGGTAAAGGAGTCTTTGATCTCCCACAGGCATTTCAGAACTTTTCCAGAGCTTGTTTGTGAGGCCAGGAGTTAACCTCTGCTGGGGGGAGGCTCTGGCTCTGGCATGCTGAACAGGTCAGCATCCTGGAGCAGCTGCAGGAGCTGGTCCCTTGGGCTCTCAAGTGCAGGCTTCAGGGCAGAGACGAGGGGTGCTCTGGGACTCATTCTCAGCTACCCAGCTGGCTCTCCAAAGCATAACTGCACATAAGGCTTCAGTTACTTAGATTTCTTTCTTGATCACAAAGAGAATATAAACGTGTCTACAGTGACCACATGGGCGTAGAAAGAAGGAACCTTTAATACAGGCCCCTGTATGCACACTTCCCAAGGACTCATGGTGATCTGGGGAAACTTGAGATGTGGGGAGATGGGGGGAGAGGTGGACAGAGACCATGCAACAGATGTGCAGCCCCAGCTCAAAGGTACTGCATTCTGCCAGAGAAAATGGACGAGGAAAGGGGCCAAGCCTGCTCTGGAATACCCACATAGTTTGCAAGATTACCGTCCTTCATGAGGTTTAGAATGGCCTCACTATGATTTAACTTGCTCTCCAAATGAAAATCACCATCTCTAGCCATGAGCAGCAGGCTGTAGGATCAACAAGTGACCCAATGACCCTCACGTTGACCTCTGCTCTGCACACAGGCAGTCCGCTAGCCTGGCGCTCGAGCACTCTCTCTTCACCCAACAGTGCACCCACCACATCCCAGGGCGCAATGGGAGCAACGGCGCCCTCTGCCTTGCTGGGCTGCTGCTGGGCCACACCCTCAGGTCCTGATGGCCTAACCTCTAGGAAATGTGAAGACACCTCTTGCCAGTGTCTACATGCTGCAAGTTTCATCAGATTTTCCTGGAGGAAAAAGCATTCACTGTTCCCAGGGTGGTCCAGTGCTGAAGAATGGGGTCTACAGCTCAGGTGGCTGCCAGATCTGAACAAGGACATCAAGTGCAGGGGCCCTTTGAGTTCAAGCTGCACAAGGGTCTCATTCCAGGAACAATACAAGATGAGCAACTAAACAGAATCTAGGTATCTAATGAAATTACTAAATGCTATTACTCACACTCTGTTTTCTGCAGGCAACCCGAGACTCTGAACAGAAGCAGGAACCTGCTCTGCAGAGGGAAGGTTCCCGGGTCAGAAGAGGACACGGAGGCTTGTGCCCTGAGTCCACAACATCTCATCTCCTGCCCCAAAAGACCCACAACCCGTGGATTCTCTGATACAAACTTTATCATTTTTGGAGGCTAACAGACTTCATCTAGCCTTGGAAAATGTTTCCTAAGCCAATCAGATTTTAAGAAAAGTTGTTAAAAAACTCTTTTGCGAT
Source organism: Panthera pardus (assembly GCF_024362965.1). Lineage (NCBI taxonomy): Eukaryota > Metazoa > Chordata > Mammalia > Carnivora > Felidae > Panthera > Panthera pardus. The sequence continues at coordinate 16,995,661 of NW_026527013.1, forward strand.
AACTTGACAAAGATGTTGGTTTGAGAAAGTAAGTACACAGCACTAAGAATGGGATAGTACAAGGCTGATTTTTCTCTTCAAAGAAAAACTTTGGACTGCAAAGACATGAGGAAACTGTGGTGCCGTCAGAGGGCGGGACCAGAGGAGGTAGCAGGTTCTTGGAGGGGCTTGCCGGGATACTCCCTTCCCTGCCCATTTGCTGAACGAGCTGACTGTTGACCTTAAATGATGAAGACGAAGACACCACTTACTCTTCCTGCAGGGTTCAGCTCAGAGGCTCTCCTCCAAAGAAGCCTCCCTGACATTGTCTCCCTTTGCCCCAAGGCCAGGTCACATCTGCTGGGCACAATATCCAATGTCTTGGACCCACAACTGTGCACTTCTGAGAGGAATGATGTGTGCATCATTGGTCTGGCATAGTGCTTGGCATTTATTATGGCCATCTTTTGTTTTTTTAAGGCATCTTTATTGAGAAAACCCAACTTTGTGCTCTCTCCCCAACTTCTGTTATATAGGGCTACTGCCTCAAAAAGACTGTTCTCTGTCTAGGCAGATCCTGCCAGGCCCTAATCCTGGCCCACTGCAACTGAGACCATCTCTCTCAGGCTTCTTGTTCAGAGAGCAAACATCTTGCAATGAAAGCTATCAGCACCAAATAGTATTCTTCAAAACGTTCATATCACGTTTTGATATGATATCAAACGTGATATCAAACTTCACGGGTGAAGTAGAGAAAGCACAGGGCTTTCCACAGGGACCTGCCAGTCATAATATTTACCACTTACCAGCTCTCCACACTAGTTTAATCACCCTTAAAAAAAAATCTAGGACACAACCACCCCCTCCAAGGATGTCAGGCACCAAATGGAACAGTGTGTGTGTGAAAGGAAAAGCATCAAAGGACCTACAAAGCCGGAGGTCAACGAAGATCAGTCTTCCTTTCCTTCCCATCAGCCTAGTCCTACCCTGAGCCTCACCACCCACCTCTTCCTCTAGACTGATGTTCAGCCAGAAGCACCTGTGAAATATAAGGCAGGCTTGGCTGCATCTGGGCTGTACTGGTTGTTAAATATTGTTTTCATCACATCTGCCTCTTCCCCAACTTTCCATCCTATTCTAATTCACCATGAGTCAAGAGGGAGTTCTCCAAACTTGACATGTCAGCTGTCTCCTAAGGTTTTCATACCAGAGGCCCTCATATCATAAATCCAAGGACTGTCTGTTTCTGAAACATTTGTGTAATACCAAATTATTCATTCAAAGGTAAGGCCCAACTGCACCCAAGCAGCTGCTACACATATCCTACATTCCCTGTCCAGGAAGCTGCCTGGTCTCAGCTGGCTACACCCAATACCCAGAAGATGAACAGCAAAGAGGAAACATACTTTCCGTTTCCCGTAGCCAGAGCTGTGTTTGTGGAAGGGGAATCACAACTACCACCTCCTCAACTCAAACTGCTCACCGAGCAGACAAGTTTAATCCAATGTACTCATCCATCAAGTATTTCTTACCATGTTCCCATGTGCTGAGGCATGTGTAAAGAGGCCATCGAGGAGCTGAGAACTTAGTGGAGGAGAAGCTAAGTTCTACCACCCTCAACAGAAGGCAACATCAGTGATAATAACCATGAGTGTCCCCACACACTGCTGCTCCAAGAATCAGAATAAAAGAGAAAACTCTTTTCACTGAAAGGTGATAGAACTTCAGAGAAATTTTCAAGAAAGACACAGTCTAGTGGTTCTCAGCACATGGTCCCCAGGCCTGGGAACTTGTTAGAGATGTAAATTCTTGGGCTCATCCCAGACCTGATGAATGGAAATTCTAGGGTGGTGCTCAGCAATCTGTGTTTAGCATGCCGTCCAGGTGATTCTGTTGCTAGCTCAGGTTTAAGAGCCATGGATTTATCACATAGGCCAAGCCTGGGAAAGTATGATTTTGAAGGAGAGAGACGATTTTTGAAAAGTATGATCTTGAAAGAGATTCTGAAAGAAATAATTAACCTAGAGGAAAAAACAAGAGCTATGTTCTACTAATTTATCTCCTATAGGATGTAGGAGTATCCTCTACAACACAATCTAACAAAATTTAAACATCAGTATAAATACACATCCCCAGCGAGGACAGTCAGGGTGAGAGAGTGTCATAGTGCTGGCACCAGAATCCCTAGGCCTAGATTTAAATCCCAGCGTCCCTGCTTATTAACTGTGCACACCATCCAAGTCTTCAATCCTCGACCTCACTTTGGTTAAATGGAAATATAACTGGACCGCTTCCCAAGGTTATTATGAAGCACCCAGCAGGAAATTCTCAATGAAAGATGCTCATCTTTCTTAGTCCTAATTAGAAAAGAGCTTGGGATCATTAACAAACTGAACAGTGAGCTCAGTCCTGAGCCACCCTCCTTCCAGCACAGCAATGACTACATCTAACAAATGTCAGATGTACAATGAATATGGAAACCAGAATTCTTTCCAGAGGCAAGGATCATACAGTTGGCTCTTTTCATGGCTGTCAGTGTTTTGGACCCAAAAAGGCCATCAGATATCTTCTTACACCGAGCCTATCCTTTTATAAGCCACAGCCTTCAGCTTCTGTGAGGCCCCGTGATAGAAAGACAGATGTGGATGGAAGGCAGCTACCACAACAGTCCTTGGTGACCACAGCTGGCCCTGAGAATCAGCAAGAGATCAGAAAGAGGCTCCTCGTGGCCACAAGAAAATGACTGGAGAGCACAGAACCAAGTCTCTGGGTGAGCCTGAACAAGGGTGTCCAAGAAATTGTTCAAATGGACTTGGTTTTGCAACACACTCAAATGCTCCTGCTCTCAACCAGGTACCAAAATGTACCAAAATGAAACTGTCACTGTTGAGAAGGAAAATTAAAAAATCATGCCTTTCAATCATCTTGTGGTTTCTTAAAAGCATTTAAACATTATTCTGAAATAATTTTGAACAAATCTGGAGAATCCCTACGTCAGGGCCAGACTGGACTGTTTCAGTCTAGTGGCTAAATACCCCAGGACTAGAGCTCTCCACCCAGCAGCTTCAACCAGCCGCCAGTCAGTGTATAAAAAGTATACACAGTCCAAGGGCTACCGAGCAGTCAGAATTAGGAAACCTACTGTCCCAACACACTGGCCCAACATATCCAGGACAACTCAGAAACATACCAGCAGGCTAAGATGCAGAGCCCCGTGAAGAGGATGATAGGGATGGGGTAGGATGCACAGAGCAGCCCATGGTTGTAGAAGGCCTGAGATATCTTCTCACGCAGCCTTTCAGTCAGGGTCATCCTCAGCTGAAGTCACCTTGTTGCCATCCCGGAAAGTGACCATGGATCAGCCTGGTGCACGCTGGACAGCACTGACAATGGACACCATCTGCAGATACCTGGCAAGGGAGAAAAGTCAACATTAACAGCTAGTACTGGTTCTGCACACTAGGGCTGCTGGGGGAGGCAGCTGTGACGTGGGTGGAGACATGTTTCAGGATGCCCACATGCAAAATCTGGAGACATCAATCCCAACACACACGTGCACGCGCGCACACACACACACACACCCACCCCCCCACCCACCCCTGGTCAGCTCTTAGTGACTGTGGGCAGTTTCTAAGTCAGTCTAACTAAAGAGGCCAAAAGACTGCCCCTCTAGTTCTGATAACAAACTCTCAACCCTCTTCCATAGAAGGAATTTCTAAAAGACCACTCCCCAGGGGCTCCTGGGTGGGTGGCTCAGTCAAGTTGAGTGTCTGACTCTTGATTTCGGCTAAGGTCATGATCCCAGGGTTGTGGGATCAAGCCCCTGAGTTAAGTGTAGAGCCCATTTGGGATTCTCTCTCCCTCTACCCCTCCCCTGTTCACATGCGCACACACGCATGTGTGCCCCCTCTCTCTTGAAAAAAAAAAAAAAAAAGACCACTCCCCAGACAGGGCATTGTTCTCACAGGGGGCACAAGAAAGCACAGCTGAGTAACAGATATCACCTTTAGCTGCCCTCTGACAGAGGGGTGTTCTGGACACCCTCCCCACCTTTCTCTAGGCACAGGCAGATCGACAGAAATCCTTGGGGGAAAACTTCACACAGGGGTGGCCCCTCAGAAAACACATTCTTGCACAGTGTTCCACTGGTAAAGAATGTTCAGTGGAGGGGCACCTTGGTGGCTCAGTCAGTTAAGCGTCCCACTCTTGGTTTTGCCTCAGGTCATGATCTCACGGTTTGTTTGAGCCCTGCATCAGGCTCTGCGCTGAATGTGCAGAGCCTGCTTGGGATTCTCTTTCTCCCTCTCTCTCTACCCCTCCCCACTTGTGCACTCGCTCTCTAAAAAAAAAAAAAAAAAAACAAAAAACGTTCAGTGGAGTCAGCCTTTAACATAAAAACACCAAAAAACCCAGGCTCCCGACAGAAAACAAATTCACTGTGGCTGCATCATTAGGTGGAAGCTGCTGCTCTTGGTGAGGCAGTTGTTCCTGGGACACAATCCTGTTGCTGCCTGCCCAGCAGCTGTCTTCTTTCTGGCACAAGGGAACCACCTCCCTCCACAGGATTGGGCCTGGACAGACTGTCAGTCAAGGTGCCACTCCCTGACCCACACCAGGTCGGCTGGGCCTTTGTCCCTGGACTTTGACTTCTGAACAGACAGCAGCAGGAACTGGATGTGGTGGTGCTTATTCAACCCCAAGAGGTTCCCGCTCCTAGGATCACGGCTCCTCTGACACCAGCACTTTCTGAAGATGAGGCTCCACAGCTTTTCTTCCCAGTCTGTGAGCCATCCCATATCCTTCCAATAAATCCTTTCTGCTCGTACGAGTCAAAATTAAGTTCTGTTGCTTCCAACCAGAAAACCTTAAACCAGTAAATTCAGAATAGAAAACTCCAGCAGAAGCCAGGGATCTAGAATTCCCTCCTTACTGAGCTCTCCAATGTTACCCTAGAATAAACCTACTTCTCCTGTTCCCCGTTGCTGTTTTCTTTGGTCGGTGCTACAGGGAACCTGCTGGGACTTGTGTCTTGGCTTGATCAGGCTCACTGATGGAAACCTAGGCCAAAGAGGTGCCTCTTCAGCAGTGTCAAGACCAGAAACGAGAAGCAAAAGGAGTCACACGACAGCCAATTCACAAGAAGACAAATGGCTGCCAATCTTTCCACCTTCCTGGAAACACAAGCCTTCAGTGCATATGCAATTTTCCAGTCCAGCAACCCTCTAAGGAAATACAAAGAATCCTCTGTGGGTCAATTCAATAGGAAATGGATAGAGGAGCCAGCAGGTAGCAGCTGCTGGCCCAAGTAGCAGAGGTGTTCACAGCAGCTCAACAATTCACAAGGCTCACCTGGAGCGTGACAGGTCAAAGAAGTCTCTAGCAGTGCACCCACAGCAGGCGACCCACAATAGTGCTCACCACCCAGCGTAAACAAGGATTCTGGGAAGCATTTGTTACTGCTCCTGCGCCACCAGCCTTCCATCCTGCCCCTGGGGTGGGGGTGGGGAAACAAACCTTGATGAGACGCACACCTGTGGAGAGACACTATCAAGAGGATCCCTGAAGACCGAAGGCCATAAACTAGCTTTTCCAACCTCTGTCCTCTGACAAGTCTCTCGTCACTTCCCTGAAGTGTCGCAAAACCAAGCCCTCCAGGAAATTCTGATTTTGTAATCCCAATCTCCTTCTTGGCCTCCTCTGCACACACATCGGCAATACAGGAGGGGTCAGGTCGCACCCCTGCAGTCCAGCTCTTCCAAGCGGAACTACAGACAAGAGAAAAAACTATCCAATTCACTTCCGGTTTGCAGCAAATGCAACTCTTTCTGACATGATCTTAGTTAATTTCACCTCCCACTGACCTTTAGTAGTTATACTAATAGTTAATTTTCACAGCACCTGGAAAACAAGGCAAAAAAAAAAAAAAAATTCTAGTTCATGGCACAGCCAACCTACCTGAACCTACCAAGAGGAGACATTATTCATCTCTACTCCACTGTACACATTTTAATGCAAAGCTACTCCAAAGCAAAATTTACCCAACCTGATCCAAAAACCTGTTTTTCTTACATTGCCCCATACTCATAGGTTTCTTCAGATCAAAATCTATGGCTCTCCTTGAATTTAAAGAGAGAGACACAACATGCACAAAGGATGGAGGCCAGGAGGCCAGAGTGGACCACATTACATAAAAATGTAAACAACCCTGCCGCCTGCCTTTGTGGGAGACCCCACTATAAGCAAAAACAAAGGAGTTTGTTATTAGACACCTAAATTACAGAGCTGTGCACACGAAGGAAAAAACTCCTAGAACCAGTCAGAACAGCCCTCAGGAATTTTACAGAGGAACAAGCATAGATCAAGTCAGTCACTCTGGCTCAGAAAATAAAGGGCACTAGGAATGGAATGAGTCCATGAGGACAGACTGGGGAGGCAGGCGCATCCCACTTTGCTGTGAGCTCACTTGAGGTGCCCACAGTTCTGAACCAGCGCCAAATTATGAAAATACATGTGAAAGTTTCAGAAAAATCCACACATACACGGTATGTTAACATAAGACAATTTTTTTAAGATGATGGTCTTTTTGTGCCTATATTCACCACTCAACATTTAAAATTCTCTTCAACCAACTCACACATTAAGAATCAACCAAGAAAAGGGCACCTGGGTGGCTCAGTCAGTTAAACTCCTGACAGTGGCTCAGGTCATGATCTTGCAGTTCGTGGGTTCAAGCCCTGCATCGGGTTCTGTGCTGACAGCTCAGAGCCTGGAATCTGCTTCGGATTCTGTCTCCCTCTCTCTGCCCCTCTCCCACTCCTCTCTCAAAAATAAAAAAAATGTTAAAAAAAGATTAAAAAAAAAAAAAGAATCAACCAAGAAAAATAAATGTGCCAAAGGAAGGTGGAGGAACAGGGAAAAAAGATGTAAAAAACTATACAGACTACAGGCTCTGTCCCACAGCTTTCCAGGACTGTTTGTTGAAAATACTCACCATCTCCCCCAATCTTTGGCTACACTGGAACTGTCACACTTGTTCTTACCACAAAGGTTTACGGACTATCCCATTTCTCTGGAATAAACGCCTAGAAGTGAAACACCTAGGGTAGTATGGTATGTTTACATTTTCTAAGAAACTGCCAAAATATTTCCCAGGGTGCCTGTACCACTTTACATTCCCCCCAGCGACATATGAAACTATTTCTTCTCATCCACCATCATTCAGTATTTCCACTATTTTTTTTTAGCTGTGCCAACAGGTGTGTACTGATAGCTAATTGGGTCCTAAGTTATCCTTTCCTAATGACCAGTGACACTGAACACACACGTGTGCCACATGTCTGTGTGTATATGCCTCAGGATGTTATATATGCAAGATCATGTCATTTGCAAATACAGTTAGTTTAATTTCTTTTCTAATTTCGGTGTTTTTTATGTGTTTTTCTTCTAAAACTGTCTTGGCTAGACCTTCTAGTACAATGTTGAATTGCACTGGTGAGAATGAATCCTCATCTTATTCCTGAGCTCAGGAAGAGAACATTCAGTCTTTCACCATTAAATATGACATTACATGGAAGTTTTTCATAAATGCCTTTATCAGGCCTCTATTCCTAGTTCGAGATGTTTTTTAAAAAAAATCATTAAAGGGTATTGTTTTTTGTGTCTTTTGAGATAATCTTGTGTTTATTTATCCTAATAAGGTTTATAAAGACTGAGTTTTCTTCATATTTTGAACCAACTTTGCATTACTTCTAAATGTTAGTAGACCAGGTTTGCTAATATTTTGTTGAGGGCTACTGTATCTGTATTCATGAGGGATACTGCCCTGCAGTTTTCTTTTTTTATGACATCTTTGTCCAGCATTTGGTATTAGGGTAATGCTGGCCTCACAGGATGATTTGGAAGTGCTCCCTTCTTATTTTTTGGAAGAGTTCATGATAAATCTTTAAACATCTGGCAGAATTCACTAGTAAAGCCATCAGATAATGGGCTTTTATTAGTGGCAAGTTTTTTGTTTTGTTTTTAGTGGGACATTTTAAAATTATTAACTCAAACTCTTTCCTTGTTTCCTGCTATTCAGATTTTCTATTTCTTCTTTTTTTTGTGATTTCATTTTATTTTTTATTTTTTTAAATTTACATCCAAATTAGCATATATTGCAACAATGATTTCAGGAGTCGATTCCTTAGTGCCCCTTACCCATTTAGCCCATCTCGCCTCCCACAACCCCTCCCATAACCCTTTGTTCTCCATGAATCTTTTCTGTTTTGTCCCCCTCCCTGTTTTTATATTATTTTTGTTTCCCTTCCCTTATGTTCATCTGTTTTGTCTCTTAAAGTCCTCATATGAGTAAGGTCATATGATTTTTGTCTTTCTCTAATTTCACTCAGCATAATACCCTCCACTTCCATCCACATAGTTGCAAATGGCAAGATTTCATTCTTTTTGATTGCCGAGTAATACTCCATTGTATATATATACCACATCTTCTTTATCCACTCATCCATCGAGGGACATTTGGGCTCTTTTCATGCTTTGGCTATTGTTGATAGTGCTGCTATAAACACGGGGGTGCGTGTGTCCCTTCGAAACAGCACACCTGTATCCCGTGGATAAATGCCTAGTCGTGCCATTGCTGGGTCATAAGGTAGTTCTATTTTTAGTTTTTTGAGGAACCTCCATACTGTTTTCCAGAGTGGCTGCACCAGCTTGCATTCCCATCTATTTCTTCTTTAAGTCAGTTTTCTTAGTTTGTTTCAGGATCTGCCCATTCTATCTAAGTTAACTAATTTACTGGCATAGTATTTACTATTCATAGTATATCCTTGCAATCATTTTTATTTCTGGAAGGTGGGTGGTACTGTCCCCACTTTCATTAATAATTCTAGTAATCTGAATCTTATTTGCTTGGTCATTCTAGCTAAAGGCTTGCCAAGTTTGTTGATCTTTTAAAAGAATCAACTTTTGGTTTTACTTACTCTGTTGTTTTCCTATTCTCTATTCATTTGTTTCCACTCTAGTTTCATAATTTTCTTCCTTCTGTTTGCCTTGGGTTTATTTCACTCTTCTTGTTGTAGTTTCTTTAAGTTGAAGAATAGTTACCTCCTTAATAGTTGAGGTTATTGACTTGATATCTTCCTCTTCTTTTTGTTATTTATTTGCTTTTGAGGGCGAGAGAGAGAGAGAGCACAGACGGAGGAGGGACAGAGAGAGAGGGGGAGACACAGAATCTGAAGCAGGCTCCAGGCTCTGAGCGGTCAGTGCAAAGCCTAATGTGGGGCTCGAACTCATGAACTATGAGATCATGACCTGAGCCACCAACTAAGCCACCCAGGTGCCCCTCTTCCTCTTTTCTTAATATAAGCATTGACAGCTATAAATTTCCCTCCAAAAACTACTTTAGCTGCATCCTGTAAGTTTTCATATTTGTGATTTTGTTTTCATTCACCTCAAAGTATTTTCTCATTTCTCTTATGCTTTCTTCTTCGATAACTGGGTTTTTAGGGGTTGTTATTGAGGTTTCCTTATATTCTTTCAATAGGAGTCTTTGTCTGATATGCTCTTTGGAAAGATTTTCTCCCACTCTGTAGCTTGTCTCCTTTTTTATTCTTTCTACAAACTTTTTGACATAGCCAAAGTTTCTAATTTAGATGAAGTCTAATTTATCCATTTTTCTTCTTTTATGGATCATGCTTTATTTGCCACGTATAAGAATTCTTTACCCTGCTGTGCTTCTGAAACTTTTCTCTGATGTTTTCTTCTAGCATTTTTTATAGTTTTACATTTAAATCTATGATCCATTTGAGTTATTTTTTTATATGCTGTGAAGCTTAGGCCTAGGTTGTTCTCTCCCGACCACCCCATAGATATCCAATTGTTCCCACAGCAACTGTCGCAAAGACTACCCTTCCTCCACTGAACTGTCCTGACACATTTCAGTCTGTTCGAACTACTACAACAAAAATATCATGCACTGGGTGGCTTAAACAACACATATATATTTATTTCTCACAGTTCCGGAGGCTGGGAAATCGAAGATCAAGGCACTAGCAGACTACATTTCTGGGGAAGGCCCACTTCCTGGTTCACAGATGGCTATCTTCTGCGTCCCTACATGACAGAGAGTAAGAGGTAAGAGCTCTCTGGGGTCTCCTTTAGATGAGGGCACTGATCCCATTTTTTTTTTTTTTAATTTTAAACGTTTATTTATTTATTTTTGAGAGGGAGATAGAGTGGGAGCAGGAGGGAGGCAGAGAGAGAGGGAGACACAAAATCGGAAGCAGGCTCCAGGCTCTAAGCTGTCAGCACAGAGTTGGACGCAGAGCTCGAAACCACAAACCGCGAGATCATGACCTGAGTTGAAGTCAGATGCTTAACCGACAGAGCCACCCAGGCGCCCCGGCACTGATTCCATTCTTGAGGGCTTCACCCTATAACCTAATCACCTCCCAAAGTCCCCCACCTTCCTAGTATCATCACACCAGGGTTAGGATTTTAAAATGTAAATTTGGGGGAGTCACAAACATTCAAAAAGCAGTTGGCTGTACTTGTGTGGGTGTATTTCTAGGTTTCCTAGGTCCAGTGATCTATGTGTCTATCCCTCTACCAATACTACTCACGATTACCGAAACTATAAAAAAGTTTTGAAATGGGTATTCTGATTCCTCCCATTCAAAACTGTTTGATCTAGAGTCCTTTTTGTAGATTCCTTGGGATTTTCTAAGTGGATTATCATGTCATCTGCAAATAGGGTTGCATTTATTTCTTCCTTTCCATAATTTCTTCAAACAGTTTTCTGTACTACTCCATCGCCTCTCCTTTTGGGACTTCAATAACATGAAAAGCTAAACCTTTTGTTATCGTCCCATAATTCCCTGAAGCTCTGTTCACTTGTCTTCAGTTTAATAATTCCTATTGGGTCAGACCAGATAATTTTCACTGTTCTATCTTCAAGTTAACTCACTCTTCTTTTATCTCCACCCTGTTACTGAGTCCCTTTAAGGAATTTTTAATTTAGTTTTAGTTACAAATTTTACAATTTTATTTTTAAATTTTTTTTCAACGTTTATTTATTTTTGAGACAGAGAGAGAGAGAGAGAGAGAGAGACAGAGAGAGAGCATGAACAGGGGAGGATCAGAGAAAGAGGGAGACACAGAATCTGAAACAGGCTCCAGGCTTTGAGCTGTCAGCACAGAGCCCGACGCGGGGCTCAAACCCACGGACTGCGAGATCATGACCTGAGCTGAAGTCGGACGCTTAACCAACTGAGCCACCCAGGCGCCCCTACAATTTTAAATTTAAATGTCTAATTTCCCATTTGTTTCCAGGGTGTTCACCCCTACTTCTTGAAGTTTTAATTATATTTTAATTATGCTTTTTGCCTTAAATTCTTTGATAATCCCAACATCTATAACATGTCATAGTTACCATCTGCTGACTGTCCCTTCTCCTTAGGAGACAGTAAGATTTTCCCAACTCTTCATATACGGGACAATTTTGAATTTCTGGATATTATGCTATGTTACTCTGGATCTTGTTTAGGTGCAATGGAAAACAGTGAATTTTTGTTTGTTTGAACAGTAACTACATTGATTAGGTCCAACCCACAAGTTCCTATCCATCTTTTGTGGGCTGTGTTGTGATGTCAGTTTAGTTTTCACAGCCCCTGTGGTACTACTGTGATCTGTCCCAGGTATACCATGCAGTGGCCAGCACACTTCACCGCTGAATCCTCAAAGCTCTTGGTATGCTGTTCAGGGGTCAGATGCATGCATGCTATTTCAAAGGAGAGCCCAGGAGTTCATACACAATACTATGGGTTCACTTTGTTGAGTTCCTTCCTCTCTGCAATCTTCCTAACACTTTTCAGCTCTCAGGGGCCCCTTTCCTGGTCTTCTGGCTAAAAAGGAAAGGCTTTAGCTTCTCTGCTGAGTACCTCCCACTACTGTGATTGCCCCTAGGGTAAAGTGGTGAGAGGACAGAGAAAACAAAACCAGTGAATGTCACCATGCTCTTGGGACCATAATCCCTAAAAATAAAAGGACTCCTTTCCCATCTGGCTGCCAAAGTCACTGCTGCCTCCACTGCTATAGACTTTCATGGGGGCCAGGGCAGGAGAAAATGGGGGAGGGGGGAATGTGAACAACAACAACAAAAAGATCTTCATCCATCTCTACTCTCTGACCCATAGGAATCCCCTTTCCTGCTCTTGAGACTAGAAAGAGAGGGATTCTCTTGGACCTTACTCTGTATGCACCCAGTTCCAGATTTTCCTCTACCTTTGAGTCCAGGCTGGAAGGTATGCTAAGTGTTTATTTATTTTTTGACAGAGGGAGAGAGCGTGCACACGGGAGAGGGGCATAGAGAGAGGAGGACAGAGGATCCCAAGCAGGCTCTGCGCTGACAGCAGAGAGCCGGATGCGGGGCTCAAACCCATAAATGGTGAGATCACAACCTGAACCTGAGCTTAAGTCAGATGCTTAACCAACTGAGCCACTCAAGTGCCCCAAGACTGAAAGGTATTCTTTAGAGACAAAAAATAAAAAGTTTCCTTCCTCAAACCACCTGCTACCATTATCTTCCAGGATACTCAACTGATGCATGCAATCTGTCCAGAGATTTTAATTGTATTCAATCAGAGAGAAAGGATAGAATGTGCTTACTACATCTTGACAAGAATCAGAAACCTTTCTTTTTTTTTTTTTTTTTAAGTAGGCTCTACACCCAGCGTAGAGCCCAACATGGGGCTTGAACGCACTACCCTAAGATCAAGACCTGAGCTGAGATCAAGAGTCAGACCCTTAACTGACTGAGCTACCCAGGCACCCCTGAACCCTTTCATTTTTTAATGTAAATATCTTCATAAATTCCTATATTCTTTGCCATTAAAGAAACTTGACACTATACTTGTTGGCATCTTTCTGTCAATCATATTCCATTGTGAGAAGTATGTAGTGTCTTACTGTGTTTAACAAGTTTTCTATACAGGGCATGCATTCTTTTTACAACTGAAATAATGAAATAAAGGTTATAGGCAAAAAATACACATCAGAAGAATGGAAGAAAATGTTAGTACTGGTTGCTGGTCTTCATGTGATATGAGTATGTGGAGAGACATTTTAAGTCAACTTTCTAAC